>NC_133455.1:30837625-31183042 GCF_048565385.1 Saimiri boliviensis | reverse complement strand
GTCTTGGAAGGATGCCCCTTGAAAACACTCAAGCTCTGACACTTGCAAATCCCCGAGGGCTCCTGCACTCATTCGGTAAGAAATTTCCTGTCCTCATTTCATTCCTTTCTTCCATGTGTTCCAACACAGGAAGGATCAGAAACAGGTTGCAGAGCAGAAAGAGAAGCATCAAGTGAGGAAAAGTGAGAAGACACCCACTGTGTCCACCCTCCTTTCCTTAACTGCGGTCTTTCCACCTGCAGCAGGCCTGTACTGGGAGAAGGAACCTAGGCTTTAAGTCTGTTATGCTTTGGGACTGAAGACTCTAATTGCTGAATTCACATTATGTTCTGCAGTGTGAAGTGACCACAGAAGTCTCAGGCCCACCTGAGTTTCCAGGGGTACAAGACATTAGAAAGAGCCAGTGAAAGGTAAGAATAAAGAGACTGACTACACATCCCACAAGGTGGACTTACTCAACATGACAATCACAGCCAGCTGCCTCCCCAGCATCACTTACCTGTTCTTCTTCCATAAAGGAACCCTACCCCCACATAAAAAAAATATTTAGGAGAACAGTCCCCAGATTCAGAGGTAGGTCAGACTGGTCTAAAAGTAACCCCTTTCTCCTTGCAAGAGATTTGCGTAAGAATGACTCTATTAGCATAACTGGGGCCAATGCCAGGAAAGGATTGCTGAGGTCCTGGGTTAAGTTCTTCCTCCCTTTTCTGAGAGTCCTCTCAAAAGCTGGAGGAACACCAAACTCTTAGAGAAATTATTCTGAAAGTATGTCTGGGCTTAGGAAGGGAAAAGCACCGTGATGAACAAGGCTGAGTCTTAGGAAGGTAGGGTGCCAGGTATGCAGTGTAGGCAGCTGGTAGGAAGTGTGGCTCTAGAGCTTCTTAGAGAGGCAGCAGGCAATCTGGAGTCATGGATGTCTGGAAGGGATTTGAAACATGCTATTCCCCATATATAAGAAGAGATGGCCAAGGAGCAAATCCTGGGGAATCCAGCATTTAAGACAGAACAGTGAGTGGGAAAGAACTGGGAGGGCAGTATTACTGAACAAAGAGTGAGAATTTCCAAATGCTTGCAGTGTCAGATGCTGCCAAAATCAGGTTAAGGCCAGGCACAGTGGCTCATGCCTGTCATCCCAGTCCTCTGGGAGGCCGAGGCGGGCAAATCACTTGAGGTCAGGAGTTTGAGACCAGCCTAAGCAACATGGTGAAACACTGTCTCTAGTAAAAATAGAAAAATTAGCCAGGTGTTGTCCTGGGTGTCTGTAATCCCAGCTACTTGGGAGGCTGATGCAAGAGAAGCACTTGAACCCGGGACACGGAGGTTACAGTGAGCTAAGATTGCACCACTGCACTTCAGCATAGGCCACAGAACAAGACACCATCTCAAAAAAAAAAAAAAAATCAGGTTAAGTTTTTCTCTCACAATTGATAAAATTCATTAACAAAATTAACAATATTTACATCTCAAGAGAAAGACCAAATGCAATTATCAAATCACCATATTAAGTTAAAGGTATGTATTTGATCATTACTGATTTATACGGGCACACCTGAGCTGTGTTTAACGAAGCTCCATATTAATATATCCATGCAAGAACATAAGTTTCACAGATAGATTAATTAACCAGATATTAAAAATAGGAACAACCTACTTTACATCTTCTAGAGCAAGGTGAAGGGCTAACAGCTATCACAGACACAAGGCTAACATTAAAGTCAGGGAAAGGATATGGGTTTTGACACAAGTCAGAGTCTTGAAGACATGTGCTGTTCTGGCCCATCTGTGGATAACAGCCTGGTGATTGTCTTCTGGTGCTCTCCTCCCAGTTCATGTGGTTTAGTTGAAACTGACAGCCCCACCCACTCCCCTGTTTCTGGAGATGATCCCAGTGGTTAACAAGGGTATAACAAGGGCACTCATTCCTCTAGCTAGGCAGGCAGCCCTGGGTCTAGCTGGCACTAATGAGAAAAGCTATCTTTCTGCTGCAGTTACTGAACTGGTAGAACAGAAGCTGGGATTGCCAGCAGCAATCTTTGTTCTCATATAAGGAGAGCTTGCCTGAGAAGCAAACTAAAAGAGAGGAAGGCAAAAAGTGAGGAACAGGGACAAAAACAGATTCCTGATGATGTCACTTGAGCACCTCGATCCAATCATGCTGGAAATTTCACTATATATATATATATATATATATATATATATGTATTCTTTTTTAATCTTTTTATTTTGTTTTGAGACAGGGCCTCATTCTGTTGTCCATGCTAGAGTACAGTGGCACAATCAATCTTGGCTCACTTCAACCTCCATCTCCCAGGTTCAAGCAATTCTCCTGCCTCAGCCTCCCAAGTAGCTGGGTCTACAGGCACACACCACCATGCCTGGCAAATTTTTTGTATTTTTAGTAGAGATGGAGTTTCACCATGTTGGCCAGGCTAGTCTTGAACTCGCCTTGGCCTCCTCAAGTGCTGGGATTACACACGTGAGCCACTACACCTGGATGCATCCTTCATTTTTCAATTATACCAATTAATTTCTTTTCTTAAGCCAGGTCTAAGTTGGGAGTCTGTCACTTGCAACCTAGTGCTGTTAACTAATCTCAGCAGCAATGTTAAACCACTAGTAATTAAAAAAGAAAAAGTGAGATCACAAACTTTTCTAACATTACCAACTTTATACTAAAATTACTCCCACCACTGCCTAAAATAATCTTTCCTTGTCTCTCCTCTGCTTAGACTCCTACTTGTCCATGAAGCCTCCCTAAAGCTCATGCCTCCTTGTAAAGACCTCAGAACTGCCTCTAGGATGTCTCAACCCAAAATGTTCTTCTGTCTTCTGACTTGCTAAGCAACTGCTGTGTATCAACTCAGGCATTCAATTGCCTATTCCCCTGTGTTGTTATTCTGTCCTCATATCTTGGCCTTATCTCATAGCCAAAGGCATGAGCTATAATTCTTTGTATCTCTGAGAGTATCTTCACTGTATATTCTAAGGACAGTATCTTCCACTGTACATTCTAACAGGCCTCAGGCTTTTAGAGAAAATTACCAGAGCAGGAATGACTTTCTGAGCATGAAAATATTCAAGTTATAATCAGATCAATCACATTTGAGGAATAAAAGGGGAACTATAAACAAACACTGCATCAGAGCAAAAAATTTACCTTTACTTTACATGAATTTGAAAGGATGTTGGTTAATTCATCCATCCATTCATTCATGCATCCATCAAGTATTTATTCAGCATCTACTGGGTACCAATCACTTTCTAGGTGCTAAGAATACAGCAGCGAATAAGACAAGTCCCTACTTTGATAGTTAGCTAGACTATGTATCTCTCTCAAGCCACCCCCAAAGAAAGAGACCTTTTAAAAAAGCTCCATGTGGCCACTGGTATTTTCTCTCTAGTATAAAATCTACTATATTATAATTAATGCTTCTTATGTGAAGCATCCAATAAATGTATATTCACAAAACATTAAAGCTAAAATGAGGCTCTTAGAAATACAGTCTCATGCAAATACGTACGGCATACTTGGGGGGGCGGGGGAGAAATTACAGTCTTGCAGTTTTTAAAGACTTTTAAACAATGAAACTTTTCCCGCTCCCTGGAAAAGAAGTCCAAGCAAAATAGACAAGAGGGGATACTCCCAACTCATGAAGCAGCTAGGGGTAACTCAGTTTGGAAACCACTGAGGATCATAATTTGTGCTGCACCAAGGAGCAGGCCGGAGACTGTCCCCACTCCCAGGCCAGGCCTCTTTCTAATTCATTTATTTGTTGCCTTTGGCCAAGAACACACTCAAATATATTTGTTTAATAAGTGAACTAATTAAATACAAACATGATTGAAATAGGGCAAGTATGAGACACTGGTCACCACTGAGGTTGAACATAACTTGAACTAGAACCAGCTTTCAATTCTCCTTTTCACAGAAAATAAGTCATTGATTCAAAATGGCGACAGAAAGCAGGCAAGCAAAAGGGAGCAGAGAGGTCAAGGAAAAATTGCTATTCATTATGAGTAGATTCTATGTGAACCTATTTTGCTTCCTTATTTAATTCTTGGATATTTCTTTCCATACTTAGTGGACAAAGGAAGTGATATGTTATACATACACCATACCCCCCCATACACATATACAGTGATCTACAATCCTCTATTAACAATCCTGAAATCCAAAAAGCTCTAAATACTGGAGGGGCTTTTAACTTTTTGCTTCTGATTTTTAATTTTTTTTTCTGATTTTTTTTTTTTTTTTTTTTTTTTTTTGGCAAAACAGACCAGTACTAACTAGAGATCTTTTTGTACTTTATGTGGCAACTAAACTTGACCTGACCTGAACTTACTTGTTGGCAAAAGTTGACCTAAACTGACCTGAGGCTATGTATAGTCTGTATTTTCCTGAGTGTGAGGAGTTGTGGACTTTTATATAAATGGTTCGATTGAATAACGATGGCCCTGAAATAATAAGTTTAAACTCAAAAGCATGTTTTAAAATCTATACAGCAGTAACTAACAGAGAACAAATGATTTAAAAATCAGAAGTTCCTAAGTTAAAAAGAATCTTAAGAGCAGTCCATCTAGTAACCACATTTGTGGCGCTAACTTACAGCAGACTGATACCTGCTACCTACACCCCAAGGCAATGCATTTTTGTGACCACTAGTCTCCATTCTGAGGGCTCTCCCTGTAGGAATGTCACCTTGCTTTTGTTTCTTGTTGTTGTTGTTGTTGTTTAATAATTTTATTTTTTTTTTTTCGAGATGGAGTTTCGCTCTTGTTACCCAGGCTGGAGTGCAATGGCGCGATCTCGGCTCACCGCAACCTCCGCCTCCTGGGTTCAGGCAATTCTCCTGCCTCAGCCTCCTGAGTAGCTGGGATTACAGGCACGCAGCACCACCATGCCCAGCTAATTTTTTGTATTTTTAGTAGAGACGGGGTTTCACCATGTTGATCAGGATGGTCTCGATCTCTCGACCTCGTGATCCACCCTCCTCGGCCTCCCAAAGTGCTGGGATTACAGGCTTGAGCCACCGCGCCCGGCCTGTTGTTGTTTTTGAGACAGGGTCTCCCAGGCTAAAGCGGGCGGCACAATCTTAGGCACTGCAGCCTAAAACTCCTGGGCTCAAGCAACATTCCTGCCTCAGCCTCCTGAGTAGCTGGGACTACAGGCATGTGCCACCACACCTAGCTATTTTTTTAGATTTTTTCTTTATTTATGTATTTATTTTTGAGACAAGGTTTCACTCTGTCACCCAGACTGAAGTGCAATGGTGCAATCTTGGCTCATGCAGCCTTAACCACCAGGGCTCAAGCGATCCTCCCACCTCGGTCTCCCAAGCAGCTGGGACTACTCTAATTACTACTCTTCTTTTTTTTGTAGAGACAGGGTTTCACCATGTTGCCCAGGCAAGCCTCAAACTCCTAAGCTAAAGCAATTTTCCTGCCTTGGCCTGTCAAAGTGCTGGGATTACAGGCGTGGGCCACCACACCCAGCCTTTATTTTTATTTTTTTGTAGAGACAGAATTTCCTTTGTTTCCCAGGCTAGTCTCCACTTTTTGGCTTCAAGCAATCCTCCCACCTTCCTCCCAAAGTGCTGGGATTACAGGCGTGAGCCACCTCATCCAGCTTGTTTTTGTTTGATCAGAGTTCCCAAAGGTTCTCCAGAAAGTACTTCACTCAACTTAAAGGGAAAACAAACAAAAATAAAACGTTTTAAATACTTCCTTCCCTCAATTCTACTTCTCTTTCTCAAAGTTTGGATGAGTATAGAAAAGACTTATCAAAACACAGCATCAAATACCTCTTATATTGAGAAGGGGAGAAGATAATGTATTTATAGTTAACAAAGATCTTCTGAAGGCTGCGTGTGATGGTTCATACTGGTAATCTCAGCACTTTGGGAGGCCGAGGCAGGCGCATCAGCTGAGGTCCAGAGTTCGAGACCAGTCTGACCAATATGGTGAAACCCCATCTCTACTAAAAATACAAAAAAATCAGTCAGGCATGGTGGCAAACTCCTGTAATCTCAGCTTCTCATGAGGATGGGGCAGGGAGAATTGTTTGAACCCTGGAGGTGGAGGTTGCAGTGAGCCAAGATCGCCCCACTGCACTCCAGCCTGGGCAACAGAGTGAGACTCCATCTCAAAACAAAAAATAATGATCTTCTTAGTCCAAAAGGATTTAAAATTAGTGAGATTAACAAGTTGGTAACATTAACTGTATGATCAAAGTATTCTGATTCAAGGATATGTTTCAAAATAAGGTTTAAGAACATAAAATCAATAGTTGATAATATAATAGCAGCAGTAGCCATGACCATTTAATGAGGGTCTGTTATGTGGGAGGAACTGTGTGAGGTGCTTTACATACAGATCTTATTTAATCCTCATCATCAACCCTGCAAGGAAGGTATTCTTGCCTCCATTTCGAAGATGAGGAAGCTCAGAGAGGTTAAATATCCTTCCCAAGATCAGACAAAGGGACAGTCTGGGCTGTTTGGGAAACCATAAAAAGGTGTGCTTAAGAGCATAGCTTGGGCCGGGCATGGTGACTCAAGCCTGTAATCCCAGCACTTTGGGTGGCCAAGGCGGGTGTATCACGAGGCCAAGAGATCGAGACCATCCTGGCCAACATGGTGAAACCCCTGTCTCTACTAAAAATACAAAAATCAGCTGGGCGTGGTGGTGTGCGCCTGTAGTCCCAGCTACTCAGGCGGCTGAGGCAGGAGAATTGCTTGAACCCGTGTGGCGGACGTTGCAGTGAGCCAAGATTGTGCCACTGCATTCCAGCCTGGCACCTGGCGACAAAGTGAGACTGTCTCAAAAAAAAAAAAAAAAAAAAAGAGCACAGCTTGGAGCCAGACTGCTTTGGTTTGAAGCCCAGCTCTGCTACGAATTAGCTAGATTAAGTTATGCAAATGTCTCCATTTCATCACTTATAAAATCAGAATAATAATATTACCTATTTTACAGGGTTGATGTTGTGAGGATTAAATTAGTTAATATATATAAAGCAATTAGGAGAGTTCCAGACACCTGTTAAGGGCAATACAAGTATTAGCTATTATTATGATCATTATTAACCGGAGCCAGCATTCAAACCCAAATCTGCCTAACCGTGCAGCTCCTATTTTCCACTATGCTTCAAAAGTTAACCACAGGCCAGTTGCCTGCACCTCTCATGACACCTGTTGGCATTGTCTGCTTTTCATTTCTCTTGTCTGTTCCAAACCTTATGATCTGTGGCCATTTCAAGACTGCAACAAAATGTCTCTCTTTTGGTAAACAGCCAGGCATTGAATGAAAGCAAAAAGAAAAGGATATCAAATAAAAATTTCCGGCCAGGTACAGTGGCTCACGCCTGTAATCCCAACTTTGGGAGGCTGAGGCAGGCAGATCACTTGAGGTCAGGAGTTTGAGACCAACCTGGCCAACATGGTGAAACCCCATCTCTACTAAAAATACAAAAATTAGCTGGGCATACTGGTATGTGCCTGTAGTCCCAGCTACTTGGGAGGCTGAGGCAGGAGAATTTCTTGAACCTGGGAGCTGGAGGTTGCAGTGAGCCGAGATCAAGCCACTGCACTCCAGTTTGGGTGACAGAGCAAGACTGTGTCTCAAAAACATAAAAAGAAATAAAAAATCCTAACAACTGATGCCTTTAAGTCACCTTCACACTGGGACTTAATAAACAGCTAATTCAAAATAATCAAGGCCAAAAAAAAAAAAAAAAAACATACAAAAGCAACAAAGGCACCTAACTACACAGGGACATTAAGTTGCACCACGTGAAACAAAGACCACCAAGTGCTATAATATTAAGTACATATGCCACACTTAACAAGTCTGGAGCTTTTTCACCCTTATGGTAAGACATTTTTTCACAGCTTCTAAATGCTCAGAATTCATGCCATATAATTTAGTCATTAAACACAGACTTGGACTGCAGACTCTGGTAGTACCTGGCACTGTGATTGGGCCACGGTTACAGTATTTAAACAGATTGTAAGCTTCTCTTATGGAGCTTACAATCCAGCATGGGTAAAGACTTCAAGCAAATGTATATTACGGCATTCCTAAAAACTACTCTGCTAATTTTAAAACCTTTTGTAACCTCCGACCAAAAAAGAAAAAAAAAATTAAAACCAAGTGACAGATTTCAAACCACCTGAAAAGACAGGTTTTCTCTCAGTTGCTAAAAGTGGCATTCTTTGGGCCAGGCGCGGTACGTCATGCCTGTAACCCCAGCACTTTGGGAGGCCAAGAAGGGAGGATCGCTTGAGGCCAGGAGTACCAACCTGGGCAACACAGGGAGACCTCCGTCTCTACTTAAAAAAAAAAAAAAAGATAGGAAGGGAGCAATATCTAAAATCACATACATGCACTCTTACGGTTCTGACTTGCTCATAGTCTCTGCACACGTTTGTGATAACGAATACTGTATTTGGCGGGGCGCGGTGGCTCACGCCTATAATCCCAGCACTCTGGGACGCGGAGGCAGAAGGGATCGCCTGAGCTCCGGAGTTCGAGACCAGCCTGGGTAACAAGGCAAAACCCCGTCTCCAATAATAAAAAAAATACATACAGCATCGCGGGGCACAGCGAGCGCAGCGCAGGGTCGAGGCGCCCGGTCCAAGCGGAGACGCCGCTACTCACCTCTCCGAACTGGAAGGCGGAGACGATGGTGACAACGACGCCCACGAAGCAGACGTAGAGCCCATACCTGTGGGACAGGCAGGTATAGGTCTGTCTCTGAAGAAGCTTGAGCAGCATCACCCCGGCCGCCGCCACGCCACGCCCGGAGGAGCCAGAGCCGCCGCCTCAGCGAGCCGCCATTCAGGGGCCCCGGTCGGGCCGCCGCGCGCAGGTCACAGCCACCTGGCGCCGCTCATTGCAGCTCCCGCGACGGACGCCCGCTCGGCTCAGCGCCGCGGCCGCCGCTTCCGGGAGCCGGGAGCCCACGCCCTCGGCGCGGCGGAGGCGGACCCGCGGCCGGCTAAGCGGCCGGCGCCGCCCGGGTCTGGCCGGGCGAGAGGCGGCGGCCGCAGCGGCGGCGGGGGTTCTGCAGCGCCACCTGGAGGACGGAGGGGCATAGGGCAGGCGCGTGCCCTCTCCATCTGCGCGTGCGCAGCGTGCCCGGAGTGCTGGGCTGGGCGGAGCTGGGCTGGGCGGAGCTGGGCTGGGCGGAGCTGCGCTGAGCTGCGCCGAGCTGGGATCCACTTACCCGGTTGGGCAGGTGACCAAGAGAAAACTGCCCCTGCGTCGAGACTGTGCTGGCATGGGCGGTTCTATAATACCATGAATATTTTTGTGCATAAAACCTCTGCGTTTACAGTAACTGGGAAATCGTGGTTTTGCAGAGCGCTAAAAGGAGATGCTCTATGTGGCTCCTTTCCCCCCATCCCCCAACAATATTGTTTGACAGAGGAAACCTTTGGGTTAAATCGGCCAAAACGGAATTTCATTCATTCATTTATTCATTAAATATGTAGTTTGTGCCTGGTGCCTAGCATAGTGCTTCGTCTCAGGTATTCAAAAATGAACTAGACCTGGCCACTGTTCTTAGAGAGTCTAGTTGGGGAGATAAACGTGTAAACCACTAAATACAAGAGTTGTTACGATAGAAATCATGCGAGAACTGGAAGGGAACCAGGTCGGGGGTGGCCGGGTAATCTGACTTTGACAAAAGCTTTTGCCCACGAGATCCTCTCCTTGGTGCCTCTGGTTTTTGTTTTTTTTTTTTTTTTTTTTTTTTTTTTGTTTTTTTTTTTTATGTGCACCCAATGAATTCATCTCTTTATTGCATATTGCTTTTTTAAAAAAATGTACAGTCTCATAACACATAGGTGCCTGTGTTTTAGGAGAGAGAGAGAGAGATCTTTTTCTTAATCCCAATACACCCTAGTTAATGGGATTTTTTTCTTAGTCACACTGGGAAACAATACACTTATCTAATGTTGCCATCATTAAAAGCCTTTTAAAAAATATCTTGGGGCCGGGCGCTGTGGCTCAAGCCTGTAATCCCAGCACTTTGGGAGGCCAAGGCGGGTGGATCACGAGGTCAAGAGATCGAGACCATCCTGGTCAACATGGTGACACGCCGTCTCTACTAAAAATACAAAAACATTAGCTTGGCGTGGTGACACGTGCCTGTAATTCCAGCTACTCGGGAGACTGAGGCAGGAGAATTGCTTGAACCCGGGAGGCAGGGGTTGCAGTGAGCCGAGTTCATGCCACTGCACTCCAGCCTGGCCCCTAGTGACGGAGTGAGACTCTGTCTCAAAAAAAAAAAAAAAAATCTTGGGAACCAGCTTCAGGAAATACTCAAATTTGCACCCTTAACTTTGATAGTCAGATAGAATTAACAGCCTTGCAAAAGGGGTTAGCTTCACTCCAATCCAAGGCAAGATTTTTACACTTTGCTGTTACTTCAATTATTCTTTAAAAAAAGATGATTGATATATGCGCTACGTACATGGCAAAGATTATAGCAGTTGTACAAGTCACATATGTTTCTGAGGTCTTTTCAAGCATTATAATAGATCTGAGGACTTAATCAGAAGGGGGAAAAAAAGCAAAATAATATTTATAAAAACATCTGCCCCTCAACAGGACTCGCAGGATAGTGGCAACATTTATGTAGCATCTACCATGTGCCCAGCTCATCTAATCCTCACAACAATCTTATAATGGAGATACTGTTATTATCCCCATTCTACAGATCAAGAAACTGTATTGAAAAGAAGTAGGCCAGGCGCGGTGGCTCAAGCCTGTAATCTCAGCACTTTGGGAGGCCGAGGCGGGTGGATCACGAGGTCAAGAGATCGAGACCATCCTGGTCAACATAGTGAAACCCCGTCTCTACTAAAAATACAAAAAATTAGCTGGGCATGGTGGCACGTGCCTGTAATCCCAGCTACTCAGGAGGCCGAGACAGGAGAATTGCCTGAGCCCAGGAGGCGGAGGTTGCAGTGAGCGGAGATCGCGCCATTGCACTCCAGCCTGGGTAACAAGAGCGAAACTCCGTCTCAAAAAAAAAAAAAAAAAAAAAGAAGTAATTGTCTAACACCACACATAAAGTAAATCACAGAATTGAGATTTGAACCAGGCACTTAGGCTGTAGAACAGGGTCAAGATTAGGGAAAGGTATAGTGAAATGAGTTATGCAAGTTTGGAGTCAGATTCTGTCTTTTGTACAGTTTTCATATTGGGGCTGGGTGCAGTGGCTCATGCATGTAATCCTAATACTTTGGGAGGTCAATGTGGGAGGATAGCTTGAGCCCAGGAGTTTAGGAGCCAGAAGTTCCAGACCAGCCTGGGTAACATAGACCGCGTTTCTATTAAAATAAATTTTTTTTTTTTTTTTTTTTGAGACGGAGTTTCGCTCTTGTTACCCAGGCTGGAGTGCAATGGTGCGATCTCGGCTCACCGCAACCTCCGCCTCCTGGGTTCAGGCAATTCTCCTGCCTCAGCCTCCTGAGTAGCTGGGATTACAGGCAGGCGCCACCATGCCCAGCTAATTTTTGTATTTTTAGTAGAGACGGGGTTTCACTATGTTGACCAGAATGGTCTCGATCTCTTGACCTCGTGATCCACCCACCTCGGCCTCCCAAAGTGCTGGGATTACAGGCTTGAGCCACCGCGCCCGGCCTAAAATAAAATTTTTTAAATGTAAAATAAAAAACAAAGTATTGGTATTTTGTTTTTCATGGATATTCTTCAGTAATTTTTTTTTTTTTTTTTTTTTTTTTTTGAGACAGTCTCACAGTGGTGTGATCTCAGCTCACTGCAACCTCCACTTCCTGGGTTTAAGTGATTCTCCTGTCTCAGCCACCTGAGTAGCTGAGATTATAGGCACTGCCATCACGCCCAGTGAATTTTTGTATTTTTTTTTTTTTTTTTTTTTTTTGAGACGGAGTTTCGCTCTTGTTACCCAGGCTGGAGTGCAATGGCACGATCTCGGCTCACCGCAACCTCCGCCTCCTGAGTTCAGGCAATTCTCCTGTCTCAGCCTCCTGAGTAGCTGGGATTACAGGCACGTGCCACCATGCCCAGCTAATTTTTTGTATTTTTAGTAGAGACGGGGTTTCACTATGTTGACCGCGATGGTCTCGATCTCTTGACCTTGTGATCCACCCGCCTCGGCCTCCCAAAGTGCTGGGATTACAGGCTTGAGCCACCGTGCCCGGCCAATTTTTGTATTTTTAGGAGAGATGAGGTTTCAGCATCTTGCCCAGACTGGTCTTGAACACCTGACTTCAAGTGAGCCACCCCCTCAGCCTCCCAAAGTGCTAGGATTACAAGCATGAGTCACTGCCCCCGGCCATTAATTTTGATTTTTAAAAAATATTGCATTAAAATTATTATTCCTCTTGATTAGTGAGTTTCTGGGAGTTCCCTGAGATTTTGCACCCAAGACAAGTGCCTCACTGTCCTCACTCTAGTCCTGGCCCTGCCTAGCGCCTGTCCTTCTAAAAAAGTATGCTTTGTTGTAGTGCAGATTACCCTGTAATTTTTTCCTGTATCTTTAGGCTCCAACAGACAGCCTCAAGGGAGGTCAGGGGCATTGTCTAAGTCCTTTCTTCTAGAGAACTTGCTCTTGTTCACCCTCTTTTTCCCCTCCTCAGGCAGTATGGTTGAACTTGAGTAAAATAAATATGGGTGCAATATGATACACCTGTAGTGGCTACCTTACAGAGTTGGGAGGGTTATGTAAAATAATACATGAAAATGCTCAAGCGCCTGAGATATTTTTAGTGTTGGAAAATTTAAGAAAAGAACATTTAACCTTGTTCTGAAAGCAATGAGGTTTTCAGCAGGAGAATTAACTGATTACATTGGCACTTCAAGAACATTAGTAGTACGTAAATGCATAATTTGTGAAAATTATTTTTTTTAATTGTTTGTAGAGACCAGGGGTCTCACTATGTGGCCCAGGCTGGTGTTGAACTCCTGGGCTCACGCAGTCCACCCACTTCGGCCTCCCAACGTGCTAGGAGCCACCTCACCTGGCCTGGAAATGATTTTAAACTCTCCACATCTGAACAGTGGAAAAAATATGCAGTAGTATCTCATTTATCTGGAAATCTCTCTGGCAAACTAAAAGCCAGAAAAGCCAAAAAAAGCAAAAAAGACTCCCAGAAACCCAATGAAACCCCTGACTTTTGCTTTTAGAAGAAACCCACAGTCCCTCTCTCAAAATCTGACAAATATAATTCCAGGAAACTTTGTTATCTGGCTTCTCAGTCCATAGCAGAGAAAGAGAGAGAGAGAGAGAGAGAGAGAGAGAGAGCGCGCGAAAGAGCTCCTTTTCCTGCTTTTTCTCCAAACATGAAGTAACTAGAGAAAAAAAATGAGAGAGAAAATTTTTTTAATTATTATTATTACTATTATTATTTAAGATGGGGTTTCACCATGTTGGTCGGGCTGGTCTTGAACTCCCGACCTCAGGTGATCCGCCCACCTTGGCCTCCAAAGTGCTTGGATTACAGGCGTGAGCCACCATGCCTGGCTGAGAGAGAAAATATTTTTTTAAAAAGAAGCCAAATGAATTCCAAAAGTGTAATCATCTTCACATCAATCATGTAAATATATGTAAGAGCAGAGAGATACAGTGAAAGCAACAGTACCTCCAAGTATAGTAGGCTAATAAGGGATGTGGTGGTGAGCACAATCTTCGAGAAAAGTTTAAGTAATGGTTAGTGTTTGTTCAGCATTTGTGAATGAATGCTTTCTGTTGGGCATTTTATTGGACATTGAGTCTATCTCGGAGTGACTTAGGTACCCCAGTACTTGGGTACCAAGAAAGACATGTCCCTGCTTTTGTGGGATTTACACTCTGGAGGGGCGCATACATGTATATGTGTATATATATACATATATATATATGTGTGTGTGTGTGTGTGTGTGTGTGTGTGTATTGAATTGGGATTGTGAGGGGCACTAACCTAGCCTGGGAGGTCAAGGATGGCTTCCTGGAGGAGGTGATGCTAAAGACAGTGCTGGAGGACTCAAGATGTAGGCTGGGAGGGCCAGGCGCCGTGGCTCACGCCTGTAATCCCAGCACTTTGGGAGGCTGAGGGAGGCGGATCACGAGGTCAAGAGATTGAGACCATCCTGGTCAACATGGTGAAACCCCGTCTCTACTGAAAATACAAAAAATTAGCTGGGCATGGTGGTGCGTGCCTGTAATCCCAGCTACTCAGGAGGTTGAGGCAGGAGAATTGCCTGAACCCAGGAGACGGAGGTTGCAGTGAGCCGAGATCGCGCCATTGCACTCCAGCCTGGGTAACAAGAGCGAAATTCCTTCTCAAAAAAAAAAAAAACGAAAAAAATGTGGACTGGGAAGGGAACTATGTTCCAGGCAGGGCCAGCCGCATGGAAGACTCTAATCTAAGGCAAGAAGGGCTGGAGATGCAATGAGATGGAACTAGAGAGTCTGGCAGGACCTTAAAAGCCATAGCAGGAATAAAAGACTTTATCCTAAAGACAATGAAGAAATTTAATAAAATCTAACAAATGACACAATCAGATAATTAATTTCAAGAGTCATCGTAACTGTGGTGTGGAAACTGTATGGGAGGGGGTCTGAGGAGTTGAAATGAGACCGGTGGTAGTAGAGTTGCTAGATAAAATACAGAATACCCAGTTAAATGTGAATTTCAGGTAAGCAGCACATACTTTGAGCATAAGCAAATCCCATGTAATATTTGGGACATAATTACACTTTAAAAACTTAATTTACTTGAAAGTCACATTTAACTGTGTGTCCTGTGTGTGTAGGTATGTATATATATATTGAAATGGAGCTTCACTCTTATTGCCCAGGCCAGAGTGCAATGGCCTGATCTTGGCTCACTGCAACCTCCACCTCCCAGGTTGGAGCAATTCTCATGCCTCTGCCTCCTGAGTAGCTCGTATTACAGGTGCTTGCCACAACGCTTGGCTAATTTTTTGTATTTTTAGTAGAGACAAGTTTTCACAGTGTGGGCCAGGCTGGTCTCAAACTCCTGACCTCAAGTGAGCTGCCTACCGTGACTTCCCAGAGTGCTGGATTACAGGTGTGAGCCACTGCGCCCGGCTGTGTCCTTTATTTTTATTTGCTACAGCTGTTCTGAGCCACTCTTGGCCAGGCATGGCAGTCCCTGTTCCTTGACTTGAGCCAGTGCCTAGAAAGTCTATCTGAGTCAGGGATGAGGGATTAGCCTATATATCCCCTTGTCCACCGTTGTAAAACAACATTCTCCAGTTAACTTCATCAGTCCTAAAGTGATCCTCATCTGTCTGTATCTTGCACAATCTTCTCAATTGGTTCAATAACTCAGGAGACAATGAGAATGCTTTTATGTGTATTGGACACTAAAACATCTACCATCTTTGAGTCTCCCCTGGCTTAGCCAGGGGGAAAACTGAACATCCAAAGTAAACAATCTTGCTCAAACACGGACCTCTCGTCCCAGGCCTATACATATTTTGTATATAGAAATAGTGTGCTTCGGGCCGGGCCCGGTATCTCATGCCTATAATCCCAGCACTTTGGGAGGCCAAGGCGGACAGATCACCTGAGGTTGGGAGTTCCAGACCAGCCTAACCAACATGGAGAAACCCTGTCTATCCTAAAAATACAAAATGAGCTGGGCATGATGGTGTATGCCTGTAATCCCAGCTACTTGGGAGGCTAAGACAGGAGAATCACTTGAACCCAGGAGGCGAAGGTTGTGGTGAGCAGAGATCATGCCAATGCATTCCTGCCTGCGCATCAGAGTGACCAGAGTGACTACTCTGTCTCAAAAAAAAAAAAAAAAAAAAAAAAAAAAAAGAGAGAGAGAGAGAAAGAAATTATCTCAGAAGCAGTAAAATTACTTAACACTTTTGTTTACACTAGTTTGCAAAAATTAAAAGCCATCCTCACTTTCTTTTTAATACTCTTTTAATTTTATTTCAGATTGAGGGGATACACACGTTTGTTAAATGGGTATATTGAATACTAATAATGATTAAGCTTCTAGCGTACCCATTACCCAAACAGTGAACGTTGTACCTGACAGGTAATTTTTCAACTCTTGCCACCCCCCAACTGTGAACTTTTTTGGAGTCCTCAGTGTTTATTATTGTTATTGCCATTTTTAACCGTACCGTACTTTATTCTTTATTCTTTTTTTTTTTTTTCGAGACAGAGTCTTGCCCTCTTGCCCAGACTGGTGTACAATGGTGCAATCTCTGCTAACTGCAACCTCTGCCTCCCATGTTCAAGCGATTCTCTTGCCTCAGCCTCCCGAGTAGCTGGAATTACAGGCACATGTCACCATGCACGGCTAATTTTTTGTATGTTTAGTAGAGATGGGGTTTCACCATGTTGGCCAGGCTGGTCTCAAAATTCTGACCTTGTGATCTGTGAGCCACCATGCCTGGCCAACCATACTTTATTCTGTTTACATGATATTTACTGTTTTCTGTATTTTACTGATATTTACATGATACTTACTGATTCTGTTTACTCAGGTTTTTTGTACTTTCATCCATTGGAATATAGGCAACATAAAGGCATGAGACTTGCACATTTTATCCAGAAATGTTATCCCTAATCTTAGCATTGTGTCTTGCCAATAGAAACTAATTGATACAAATTTATTACATGAATTAATATATTTTGCAGTGATAAAAGTACAAAGCATTGGATGAGATGGGTCACACCTGTAATACCAGCACTTTGGGAGGCTGAGGTGGGTGGATCTCTTGAGCCCAGGAGTTCAAAACCAGCCTAGCCAACATGGCGAAACCACATCTCTATTAAAAATACAAAAATTAGCCAGGTGTAATGCTGTATGCCTGTAATGCCAGCTACTTGGGAGACTGAGGCACGAGAATTGTCTGAGCCTGGGAAGCAGAGGTTGCAGTGAGCCGAGATTGCACCACTGTACTCCAGCCTGGGTGACAGAGGGAGAGTCTGTCTCAAAAAAAAAAAAAAAAAAAAAGAAAGAAAGAAAGAAAGAAAGAAAGAAAAGTACCAATCACAGAGTTATATAAAGTTTTGATGAATTGAATTACAACATGTTATTAAAGGATGGTAGAATATTATAGAGAATAACCCTGGCCAGGCGTGGTGGCTCACGCTTGTAATCCAAACACTTTGGAGGCCAAGGTGGGCGGATCACCTGAGGTCGAGAGTTCAAGACTGGCCCGACCAACATAGTGAAACCTTGTCTTTAATAATAATAATAATAATAATAATAATAAAGAAGAGAATAACCCTATGTTTTGAGGTACAACTCATTTGGAAAACTTTTCAGTTTGAGATTATTCTTATGTGGGGAATTATACTAATGTCAACTTGGTTTTAAAACCTGTAATTTGTATTATTATTGACTCTGCTTGTCAGAGTCATTGTCTACTATTTCTTTTTGTTTGCTTCATTTTGTGTACTACTTCTTTGTATCTTTTCTTCCTTTGCCTAAATGATCATTTCCGTTTTTTAGAGACAGGGTCTCTCTCTGTCACCCCAATTGGAGTGTGGTGGTACTATCTTGGCTCACTGCAGCCTCAACCTCCTGGGCTCAAGCGATCCTCCCACCTCAGCCCCTGAAGTAGCTGGGATTACAGGCGTGCACCACCATGCCAGGCTAATTTTTGTATTTTTTGTAGAGATGGAGTTTTGCCATGTTGTCCAGGCTGGTCTCGAACACCTGAGCTCAGACAATCCACCCATCTCGGCCTCCCAAAGAGCTGGGATTATAGGCAAAAGCCACTGTGCCCAGCCTAAGTAATCTTTTCAAAAAACCAGCTTCCACTGGGCAAGGTGGCTCCCGCTTATAATCCCAACACTTTGGGAGGCCAAGGCAGGCGGATCATTTGAGGCCAGAAGTTCAAGACCAACATGGCAAAACCCTGTCTCTACTGAAAATACAAAAAATTAGCCGGGCATGGTGGCATGCGCCTACAGTCCCAGCTACTCAGGAGGCTGAGGTGGGAGAATCACTTGAACCTGGGAGGCGGAGGGTGCAGTAAGCCGAGATCGCACCATTGCACTCCAGCCTGGGAGACACAGTGGGACTCTGTCTCAAAAGAAAAACAAAAACAAAAACAAAAACGCTAAAGAAAAATCCCAGTTTCCTCTTTGGGTCTCCTTTCTATTTCCTGTGGTTTTCTATTCATTGATCTGTGCCTCTATCTTTGTCATTTCCCCCCCTTATTCTGTTTGCTCTGTTGCTCTAGAACTCATTCTTCAAATTTAATATTTAGCTCAATTGTTTCAATGTTATGGTTTTTTAATAAATGTTTTCCAAAGTATAATTGTCCCTCTAATTACTAAATTTATTGCATCCCATCAAAACTGGCGTGGAATGCAGGTGCACAGTGGGAGCTGGGGCACTGCAGTGGGTGTCAGGCCTGGGCACACAATGTACCCATCATGAGGACCAAGGCAAGGAAGTCACCAGACCTAGGCCAGGGTGGCAAGGTTCTGAGAGACTGTGATCTCTGGGTGAGCTTGGCTGCTGCAGAGCACCGCTGATGTCCTTACATACTGGTTCCCTAACCGACCATGTGGCAGGAGGAAGAAAACACAAAAACCAAACAATGAAATTGGGGAAAGGAGGCTGGCCCAGTGGCTCACGCCAATAGTCCCAGCATCTTGGGACACCCAGGCAGGAAGATTGCTTGAGGTCAGGAGTTCAAGACTAGCCTGAACAATATAGAGATGCCTGTCTCTACAAAACTTTTTTTAAAAAGAAAGAAATTAGCCAGGCATGGTGGACCACACCTGTAGTCCCAGCTACTCGGTACTTGGGAGGCTGAGGCAGGAGAGTTTCCTGAGCCTAGGAGTTCCAGGCTGCAGTGAGCTCTGACTATATCACTGCTCTCCAGCCTGGGTGACAGAGTGAGACCCTGTTTGAAAAAAAAAAAAAAAAAAAAAAAAAAAAAAAAAAAAAAAAAATCAACCAGGCGCGGTGGCTCATGCCTGTAATCCCAGCACTTTGAGAGGCTGAGGTGGGCGGATCGCCTGAGGTCAGGAGTTCGAGACCAGCCTGACCAATATGGTGAAACCCCATCTTTAAAAAAAAAAAAAAAATCCCAGGCACAGTGCCTCATGCCTGTAATCCCAGCGCACTTTGGGATGTCAAGGTGGGAGGATTGCTTGAGCACAGGAGTTTGAGATCAGTCTGGCCAACACAGTGAGACCTGGTCTTAAAAAAAAAAACAAAAAACAAAAAACAAAAACGCTACTCTGGGTACACTATGGGATAGCCCTGCTCCACAGGGACACAGGAGCAGTAAAAAAAAAAAAAAAAAAAAAAAAAAAAAGCAAAATAAATAAATAAGTATTTTTCAAAGAACAGAGGAGAGGAGGGAGAGAAAATCTGGAAGAGGCTGGTGGCGCGGGTGGGGTTGGGGGCGTTGCCCCCTTCTTCCTGCAGCGTTCCTTCATCGCCCTCTACTGGCAAAGCTTCACATCACAGTCACTGCCAAAGAAATGCTTCAAAAGAAGTCCAATGCATTAATTAATTACACTCCCTCAGGTTCTGAGGGAGTGAATTTGGAACTGAGAGGCAACAATTGATTATTGGCACATCCTTGAAGCTAGGGTTCCAGGTGTGATTGACATTCTCCTAATCAAGCGAATTCACAGAAGATTTTAACCTGGAGGTAAGCTACATGGAGAGAGGGAGTGAGTCCAGGCAGATGTGATGCAGTCGGAAGTGCCTTCCCGCCTCTGTGGAAAGCATCCTGATCCTGCTCTTTCTGATCCCGGCAGAGTCAGTAGCTCCCTTGATGGCCTAGCTCAGTGAAGTTTTAGGACCTGATCTTACAAATTCAGCCTAGTGTTCTCTTTCTAGAATACTGCTACAGGTAAAGTCTTTTTGTTCAGAACTCCTGAGGCCTATGGGTAAACCAACTTAATCCCTTTGTGTTTAAAACAGTGAATAGATTCCTTAATCTACAAATAATAAGAGATCATAGCTTGAATAATATTAAAACATTTTGGAATTCATTGACCCTTCCTTTGTTGCCTAGTACATTGTCCATTTTTTTTTTTTTTTTTTTTTTTTTTTGAGACGGAGTTTCACCCTTGTTACCCAGGCTGGAGTGCAATGGCGCGATCTCGGCTCACCGCACCCTCCGCCTCCTGGGCTCAGGCAATTCTCCTGCCTCAGCCTCCTGAGTAGCTGGGATTACAGGCACGAGCCACCATGCCCAGTTAATTTTTTGCACTTTTAGTAGAGACGGGGTTTCACCATGTTGACCAGGATGGTCTCGATCTCTTGACCTCGTGATCCACCCGCCTCGGCCTCCAAAGTGCTGGGATTACAGGCTTGAGCCACCGCGCCTGGCCATTGTCCATTTTTGTAAAGTTTCAAGTTTGCTTAAAAAGAATATATTCTCACCAGCTGCTGTGGCTCATACCTGTAATCCCAGTTCTTTGGGAGGCCAAGGTTGGAGGATCCCTTGAACCCAGGAGTTTAAGACTAGCCTGGGCAATGTCGTGAGACTCATCTTTACGAAAAGAAAAAAAAAAAAATAGACAGGTGCGATGGCTCACACCTGTAATTCCAGCACTTTGGAAGACTAGGCAGGCAGATCACCTGAGGTCAGGAGTCCGAGACCATCCTGACCAACATGGTGAAACCCCATCTCTACTAAAAATATAAAAATTGGCCAGATGGTGATGCATGCCTGCAATCCCAGCTACTTGAGAGGCTGAGGCAGGAGAATAGCTTGCACACAGGAGGGGGAGGCTGCAGTGAGCCGAGATTGCGCCATTGCACTCCAGCCGGGGTGACAAGTATAAGACTCTGTCTCAAAATAAATAAATAAATAAAAATTAAATTAGCCTGGTGTGGTGGTACAGACTTTTAGTCCTAGTTACTTGGGAGGCTGAGGAGGGAGGATCACTTGAGCTGAGAAGTTTGACGTTACAATGAGCTATGATTGCACCACTGCACTCCAGCCTGGGCAAAGGGGCAAGACAAAAGAAAAGAAGGAAGGGAGAAGAAGGAAGGAAGGAAGGGAGACAGAGAAAGAGAGAGAAAGAAAAAAAAGCAAGGAAGGAGGAAGAGGAAGGAAGGGAGAGAGGGAGGAGGGAGGAAGGAAAAGAAAGAAAATTCTCTCTCTGTGTTTTTCTGCCTCTCTTATCTTTCCTGTCTCTCTCGGTTCCTAATTTCTTCACTGTTTAAGTTCTCACAAGCCTCAGGATCAGTATGAAGTCCACCGTGATATACTTTGCAGAATCTACCTAGTTGTGAAAGCTAACTCCTACCCTCATCTTTGTACCTTGTGTTTGAAAACTGGATCCATTTCCTCATCTCCACGCATTTGTAACTTTCTTTAGTTTTCTTCTCCTTCAAACCAGAGCTTCCAACCCCACTGGAAACAAAGAAAGAACTCAAAGCAATGAGCACTCAATATATATATTTGAATATCCATAAATGCTGATTCTCTAATTCATTGCAATGTCAAGTGTATAATTAAATAGGGAGACTTTCACATTTTGCACAGTCTGCTTTCTAGAATACTGTCAGAGAAACTCTGATATTTTGCTACAATGCTTTGGCAGTGCTCTAGATTTACTAAACTCACTGTAACTGTTATACCCAAGTGACTTAGAAGGAAAGTTCCACACTGAGTTCCAGTTGAGAGTCCTTTATTGCCAGCGACCTCAGCTTGTGCACAAAATCTCTCAGGCCTGAGGAAGGGGCTTGATTCCTTTTTATTTTATTTTTTAATTTTTTTTAAAGAGGGGGTTTCATCATGTTGGTTAGGCTGGTCTTGAACTCCTGACCTCAGGCGATCACCCGCCTTGGCCTCCAAAGTGCTTGGATTACAGGCATGAGCCACCATGCCCAGCCTTGATTCCTTTTTATGCTTTGCTTAAGAAAGGGGAGGGGGAGTCTAGCTGAAGCTGAATTTACGGAAGCAGAACAAGCAAGTGAGATAAGGAGGCTGGTAACCAGGAGGCAGGAGGTTCCCATGATTGTTGATTGCCAAGGAAATCATATACAAGCGGTTCCCATGATTGCTGGTTACCAAGGTGGGTATTCGGTACTCGCCATACAATCAATCAATGGGGTATTCAAAATAGTAAGTGGGCTTGCCAAGCAAGATATGGTTACAATGGTTATATGCCTCTATAGTTCTAAGCACAGCATGACCCAGCACAGTAGGATGACCCAGGTATGCACTCAAGGAGGAAATGGCAGGAGGGGTGAGGTGGAGGTTAAGATGGAGTCTATCTGGCTCTCAGCAAGACGGAATCTGTCAGGCTAACACAGGGTAGGTTAGCATATAACCAATTCCAAGAAAACAGTGTAAGTCCACGTGATGCCAACTAACGAGAAAATTCCAGAGTTAATTTATCTAAAGTGTAAATATCACAGTGAAAGAGTAATAACTGGTGCTTCTGACATTTTAGGCTAAAAGAATGAAGAAATGACTGTGGCAGGAACCTCTAGATTATACCAAAAGAAAGGATGAATAATTATTAGGTTAGTGTGAATGGAGAGAAGCTCATGAAAGAGAAAAATATTTTCTGTTGTCTTTTCTTCTGTGGTCAAGTTTGAACTAGCTGCAAGTTTATCTCAGTTGCTCTGCTGTGAGGTCCACGTAAAATAAAAAGATTCTAAACGCTGCATGATAAGTCCCTTCCAATGTGGACAGTCCTATTCCTTTCTAAGACCTATATATTCTTTGGATTCTTAGTTTAAAGCAGCAACATTAAACTTGCAATTGAGATAAGGCAGAACTGGTTTTACCATTTTCACATCTTACTTCGTATTGACCTAGATTAAAAGTAAAGTCATTCTTCTTGAATTTATTTTCATGTCAAAAAATACGCAGATTCACCACTAATTAATTTTGAAAATTCTCCTATAGAAACATGCTTTTATATCAAGACAAATTTCTCTCAAATAAGGTTAAATAAACAAAAAATCATGGGTCAAAACTTCATTGTTTGCTGAGCAATCATGTGTAGTGTTTGTTTCTATTTACTACCTTAATTCTTTTTCCTCAATTTCCTTGAAAATTCTCTATTTAACTTTATTGAGATTATAATTAATATGCTGCAGGTATAAGTAACTCATACCTGTAATGCCTAATCCCAGCATTTTGGGAGGCCAAGGAGAGAGAGTCACTTGACCTTAGGAGTTCCAGACTAGCCTGGGCAACATAGACCCATTTCTACAAAAAAAAATTTTTTTTAATTAGCTGGGCATGTTGGCACACACCTGTAGTCCCAGCTACTTGGGAGGCTGAGGTGGGAGGATCGCTTAAGCCCAGCAGATCGAGGGTGCAGTGAGCCATGATTGTGACACTAGATTGTAATCGAGCCTGGGCAACAGAGTGAGACCCTGTCTCAAAATAAATAAAATAAACCCATTATAGGCGAACCGTGCCACTTATATATTCATGCCATTTGTGTGCCTTCTTGGCTGAAAAGTCTCTTCAAACCCTTTTGCACTTTTTTTTTTTTTTTTTTCCGAGTCTTGCTCTGTCACCCAGGTTAGAGTGCAGTGGCAAGATCTCGGCTCACTGCAACCTCCACCTCTCAGGTTCAAGCAATTCTCCTGCCTCAGCCTCCCGAGTAGCTGGGACTACAGGTGCATGCCACAATTCTCGGCTAATTAGTAGAAACAGGGTTTCATCATATTAGCCAGGATGGTCTCAATCTCCTGACCTCGTGATCTCCCCACCTTGGGCTCCCAAAGTGCTGGGATTACAGGCGTGAGCCACCGTGCCTGGCCCCTTTGCCGACTTCTTAAATTTGGTTAACCATCAACAACCTGTTGTCTACCCCTGCTTCAATTAAATCTAATCTCTGAAATAATGAAATACCATGGATATCATGATCCCAACTAACAAGTCTCATAGTGTATTTTGGTTCGTCTTCTTAGCCCTCCTGCAGTATTGGATAATGTCTTCAATAACCCTTTCTTAAAATGTTATCTTACTTAGTTGTCCAGAATAGAATACATTTCTGATTTTTCTGGAAGATCTTTGATAACTCCCTTTTCTGGGTTGCAGTCCACCTCCTGCTCTTTCTAGGTGGTGATTCAGTTCACATAGACTAGACCTCTGCCCTCTGCTCTACTTCTACATTTTATTTCATAGTAATTATAGTGTCTTCAAGAAAATTCCTGAATTAGCTGGGTGTGGTGGTGGATGCCTGTAGTAACAGCTACTCAGGAGGCTGAGTCACAAGAATTGCTTGAACCCAGAAGGCACAGGTTGCAGTGAGCCGAAATTTCCACTGTACTCCAGAGGGACACAGCGAGACTCCATCTCAACAACAACAACAACAACAAATTCTAGAAGGCAGTGAGATATCTGATAATGTCTTCAAGGGACTGGTGTTATCTGAGAATGGTGAGAACTGGAGTGGGAGGGAAACTGACTGACAGGCCCTACCATAGAGGAGTGATGGATGCAGCTAGGTGGGAGAGAAACACCCCTTTGATCTCTTCCTGGTGTCTCCCATTTGTTGAAACCAGAGTTTAGGAGAGTCTGGGTAAAACCATCCATGTGCCGGGCGCGGTGGCTCAAGCCTGTAATCCCAGCACTTTGGGAGGCTGAGGCGGGTGGATCACGAGGTCGAGAGATCGAGACCATCCTGGTCAACATGGTGAAACCCCATCTCTACTAAAAATACAAAAAATTAGCTGGGCATGGTGGCACGTGCCTGTAATCCCAGCTACTCAGGAGGCTGAGGCAGGAGAATTGCCTGAACCCAGGAGGCGGAGGTTGCAGTGAGCCGAGATCGCGCCATTGCACTCCAGCCTGGGTAACAAGAGTGAAACTCTGTCTCAAAAAAAAAAAAAAAAAAAAAAAAAATCATCCATGTGGTCAGCAGAGGATATGAGAAAGAATCTGGGAGCAAATGAAGACTAGCCAACACAGTTGGGGTCTAAAGCAAACATCTCACCATACTTTTTTTTTTTTTTTTTTTTTAGTCAGAATCTTGCTTTGTTGCCCAGGCTGGAGTGCAGTGGTGTGATCTCGGCTCACTGCAGCCCCTGCCTCCTGGGTTCCAGTGATTCTTTGCCTCAGCCTCCCAAGTAGCTGGGATTACAGCCACACACCACCACATCCAACTAATATTTATTTTAGTAGAGACAGGGTTTCATTATGTTGGCTATGCTGGTCTTGAACTCCTGACCTCAAGCGATCTGCCCACCTCAGCCTTTCAAAGTGTTAGGATTACAGGCATGAGCCACTGCACCAGACCCTTATCATCTTTTATGCCTTAATCATCTCCCTGTTTTAACTTCTGTGCCTCCATCAATGGCACCATTACTCTCCCAGCCTCTTAAGCTGGAACCTCAGAAATCAATCACTTCAACTCCTTTCATGGATTTTTTTTCCTGCTAGAAAATTCTTACCCCTTATTTGGTATTACCCTGCTCATAGGGTTGGACTGTTAAATCTTCTATAAATATGAGACTTCACAATCTCGTGGTTCTTAATATCACAGGTTAATTAAAATTCTCATGTGTGTACTTGTCTCTTGAACAATCATTTTCATGGCAGGTCTGTGCTTCATACTTCAAATCCTCATTTGCCCCTCAGCATTCTGTCAGGGTAGGGACTCAGCAATGCTTGTAAAATAAATCAATTAATAATCTGTTCACGGTGGACATGGACCTACAACTTGCCTAAATTCCTTGTCCAGGTGACAGAATTTGGCAACAAAGAGTCAACACATTTCACCACTAAGTGGCAGCATCCACAATGATAACTAAAGATGGTCAATACCAGCAAGCACATCACTGCGACTTCGGTAACCATAGCAACAAGACTACAATAAGATCATAACCAGCTAGTCAGACTAATCTCTTCATGGTGGACATGACCAATGAATTACTTTCTGTATGGACTGGGTTACTCTAAAAATAATTTCTTTCTTTCTTTCTTTCTTTTTTTTTTTTTGAGTCAGGGTCTCACTCTCTCACCCAGGCTGGAGTGCAGTGGTGTAATCATAGCTAATGGCAGCCTCGAAGTCTGGGCTCAAGTGATCTTCCCATCTTAGTCACCTGAGTAGCTGGGACTACAGGCACGCACCACCACGCCCAGCTAATTAATTTTTTGTTTGTTTTTACATAGATGGGTTCTCAATATGTTGCCCAGGCTGGTCTCAAATCCTGGCATCAAGTGATCCTCCTGTCTCAGCCTCCCAAAATGCTGGGAATACAGGTGTCAGCCACTGTACCTAATAATTTTTTTTTAATTTCAAATTAAATAGAGATGGGGGTCTTGCTGTGTTGCCCAGGTTGGTCTCAAACTCCTGAGTTCAAACAATACTTCCACCTCGGCCTCCCAAAGCACTGGGATTACAGGTGTGAACTGCTGCACCCGGCCCACCTGATAATTTTATTTAAATTTTTATTTATTTATTTATTTGAGGCAGGGTCTCACTCTGTCACCCAGGCTGGAGAGCAGTGGCGCGATCTTGGCTCACTGCAACCTCTGCCTCCCGGGTTCAAGCCATTCTCCTGTGTCAGCCTCTCGAGTAGCTGGGATTACAGGCACCCAGCACCACACCTGGCTAATTTTTGTATTTTTACTACAGACAGGGTTTCACTGTGTTGACCAGACTGGTCTCGAATTCCTGACCTCAAGTGATCTGCCCGTCTCAGCGCCGCCTGAAGTGCTGGGATTATAGGCCTGAGACATTGCACCTGCCAATAATTTTTAATAAATATAGTTGAGAATCAAAAGAACTTACTGCTAAAGTAAATATTTGCTTTCATGTGTGATTAATATGCATTTTAATATTCTTTTTGTTTTTAAAGTTTAGTTTTATTTTCTTATTTTTAAAGTGTTACATTCTTAGTACAAAATATGTAAAAGAAGACAAAATCGCCAATAGCTCTCTCTGTTGCTTGTTTTCTCTGTAAGTGTTCCATCTTGTTTTTTTCTTTTGTAAATCGACCTTAATGTTATATTGTTCTGGCTGGGCATGGTGGCTCACATCTGTAATCCTAGTACTTTGAAAGTGTCAGGCTGTGGTGGGAGTATTGCTTGAGGCCAGGAATTTGAGGCCACGCTAGCCAACATAGAGAGACCTCATCCCTAGAAAAAAATCATATTATTCTAGAACAATTCATACTCATAAAAACAAAACCATTTAAAGGTACATAGAGTAAAAAGTTAAAAACTTCCTTCTCAGGCCGGGCGGAGTGGCTCAAGCCTGTAATCCCAGCACTTTGGGAGGCCGAGGCGGGTGGATCACGAGGTCAAGAGATCGAGATCATCCTGGGCAACAAGGTGAAACCCCTGTCTCTACTAAAAATACAAAAAATTAGCTGGGCATGGTGGCGCATACCTGTAATCCCAGCTACTCAGGAGGCTGAGGCAGGAGAATTGCCTGAACCCAGGAGGCGGAGGTTGCGGTGAGCCGAGATCGCGCCATTGCACTCCAGCCTGGGTAACAAGAGCAAAACTCAGTCTCAAAAAAAAAAAAAAAAATGTATTTCAGAGTAAGTTGCAGAGGTGAATAGACTTCATCTTTAAATACTTTAGCATTAAATTACTCTTTTTTTCTTTTTTGAGAAGGAGTCTTGCTCTGCCCCCCAGGCTGGAGTGCAGTGGCACAATCTTAGCTCACTGCAACTTGTGCCTCCCGGGTTCAAGCGATTTTCTTGCTTGAGTAGCTGGGACTACAGGCACCCGCCACCATGCCTGGATAATACTTGCATTTTTAGTACAGATCGGGTTTCACCATGTTGTCCAGGCTGGTCTCAAACTCCTGACCCCAGGTGATCCACCTGCCTTTGCCTCCCCAAAAGCTGAGATTACAGGCATGAGCCACTGCACCTGGCCTAATTTCCTTACCGTTTAACTAACTCTTCACTGTTATATTTAATGATATAGTGAAGATCCTTGTTTGTATATTGTTGTATATATTTCTAAATATTTCTGTCAAATAGACTCTAGAAATAGACTTATTGAATCGAAAAAGTACACACATTTTAATTTTGATAGATACTGGTTAACTGCCCACCAAAAACATTGTGCCAACCTACATTCCTCTGATAGAATATAATAGTACCGAATTTCTGGCAAGGTGTGATGGCTCAGGTGTGTAATCCCAGCACTTTGGGAGGCCAAAGGGGCAAATCACTTGAGCTCAGGAGTTATGGACAATGTGCTGAAATTCCATCTCTACAAAAAGTAAAAAAAATTAGCTGGGCATAGTGACATTCATCTGTAGTCTCAGCTACTTAAGAGGCTGAGGTGGGAGGATTGCTTGTAACCCTGGAGGCTGAGGCTGCAGTGAGCTGTGATCTCATCCCTGTAGTCCAGGCTGGATGACAGAATGAGAGACCTTGCCTCAAAAAAAAAAAAAAAAAAGAGTAATCAATTTTTTGTATTTCTTAGAACATTCTAAGTTTTACACAGCTAGTAAAAGAAAACTACCTATATAAAATCATTTCTCATCATTCATTTATTCATTTATTTAATAAATATTCATTGAGTACCTATTATGTTATAAGCATTGTGCTAGGCCAAAGAGACAATCAATGAACAATTTTAAAAAATTCTTTCCCCTGTAGGTATATAATCTACTAAGGGTAGACAGTCAATAAAGAAATAGGTAAATTAATATACAATATAGTGTTAGATGATGATAAGTGTGATAAAAACTAAAGCAGAGGCCGGGCGCGGTGGCTCAAGCCTGTAATCCCAGCACTTTGGGAGGCCGAGGCGGGTGGATCACGAGGTCGAGAGATCGAGACCATTCTGGTCAACATGGTGAAACCCCGTCTCTACTAAAAAGTGCAAAAAATTAGCTGGGCATGGTGGCACGTGCCTGTAATCCCAGCTACTCAGGAGGCTGAGGCAGGAGAATTCCCTGAGCCCAGGAGGCGGAGGTTGCGGTGAGCCGGGATCGCGCCATTGCACTCCAGCCTGGGTAACAAGGGCGAAACTCCGTCTCAAAAAAAAAAAAAAAAAAAAAAAACTAAAGCAGAATATGGAAGTAGAGAGTAATGAAATGAAAGTTTAGATAGTGTCACCAGGAAGGGTCTCTGAGGAAGTGACTTTTTAGCACCGGTGAATGAAGTGAGGAGGAGCCATGTGAAACCCTGGGGAAAGATCATTTCAGGCAGGAGGTGCAAAGGCCCTGAGATGGGAACTTGATGAAACCGAGAAACCTCCATTGTGCTATAAGTTGCCTTTCCCTAATCACTACTGAGATGAAACAACTTTCTTCCCTCCACCTCTTCATCTGTAGAATGTATGAGTGTAGCAGTTTCACAGACCTCCAACCCCTCCCATCCCTAAATGTTAATCAGTCTGTGGCTTCCATATGTTTAATGATTTTGAGTTAAGCCAATGGTAAGGATATTTTTTTCATCCTTGTTTAAAAGTCAGGTTTACTGAGGTATTATTTACATAGAGTAAAATTCATCCTTTTAAAATGCAATGACTCTGACAAAGGTATACAGTTGTGTAACCCCCAATCAAGATAGGAAAACTATTTCACCAGTCACCCCCCCAAAAAAACTTTACTTGTGTCCCTTTGAGCTCAATCTCTTTTTTCCCTCAGTCTCTGGAAATCTATTTTTTGTACTTACAGTCTTATCTTCTCTAGAGTGTCACATAAATGAAACCATACACTGAATAGCCTTTCTTTCTTTCTTTCTTTCTTTTTTTTTTTTTTTTGAGATGGAGTCTCACTCTGTCGCTCAGGCTGGAGTGCAGTGGCACTATCTGGTTCACTGCAACCTCTGCCTCCCGGGTTCAAGTGTTTCTCCTGCCTCAGACTCCCAAGTAGCTGGGATTACAGGCGCCTGCCACTGTGCCTGGCTAATTTTTGTATTTTTAGTAGAGATGAGGTTTCACCATGTTGGCCAGGCTGGTGTCAAACTCCTGACCTCAGGTATCTACCCACCTTGGCCTCCCAAAGTGCTGGGATTACAGCAGTGAGCCACCATGTCTGGCCAGGAATACATTTTCGTGCCTGTCTTAGCATAATGCTTTTACGATACATCCATGTTGTTTCATGTATCAGTAGTTATTTAATCTTTACCATTGAGTAGTTTCCAGGGTCTGGTCGTACTGATGCAGGGGCAGGTAAGCCCCAAAATTAGGGCTGAGCCTGGGAGGATTCTTGGCCTCACCCAGGAAAGAATTCAAGATGAGCTGGTGGGCTTAAACAGCAAATTTTATTGAAGTGGCAGTGCACAGCAGCAGTAGAGGTACTGCTTCTTGCAGAGCAGGGCCACCCCGTTGGCAATGTGCTCAGAGTAACAGCTCAGAGGCATGAATTTATATCCACCTTTAATTACATGCAAATTAAGGGGCAGATTATGCAGAAATTTCTAGGAAAAGGATAGTAACTTCTGGGTCATCAGGTTGTTGCCATGGAAAGGGGTGGTAACTTCCAGGTGTTGCCATGGCAATGGTAAACTTACATGGCACACAGGTGGGTATATCTTGTGGAAAGCTGCTTCCACCCCATTCCTGTTTTAGCTAGTCCTCAATTTGGTCCAGTGTCTGAGCCCTGATTCTGGGGTCAAGTCCTACCCCCTACCTCAGTACTACAATTTGTTTATCTATTCATGAGCTGGTGAACATCTGAGTTGTTTCCAGTTTATGGCTATTGTAAATAAAGCTGCTATAAACATTCATATACACATCTCTGTGTGGACATATTCTTTTTTCTTTGGGTAAGCAATAAAGAGTAGGCCGGGTGTGGTGACTCATGCCTGTAATCCCAGCACTTTGGTAGACCAGAGTGAATGGATTATTCGAGGTCAGGAGTTTGAGACCAGCCTGGCCAACATGGTGAAATCCTATCTCTACTAAAAATACAAAAATTAGCTGGGCATAGTGGCGGGTGCCTGTAGTCTGAGTTACTCCGGAGGCTGAGGCAAGAGAATCACTTGAACCCAGAAGATGGAGGTTGCAGTGAGCCGAGATCGTGCCACTGCATTCCAGCATGGACGACAGAGCAAGACTCTGTCTTTAATAATAATAATAATAATAAAGAGTGCAATGACTGCATTATATGGTAACTGTATGTTTAACTTGATGTGATGTTGCCAAACGTTTTTTCCAAGGTGTCTATACCATTGCATTCCAATCAGGTATGTAAAGGAGTTCCAGTCCCTTCATCTCTGTCTGCATTTGATATATTACTGAGTACATAGTGACATCCCACTGTAGTTTCGCTCTGCATTTCCTTATAGACTAATGCGATTGAGCATCTCTTAATGTGCATATTTGTCACCTGTACAATTTCTTTAGTACAGTGTCTGTTGAAATCCTGTCACCATTTTTTATTGGTTGTTTTCTTATTATTGATTTCTGAGAGTTCTTTCTATATTCTGAATGTAGGTTCTTTGTCATATATGTGTTTTATAAATATTACTTCTCACTTATGGCTTGTCTTTTCATTACCTTTTTTTTGAGACAGAGTCTTGTTCTGTCACAGCTGGAATGCAGTGACATAATCTCCACTCACTGCAACCTCCGCCTCCCAGGTTCAAGCAATTCTCAGACCTCAGCCTCCTAAGTAGCTGGGATTACAGGCATGTTCCATCATGCCCAGGTAAGTTTTATATTTTTAGTAAAGACAGGGTTTACCATGTTAGCCAGGCTGGTCCTACCTTGACTAACTGTGCTGGTGCCTCTCTGTGCCCTGGAACATTCTGCTCAGGCTGTGTGGGTTCAGGAAGGGGCAGTTTCCCGAGTATTAGATTTCATTCATGATGAAAACAAGATGTCATCTTTCAAAGCCTTGAACTAAGACTTAATAAACAACTATCAGTTTTCTATCAGTGCCCAAAGGAGACAGGTTGATGGTGCTTAACAAAGATGAAGTATGGCATAATAGGAAAAATATTTATCCAAAAGATTTTTATTAAGTTTGTGTGGCTGGAAGTGGTAGCTAATGCCTGTAATCCTAGCACTTTGGGAGGCTGAGGCAGGTGGATCGCCTGAGGTTGGGAGTTCGAGATCAGCCTGGCCAACATGGTGAAACCTTGTCTCTACTAAAAATACAAAAATTAGCTGGGCATGGTAGCAGGTACCTGTAATCCCAGCTACTCGGAAGCTGAGGCAAGAGAATCACTTGTACACAGGAGGTAGAGGTTGCAGTGAGCCGAGGTTGTACCATTGCACTCTAGCCCGTGCAACAAGAGTGAAACTCTGTCTCAAAAAAAAAAAAAAAAAAAAAAAAAAAAAAACAAGCTTCAGAAGGAGAAGAAGGGGGAGGAGGAGGGGAGCAGCAGCAGTGAGTATAGAAAGGTCACGTTCTCTGTAAGGTTGCAGTGTGCCACATTTCATGGTGTCTTGCGTTCATGCTGCAGGGATGTGCTAACAGTCACACATGTGTGTATCACCAGTGAGTCAACTGTGCTTTTCCTTCCACCCATGGAAGTTTGCATAGACAATCTTACTGAGCAAAAGGCAATGAAAAGTCACGGCTCTACACTTTGATGTACTGAAATTTTCACCTCAGCTTATGAAGTTTATTTCTAAATCCATAATCATCTAAGAATGAATACCTGTCTGCCATGTATTTCAATCTTAGTGAGCCAAAGTGGTTTGTTTCTTTGTTACTTGAGAACGGAGATGACTGTTTTTTTTTTTTCCTACAGCCCTATGGAATTTGCAATCTGTGATTGCCTTGTAAAAAGGAAAGTGCATATGTCACTGCATTAGATGTGGTGTTTCTAAATATTCCATTATATTGGTGAGTACAATTTATGGCATAGACCATACTAGACCTAATTTGCAAGTATTGGATTTTTTTTTTTTTTAAGTTTTAGTAGAGATAGGGTTTCACTGTGTTAGCCAGGATGGTCTTGATCTCCTGACCTCAGGATCGGCTCGTCTCCGCCTCCCAAAAGTGCTGGGATTAGAGGTGTGAGCCACTGTACCTGACTGCAAGTATTGGATCTTAAACCTAAGTGCAATGTGTATGAAAACCCATCTGAGCTTTGTAGCTCTTAAATATTTATTTATTTTTTTTAATGTGTGAGATGTTCAAGAGAAGCATTCTCCATTACTTTCAGCGTTGCATGGAGGAAACTCGGCAATGATTTCTTTCAGTTGTCAAGTTCCTTTCATGTTATACCCTCCACAGAACCCTCGACCTTTGAAGTACTCCAGTTTTGTGGGTTTATTAGTGTATACCTACAAATTTACCTTTTTGTATTTTGCAATTTACATGTTTTTGGTTTTAAAATCTGAGAAAGTGGCTTGATTTTAAAAACTCTTTTTTTTTTTTTTTTTTTTAAGATGGAGTCTTGCTCTGTTGCCCAGGCTGGAGTGCAGTGGTGTGACCTTAGTTCACTGCAACCTCTGCCTCCTGGGTTCAAGGAATTCTCCTGCCTCAACCTCTCGAGTAGCTGGGACTACAGGCACACACCGCCACACCCAGCTAATTTTTTGTGTTTTACTAGAAACGAGGTTTTACTGTGTTTCCCACGTTGGTCGCAAACTACTGAGCTCAGGCAATCTGCCCACCTCGGCCTCCAAAGTGCTGGAATTACAGGCGTGAGTCACAGCGCCCAGCCAAAAACTCTTTTTTTGAAGATGGGGTTTCACCAAGTTGGTCAGGCTGGTCTTGAACTCCCGACCTCAGGTGATCTGCCCTCCTTGGCCTCCAAAGTGCTTGGATTACAGGCGTGAGCCACCACGCCCAGCCTCAAAAACTCATTTTTTTTTTTTTTTTTTTTTTTTTTTTTTTTGAGATGGAGTTTCGCTCTTGTTACCCAGGCTGGGGTGCAATGGCGCGATCTCGGCTCACTGCAACCTCCGCCTCCTGGGTTCAGGCAATTCTCCTGCCTCAGCCTCCTGAGTAGCTGGGATTACAGGCATGCACCACCATGCCCAGCTAATTTTTTGTATTTTTAGTAGAGATGGGGTTTCACCATGTTGACCAGGATGGTCTCGATCTCATGACCTTGTGATCCACCCACCTCGGCCTCCCAAAGTGCTGGAATTACAGGTTTGAGCCACTGTGCCTGGCCAAAAAAAAAAACCTCATTTTTAAAGTAGAATTCACCAGTCAGCAGAATAAAAACTTAGACTAACTTGCCTATGAGTGTTGATCTATGTATTTGGTTTCATGCATGTGATGATCCTTTTTGGAATTTTTTGCTTTGTTTCAAATGATAGTAAATTTTAATTTCCTAGAGCTAGAGCTAATTTTTTTTTTTTTTTTTTTTTTTTGAGACGGAGTTTCGCTCTTGTTACCCAGGCTGGAGTGCAATGGCGCGATCTCGGCTCACCGCAACCTCCGCCTCCTGGGTTCAGGCAATTCTCCTGCCTCAGCCTCCTGAGTAGCTGGGATTACAGGCACGCGCCACCATGCCCAGCTAATTTTTTGTATTTTTAGTAGAGACGGGGTTTCACCATGTTGACCAGGATGGTCTCGATCTCTTGACCTCGTGATCCACCCACCTCGGCCTCCCAAAGTGCTGGGATTACAGGCTTGAGCCACCGCGCCCGGCCGGCTAATTTGTTTTAGAGAAATTTTGTTTTAAAAAATAAGATCGGCCGGGCACGGTGGCTCAAGCCTGTAATCCCAGCACTTTGGGAGGCCGAGGCGGGTGGATCACGAGGTCGAGAGATCGAGACCAACCTGGTCAACATGGTGAAACCCCGTCTCTACTAAAAATACAAAAAATTAGCCGGGCATGGTGGTGCGTGCCTGTAATCCCAGCTACTCAGGAGGCTGAGGCAGGAGAATTGCCTGAACCCAGGAGGCGGAGGTTGCGGTGAGCCGAGATCGCGCCATTGCACTCCAGCCTGGGTAACAAGAGCGAAACTCCATCTCAAAAATAAAAATAAAAAATAAATAAATAAATAAATAAATAAAAAATAAGATCATTCTGAACTTTGGATTGATCCCTTATAAATTTTCTGAAAATGAAAACAAATAATTAGTTATGTGAAAAAAATTCCCAATGAACATGTCAGGATTTTATGAAAAACCAGGTTATTAGATGAAGGCAGTAAGTGAATCTTTAAAACATACTCGATCATGCACAAACAATGTCTTTTTCTCTTAAACTGGAAGTAAATCTATATCTATTAGAAATAACGTAGCCAAAAATAATGTAAATTTGGCCAGGCATGGTGGCTTACACTTTTAATCCCAGCACTCAAGGCAGGTGAATCACCTGAGGTCAGGAGTTCGAGACCAGCTTGGCCAGCATTGTGAAACACTGTCTCTACTAAAAATACGAAAATTAGCTGGCGGCGGTGGCATGCGTCTGTAATCCCAGCTACTCAGGAGGCTGAAGCAGGAGAATCACTTGAACCCAAGAGGCAGAGGTTGAAGTGAGCTGAGATTGTGCCACTGCATTCCAGCGTAGGTGACACAGCAAGACTCCATCTCAAAAACAAACAAACAAACAAACAAACAAACAACAAAAAAACAAAACAAGAAAATCCAAAACCAATTAACACTTTTTTCGAAGAATGGCAAATTTAGATTCTATTTTTAAAATTTGTTTTTGTTTTTGTGGCTTGTTTTGAGACAGGGTCTCACTCTGTCACCCAAGCTGGGATGCAATGGTTTGATCTCAACTCATTGCAACCTCTGCCTTCTGGGCTTCAGGGAGTGATTCTCCCACCTCAGCCTCCCAGATAGCTGGGAATACAGGCATGTGCCTCCATGCCTGGCTAATTTCTGGGTTTGTTGTTGTTGTTGTTGTTTTGTTTTGTGTAGAGATGGTGTCTCACCATGTCACCCAGGCTGGTCTCAAACTCTTGGGCTCAAGCGATCTGCCCACCTTGGCTTCCCAAAATTCTGGGCTTATAGGCATGAGCTACCACGCCCAGCTCTGAAAAAATATTTGAAACTCATATACGTGAAGCATGTGATGTACCTATTATTAAATTAAACACTAAAAGTCAAAGACAAACAACACATGATAATGCTTCAGGACTCCAAATCTCAGTGTCAGCTCAGCCTGTGTTGAATGGCCTTTGAATGCCTCTGGGTATTCCTCTTTCCCAAGTGCCCAGCCACCTCAGTTAATGACTACTGGTCTTTTTAATAAAGGACTGAGAATGATTACAGAATATACTCGAGATGATGTTCTTCCTCGTGGTGACCTGGCCACCTCTTTAGTTCACCAGTATCAGGTCTGAAAATTGACTTAGGTTCAACAGCAGGGCAAGAGATCATGATTTCCTTTTGGGTGACCACTCTAATTTTGTCAAATGCAGTTTATTAACCATTATACACCTACTGCTAAGCCCAGGGACTGACACATAGTAAGTACTCAAAAATATTTGTCCAATGAATGAATGATGCTTGGAATTTCAGCAACATAAAAGTTTAGGGTGGTGTACAAAACCTCAATCAATCAGTGATTATTGAAATGTTTATTTTTTCATTAAGTATCCTACTTGAACTACAGGGAAAACATAGAGACCTACAGACAAACATCAAAAACATAGCCTCTGGAATCAATCAGTGTGATTTGATACCAAGTCTCTTCATCCTTTCTAAGTCTCAGTTTTGTCATCTGTATAATGGGTATAATAATAACTTACAAGGTTGCTGTGTGGATCAAATGAGATGATGTACATAAAGATGTCAGCCTGGTGCCTGACACATAGTAAGTGTCATAAGGTTAACATTTTTTTATTTATTCATTTTGTTATTTTATTATCTTTTGAGACCGTGTTCCTCCATCACCCAGGCTGAAGTGCAACGGCATGATCTCAGCTCACTGCAACCTCTGCCTGCTGGGTTCAAGCAATTCTCTTGCCTCAGCCTCCTATGTAACTGGGATCACAGGCATGCACCCTCATACCCAGCTAATTTTTTTTTTTGAGATGGAATCTCATTCTGTTGCCTAGGCTGGACTGGCATGATCTTGGTTCACTGCAACCTCCACCTCCCAGGTTCAGGTGATTCTCCTGCCTCGGCTTCCTTAGTAGCTGGGATTACAGGTGTGCACCACCATGCTTGGGTAATTTTTTTTTTCTTTAACCTGCTATTACTTTTGCAATATTTTTTGTATTTTTAGAAGAGATGGGATTTCACCATGTTGGCCAGGATGGTTTCGAACTCCTGACCTCAAGTGATCCACCTGCTTCAGCCTCCCAAAGTGCTGGGATTACAGGCGTGAACAACCATGACCGGCCAATTTTTTTTTTTTTTTTGTATTTTTAGTAGAGATAGGTTTTGCTATATTGGCCAGGCTGGTCTCGAACTACTGGCTTTAATTGATCCTCTTGCCTCAGTCTCCCAAAATGCTGGGATTATAGGTGTTAGCCACCATGCCTGGCACAAAGTTAAAAATTTAAATACTGCTGGGCATGGTGGCTCACACCTGTAATCTCAGCACTTTTGGAGGCTAAGGCAGGCAGATCACCTGAGTTCAGGAGTTCAAGACCAGCCTGGACAACATGGTGAAACCCTGTCTCTACTAAAAATACAAAAATGAGCTGGGTATGGTGGTGCGCACCTATAGTCCCAGCTACTTGGAAGGCTGAGTGAGAAGAATCGCTTGAACCTAGGAGGCAGAGGTTGCAGTGAACTGAGATTGTGCCACTGCACTTTAGCCTGGGCAACAAGAGCAAAATTCAGTTAAAAAAAAAATTTAAATACCACAACTCACATATACCACAATGGTTACTGCTTTGTCTTTGTTTATAATTATCTAAACATTCTCACTAAAGTCCACCCTATTTGGTTGGAAGGAGGAGGGAAGCAGAGAAGTAGGATGCCACAGGAGTTAAACTTGTCAAATAAAGGTCCCTTAGTCTTTGCAAGATGGTTAAGACCATCTCTTGCTGGGTAAATGTTAAATCATCTAATATTTAACTCCACATCAGAGCCATTTTTTCCTTCTTGCTATTACTTTTCAAGGTGTCAGGGTTCCATGGGCAAGCTATGTGCCCTCTTGGCAGGAAGAGGGAGTCCTTTTATCCATAAATGAGTCTCTCCATAGGCTTTCGAATCCCTGTGGGTCTCAAGGGTTTTGCTCAACTTTGTATTGATGTCTTGGTTATGCTCCACCACTGGGACACTGGGGACATTTGCTGCTGGAGTGTGAGGTATGACTATTGGTCAGTTTTCTCAGTTGGTGTATATTAATCTATTCTCACACTGCTAATAAAGATGTACCTGAGACTGGGTAATTTATAAAGGAAAGAGGTTTAATTGACTCAGTTCCATGAGTCTGGAGAGGCCTCATAAACATGGTAGAAGGTGAATGAGAAGCAAAGGCATGTCTTACATGACAACAGGCAAGAATGCTCGTGCAGGGGAACTGCCCTTTATAAAACCATCAGATCTCAAGAGACTTACTACCACAAGAACAGTATAGGGGAAAACACCCCATGATTCCATTATCTTCACCTGTCCCTGCCCTTGACACATGGAGATTATTACAATTCAAGGTGAGATTTGGGTGAAGATACAGCCAAACCATATAAGTTGTGGTAGGACCCATTGATCTACAAATATGACTTGACCTCACCTTTGCATCCCTTCAAGACTCATCCACTGTCTCCCTCAGACATGTGGCAGAGGTTATCAGGTCCCTGTCTACCCACTTCCTCATGGTGACCCCATGGCAGGTCACACTCAATTACTTTCCACTTCCCCAAAAGCAATGCTGAAGAGGGGACATTTGACTCTCTTCCAAGGTATCAAGGGAGGTCTGCACTCTAGCAAGGCTGCGGTTGCATCGAGGTAGCCCTGCATGCACTCAGCAGTGGTGTTCTCTCCATTTCAAAACAAGAAGTCAGGCTAAATCTCCCTTTACGTGTGTTTTCTCTCCTCCACACAAACTGGAGTTTCCCTTTCCTAATCAGCTACTGATGCGGGATTTTTTACTCCTTAGCACAGCTAGGTCTGGGTTCTCATCTCCCGACCAGGAAGAATTAGGTATGCAACACTTGAAGAGTGAATGGAGTCGAATTAATTAAGTGAAAGAAAAGCTCTCAACAAAAAGAGGGGAACTGAAAGCAGGTTACTGGTTTCCCCCTTCACAGTTGAAGGCCAGGGCTTAAGGCATGAATTTCTGGTGGCTCCACCCTGTCCTTCCAGTGCTTATGCAGGCCCTTGGACTGCCAGCTCCGTATTGATTTATTTCCCTTACTGTGCATGTGTTAAGGAACGGAATTTTCCACTTCAGTCATGTTTAGGCAAGCCCCCTGTGCAAGTTCCCTTATCTGCACAAAACATCTGGTGTAAGCACTTGTGGGGCAGGCCGGAGGTTCTCTGGGGACCCTTCCCTTACTGTTTGCCTAAACCAAGTTGGATAACTCCTACCCCTATAATCCCCTGAGTTTCGACAGGAAGAAGGAGCTATGTGTAAATTAAGGGTCTTGATGTCTAATCTCTTTCTCCACATCTTCTGTACCCTGCACCACTAGATCAGAGGAAGGTTTCCCTCTGGGCTGACTTCCCTTTTAGAAATGTTTTCTTCTGCCGGGCGCGGTGGCTCAAGCCTGTAATCCCAGCACTTTGGGAGGCCGAGGCGGGTGGATCACGAGGTCGAGAGATCAAGACCAACCTGGTCAACATGGTGAAACCCCGTCTCTACTAAAAATACAAAAAATTAGCTAGGCATGGTGGTGCGTGCCTGTAATCCCAGCTACTCAGGAGGCTGAGGTAGGAGAATTGCCTGAACCCAGGAGGCGGAGGTTGCGGTGAGCCGAGATCGCGCCATTGCACCCCAGCCTGGGTAACAAGAGCGAAACTCCGTCTCAAAAAAAAAGAAGAAGAAATGTTTTCTTCTTCCTTAATCTAAAGCTAGTTCTTCACTTTCTTTTCCCTGAGGCAAAAAGCATCTCCCAGTCTTAAAGTGAGGAATGTTTGCAAGAGCAGGAAAAAGATTATAGAGTAAAAACTATTGGGGAGGTATAACATTTTTATCACCCTTTAACAAATTTGAGTGTCCTTCTGCCCCTTCTTCTATTTTTAGATTAATTATATGAAATCAAGAGTACATGTTTTTACATAGCTCAGATATAATATGGTATTGTCTGGCTGTGTCCCCACCCAAATCTCATCTTGAACTGTAGTTCCCTTAATCCCCATGTGTCATGGGAGGGACCCAGTATGAGGTAGTTGAATCATGGAAACGGTTACCTCCTTGCTATTCTTGTGACAGTGAGTGAGTTCTCACCAGATCTGATGGTTTTAAGGGGCTTCCCCCCAACACTGCCTTCACTCTGCATGTCTCCTTACTGCCACCATGTGAAGGAGGACATGTTTGCTTCCCCTTCTGCCATGATTGTTAAGTTTCCTGAGGCCTCCTCAGCTCTGTGGAACTGAGTCAATTAAGCCTCTTTCCTTTATAAATTACCCAGTCTCAGGTATGTCCTTACAGCAGCATGAGAACTAACACATAATATTTAAATTTTGATCATGAAACATTAGAACTCAATACATATTAATGATGATGTAATAATGACAGAGTTGAGCAAAAACACAGAAAACTCTACTTGATAGGAATCTAAATGCATTCTGCCACGAAGACCTGCTTATAAAAAATAAAAAAAAGAGGCCGGGCACGGTGGCTCAAGCCTGTAATTCCAGCACTTTGGGAGGCCGAGGCGGGTGGATCACGAGGTCAAGAGATCGAGACCATCCTGGTCAACATGGTGAAACCCCGTCTCTACTAAAAATACAAAAAATTAGCTGGGCATGGTGGTGCATGCCTGTAATCACAGCTACTCAGGAGGCTGAGGCAGGAGAATTGCCTGAACCCTGGAGGCAGAGGTTGCGGTGAGCCGAGATTGCGCCATTGCACTCCAGCCTGGGTAACAGGAGCGAAACTCCGTGTCACACACACAAAAAATAAAATAAAATAAAATAAAATAAAGGTAATCATCAGAATACTTAATGCTTCAGATTTCGGTCTGCTGATAAGCCAATCTTTTTTTTTTTTTTTTTTTTTTTTTTTTTTTTTTTTTTTTTTGAGACAGAGTTTCGCTCTTGTTACCCAGGCTGGAGTGCAATGGCGCGATCTCGGCTCACCGCAACCTCCACCTCCTGGGCTCAGGCAATTCTCCTGCCTCAGCCTCCTGAGTAGCTGGGATTACAGGCACGCGCCACCATGCCCAGCTAATTTTTTGTATTTTTAGTAGAGACGGGGTTTCAACATGTTGACCAGGATGGTCTCGATCTCTCGACCTCGTGATCCACCCGCCTCGGCCTCCCAAAGTGCTGGGATTACAGGCTTGAGCCACCGCGCCCGGCTAAGTAGCTTCTTTTTTTTTTTTTTTTTGAGACGGAGTTTCGCTCTTGTTACCCAGGCTGGAGTGCAATGGCGCGATCTCGGCTCACCGCAACCTCCGCCTCCTGGGTTCAGGCAATTCTCCTGCCTCAGCCTCCTGAGTAGCTGGGATTACAGGCACGCGCCACCATGCCCAGCTAATTTTTTGTATCTTTAGTAGAGATGGGGTTTCACCATGTTGACCAGGATGGTCTCGATCTCTCGACCTCGTGATCCACCCGCCTCAGCCTCCCAAAGTGCTGGGATTACAGGCTTGAGCCACCGCGCCCGGCTGATAAGCCAATCTTAAATAAAGCTTTTCTTATTTTAATTCCTTTTTTTCTCCCCCATAAAGATGGAGTCTTGCTTTGTCACCCAGGCTGGAGTGTAGTGGCATGATCTTGGCTCACTACGACTTCTGCCTCCCAGGTTCAAGTGATTCTCCTGCCTCAACCTTCTGATAGCTGGGACTACAGGTACACAACACCATGCATGACTACTTTTTTTTTATTTCTATTAGTGGTTTCACCCTGTTGGTTAGGCTGGTCTTGAATTACTGACTTCAAGTGATATGCCCTGTTCAGATTCCCAAAGTGCTGGGATTACAGGTGTGAGCCACTGTGCCTAGCCTCTTATTTTAATTCTTTAACCAAAGAAATGTGAGGACAAAGGTCCTGGATGAGACAATAAAACCTGGATTATGATCATTATGTTGGAGACTGCCACTAAATAGCATGTGAGTATGCACACGTTACCTCTCCGGTTTTACGGTTTCCTCTTGCGTAAATCCAAGACATTAGACCAGATAACCTCTAAGGAACTTTTCTGTAGATCTATGATTTTTCCTGAGGGCTCATTGTCCATAAATGTGTCAGCAAGCTGAGTTATTCACCGAATCACATGTTAACCTCTCACTGGAATTGCAATGCTTTACAGGGCTATTATGTAATTCTCCAGCCCCTTAGAATTGGGGTCATTATAATTGGACAGAATGGAAAGAACTCCTGAATGTCATATCCGCTCTAAGCACAGGCATGTGAATTACACGGCTGAGATTGGTAAACTTGAAATTTTCTGAGAAATAAACACATTTTTGTTGCTATTAATTCCTTCCTCTTCCTCCTCCTCTTGCTCCATCACTTACTTCTGCTATGTCTTCATATTCTCTCTCAGAAAGCATTCTGTCCTAACCCCTGAATGTATCTCTCCATTGTGTCTTCTTGTGCTTCTCCACCTATTTTCTTGGAATAGAAGTCTGCACTTACTACTTTACTTTTCCATTCCATGCAATCCAGCTTCTATTTGTACCACTCTCCTGAAATTCCTACAGAGATTGCCAGTGACTGGTTATCTGCCCAAATCAATCTCTTCTTTTCCCCTTTGTGCTTGATTTCACTGCAGCATTTGGTGATCTCACATATACCAATCCCTTTCCACTGATGTTTCCCAAGTCAATTTTCAACTACTGAGCAGTTGTCTTCACCCAGGTGTCCTAGACACCTCAAACTGTTGTATGTCTAAAACCAAATTCATAATCCTCCAGACTTCTTCTATTCCCTGGCTCAATTAATGATTAATATTCACTGAGCCACTGAGCACAATGGCTCATACCTGTACTCCCAGCACTTTGGGAAGCCAAGGCAGGCGGATCATGAGGTCAGGAAATTGAAACCATTCTGGCTAACACGGTGAAACCCCATCTCTACTAAAAATACAAAAAATTAGCTAAGCGTGGTGGCAAATGCCTGTAGTCCCAGCTACTCAGGAGGCTGAGGCAGGAGAATCACTTGAACTTGAAAGGTGGAGGTTGCAGTGAGCCGAGATCTTAACACTGCACTCCAGCCTGGGTGACAGAGCAAGACTCTGTCTCAAAAAAATAAAATTCGGGCCTGGCGCGGTGGCTCAAGCCTGTAATCCCAGCACTTTGGGAGGCCGAGGCGGGTGGATCACGAGGTCAAGAGATCGAGACCATCCTGGTCAACATGGTGAAACCCCCTCTCTACTAAAAATACAAAACATTAGCTGGGCATGGTGGCGCGTGCCTGTAATCCCAGCTACTCAGGAAGCTGAGGCAGGAGAATTGCCTGAACCCAGGAGGCGGAGGTTGTGGTGAGCCGAGATCGCGCCATTGCACTCTAGCCTGGGTAACAAGAGTGAAACTCCGTCTCAAAAAAAAAAAAAAAAAAAAAAATTCAATGAGCCTTATAAAAAAATTTTCTTTCTTTCTTTCTTCTTCTTCTTCTTTTTTTTTTTTTTGGAGACAATCTCACTCTGTTACCTAGGCTGGAGTGCAGCAGTGGTACCATCTTGGCTCACTGTAACCTCCGCCTCCTGGGTTCAACCAATTCTCATGCCTCAGTCTCCCGTGTAGCTGAGATTACAGATGTGCACCACCATGCTGGCCTAATTTTTATATTTTTAGTAGAGACAGGATTTCGCAGTGTTGACCAGGCTGGTCTCAAACTCTTGGCCTCAAGTGATCTGCCTGCCTCAGCCTCCCAAAGTGTTGGGTGTACAGGCACTAAACACCATGCCCAGTCCATTGAGCTTTTCAAACTAGAACCAATTTCTCTTCTTCTTCAGCTCTTCTGTCTCTCTTATTCTGCTCATCCAATTGGCCAGCAATTCCTTTTTCTCCATCCACAATCTACTGCCTTAAATTAGGTTTTTAGCATTTCTTTTTTTTTTTTTTTTTTAATTTATTTTTTTGAGACGGAGTTTTGCTTTTGTTACCCAGGCTGGAGTGCAATGGCGCGATCTCGGCTCACCACAACCTCCGCCTCCTGGGTTCAAGCAATTCTCCTGCCTCAGCCTCCTGAGTAGCTGGGATTACAGGCACGTGCCACCATGCCCAGCTATTTTTTTGTATTTTTAGTAGAGATGGAGTTTCACCATGTTGACCAGGATGGTCTCGATCTCTTGACCTTGTGATCCACCCGCCTCGGCCTCCCAAAGTGCTGGGATTACAGGAGCATTTCTTAAAAGGACCCTCCTGATGTTAGTCACTAATGCTATCTCTAGTCCAATCTATCCAAGGGTTGGTGGAGTTATCACCACAAAAAATAAACTTGATGATGGCACCACCCCTACTTACGAGCTCTCCTTCTTGCTCTCAGGGCAAAATCCAATCTCCTTAGCATGTTATACAAAGCCCTTTACAACATCATCACCACCGATTTCCCTAGCCTTATCCTCATGTGTTCCAGTCATACTGGACCACTTATTATCCTCTAGACAAATCAAGTTCATTTGAACACCATGACCTTAATTTCAGGCACTGAGTGTTTACATACTCAATCAATGTTTGAATGAATTAATCATGGATCCTGGATGGTGGTTTCTCAAGAAGATATTATTATGTGTGTATATATCTGTATCTATATATTTTCTTTCTTTTTTCTTTTTTTTTTTGAGGCAGAGTCTCACTCTGTCACCCAGGCTGGAGTGCAGTGGCATATTGGCTCATTGCAACCTCCGCCTCCCAAGTTCAAGCAATTCTTCTGCCTCAACCTCCTGAGTAGCTGGGACTACAGGCAAGCACCACCACACCCAAATAATTTCAATATTTTGTATTAAGGATATTGGCTAGGCTGGTCTCGAACTCCTGACCTTGTGATTCACCCGCCTCGGCCTCCCAAAGTGCTGGGATTACAGGCATGAGCCACTGTACCTGGCAAGATATTAATTATTAAGTAAAAGAATTATGAAAGAAACCCCTCCCTCAAAAGACTCCCTCTCCCTTTTTCTTTGAGTAGGGAAGCAAACAATTACTTCTGAACTTTTTGTCACTATCGTAGCCACTTTCAAATCTTGTCCAATTCATGTCAGGCTATAAGAAGAAAAACCACTGTGGCCAGGTGTGGTGGTTTATGACTGTAATCTCAGCACTTTGGGAATGAATCATTTGAGGTCTAGAGTTAGAGACCAGTCTGGGCAACACAGCGAAACCCCGACTCTACTGAAAACAAAAATTAGCCAGGCCTGGTGGTGGGCACCTGTAGTTCCAAGTACTCAGGAGTCTGAGGGGGGAGAACCACTTGAACCTGGGAGGCAGAGATTGCAGTGAGCCAAGATCGTACCACTGCACTACAGCTTGGTTGACAGAGCGAGAGTACATCTCAAAACTAACAAACAAACAAACAAAAACAACTGTCAAAATATTTTTCTCCTTCTGTAATATATTTACTACGTGGAGAGATAAATCAATGAGCTCTTTGTGAATGGGAGTATCATGCTCAGTTTGTCTGCAGATAATGACAACTAAAACATGAACTGCACCATGTAGGAAAACCCTATATAAAATTGTTGAAGTAAATAGAGATTTGGCCAGGCGTAGTGGCTCACACCTGAGTAATCCCAGCACTTTGAGAGACTGAGGTGGGGGGATCACCTAAGGTTGGGAGTTCGAGACCAGCCTGACCAATGTGGAGAAACCCCATCTCTACTAAAATACAAAATTCTCTGGGCACGGTGGCAGGTGCCTGTAATCCCACCTACTCTACTTGGGAGGCTGAGGCAGGAGAATCGCTTGAACCTGGGAAGCGGAGATTGCGGTGAGCCAAGATCATGCCATTGCACTCCAGCCTAGGCAATAAAAGTGAAACTCATCTCAAAAAAAAAAAAAAAAAAAAGAAAAGAAAAAAGAAAAAGAAAGAGAGAGATTTATGATGAGCTCACCTGAGAAAGTCAGTTCATATGAGTTCCTATATTCATGAAGTAATTTAGAAACTATTCATAATGGGAAGGGAGAAAAAAAAAAACCTGACCTCTTAAAACTTACAAGAATTTCTCACTTTGTCATAATGGAAATTCCCAAATTTCTCAAATGTGCTTTTTTTTTCTTCATCTCTGGTAGCATGAGAGCATCTGCTAAAAAATATGAAACTTAAGATGTATCTGATGCCATTGCCCAAACTTGCAATAACTTGTAATGATCAGGTTATCCTTAGAGTCAGTTGTCATTCCCACAAAGGGCATTGGTGTCTCTCCCTGAGAGTGATGAAAAATTTTAAACCATTGCTTCTTCCTTCTGATATCTATACTCAATGACATAGGGTTAACAGAACCTCTTATGAGGTGCTACTATGCTGCTGGTATGTACAAATGCATAGGACCAGATTCTCTAGGCAATAGTGTCAGACTACTATCAAGAATGCATCTGTACATATGTTTTCAATAAACATGTATTAACCACTTATTTTGAGTTGGTTGGCACTGGAAATAGAAATATATGAGGTTCAATTCCTGCTCACAGTGTTGAGGATACAAGAGAAGTGACACAGAGGTCACACTTTGGGGCTGTTAGGAAAGGCTTCCTGAGGAAGGCTGTTGCTGAGAATAATATATTCCACAAGTGTTTATTAAGTGCCTATGTCAAGCCCAGTTCCAAGCCTGGGAACACAGTAGTAAACAAAGGAGAAAGATAGTCCTGTCTGCATGGAGCTTATATTCTAGGAAAATAACCTGAATAAAGAATAGAAGCGCCAGGCGCAGTGGCTCAAGCCTGTAATCCCAGCACTTTGGGAGGCCGAGGCGGGTGGATCACGAGGTCGAGAGATCGAGACCATCCTGGTCAACATGGTGAAACCCCGTCTCTACTAAAAATACTAAAAATTAGCTGGGCATGGTGGCACGTGCCTGTAATCCCAGCTACTCAGGAGGCTGAGGCAGGAGAATTGCCTGAACCCAGGAGGCGGAGGTTGTGGTGAGCCGAGATCGCGCCATTGCACTCCAGCCTGGGTAACAGGAGTGAAACTCCGTCTCAAAAAAAAAAAAAAAAAAAAAAAAGGATAGAAGCTTGGCAGGTGAATCATCTACAAAGAAATGAACAGCATATCTTCAGAGGTTAGTCATATACAAGTAGAGAGTACCAGAGTCAGCCCCCAGTCCAAGAGACTGGCCTCCGGATCCATTGCTGGAGGGGGTCTATTGAACCACAGGCAGGTTGTCACAGGGCAATCCTGGATGAGCCCCCAAATTTGTGACCACCCAGTGGTTTTACCTCATCCACTGCCTAGACAGAGCTTATTTATTAAGACTGGGGACTTGCAATAGAGAAAGAGTAATTCATGCAGAACCAGCTGTGTGGGAGATGGAGGAGTTTTATTATTACTCAGATCAGTCTCCCTGAGCATTTGAGGACCAGAGGGGTTTTTTTGGTTGTTGTTATTTATTTATTTTATTTTATTTTATTTTTTAGGCAGTCAAGTGAAGCAGTGGGAGTGTAGAAGGAACAAAGGAATCTGTAACTGGTTGTGATCAATTAGTTGTAAACACCACTGCACTAGGACCAGCCGAGGATCAGAGTTTTGTTTTTGTTTTTTTTTGAGATGGAGTTTTGCTCTTGCTACCCAGGCTGGAGTGCAATGGCGCAATCTTGGCTCCCCGCAACCTCCATCTCCTGGGTTCAAGCACTTCTCCTGCCTCAGCCTCCTGAGTAGCTGGGATTACAGGCACGCGCCACCATGCCCAGCTAATTTTTTGTATTTTTAGTAGAGACGGGGTTTCACCGTGTTGACCAGGATGGTCTCGATCTCTTGACCTCGTGATCCACCCGCCTCAGCCTCCCAAAGTGCTGGGATTACAGACTTGAGCCACCACGCCCGGCTGGATCAGAGTTTTTAAGAATAATTTGGACCAGGTGCAGTTGCTCATGCCTGTAATCCCAGCACTTTGGGAAACTGAGGTGTGCAGATCACAAAGTCAGGAGTTCGAGACCAGCCTGGCCAATATAGTGAAACCCCGTTTCTACTAAAAATACAAAAATTAGCTAGGCATGCTAGCAGACACCTGTAATCCTAGCTACTCGGGAGGCTGAGGCAGGAGAATTGCTTGAATCTGGGAGGCGGAGGTTGCAGTGAGCTGAAATTGTGTCATTGCACTCTAGGCTGGGCAACAGAGCAAGACTCTGCCTCAATAAAAAAAAAAAAGAATAATTTGGTGAATGGGAAGGCCAATGAGTGCTGATTGGTTGGGTCAGAGATAAAATCATGGGAGGTTGAAGCTGTCCTTTTGTGCTGAGTCAGTTTCTGGGCAGGGTCCACAAGATCAGATGAGCCAGTTTATCGATCTGGGTGGTTCCAGCTGATCATCAAGTGCAGGGTCTGCAAAATAACTCAAGGACTGATCTTAGTGATACATTGATAGAGGCAGGAGGCAGAGAAATTCTAGGCAGACAGGAGCGGGTCTGTGGTGAAGCCCTCCCACCTCAAGCTGAAAAGCCTGACACTGAGACTGCAGCTCAAAGTGAGAACTTATATCTCTGTTTTCCTGCTTGAATGTTGCCTTTTTCTAAACCACCTATGGCCCTGCCCTGCGCTAGCCTGTGCCTATAAAGACCCCACACTCGCCTGCAGAAAGGAGAAGCAGCTAGACACTGGGAACTATGGCTGGACATTGAAAGGAAGTGACTTGATTTCAGAGGGACAGCTTGGCAGCATAACTTCAAAGAACAATCCAGCCAGAGACAGCTGACTTCAAGGGAAGATTACCTACCCACCCCATCCTTTTCTCAGCTCCCCTTCCTGCTGAAAGCCATTTCAGTCAGCCATAAAATCCCCTGCATCACCATCCTTCAATTCGTTTGTGTGACCTCGTTTCTCCTGGACTCTGGACAGGAGCTCAGGAGACACAAGTGTGGATACAAAAGGCTGTCACACTGGCTCTTTGCCTTTGCTGGTGGAGGGCAGATGCCTACATGAAGGGGCAGCAGGCCCACAGAGCTGTTAATGCCTAAGCTGCCCACGGATGGCAGAGCTAAAAGAGCACTGTAACACACCCCCTGGGGCTTCAGAAGTTGCAGGCCCCCCTGCCTGACACTGCTGTGGGGTCTGTACAAAGTTTGCTCCTGCCAGTGCCCAAAAGCACCCACTCTGGCTCCTGCACCCACTTACCTGCATGCTCCCTCCCACAAGGGGTGGAACACAGTGGGCCTGAGTGAGTGGAGTTTAATCCCACTGGTGCTGATGCAGCCAGCTAATTCCAGTGCTTGTGCACATCCTATTCCTGCCTCGCTTGCTTAGGTGCTTCCTCTTGCAAGGAGGAAGAAAGTAGCCGGATAAGTAAGCTAAGCACCCCTGTTGCAAGTCCCTCGAAGGGGTCAGGGAAATATCCTGCTTCATCAGGAACAGTTTATGGAAGGGCAGGATCTTGTAGCCTCCAGCTGCATGATTCCTAAACCATAATTTCTAATCTTGTGGCTAATTTATTAGTCCTACAAAGGTGGTCTAGACCCCAGGCAAGAAGGGAATTTGTTTTGGAAAAGGACTATTAACATCATTGTTTGAAATCATAAACTATTAAGTAAGTTCCTCTCAAAGTTAGTTCAGCTTACACCTGGGAATGAACAAGGACAGTCTGGGGGCTGGAAGCAAAATGGAGTTGGTTAGTTCAGCTCAGTTATAATTTTGCAATGGTGGTTTCAACGTTAACTTTATTCAGCTTGTTAAATTGGTGTCTATCAGATTTCTCCTGCAAAGATCTTTTTTCCCTTTCCATACTCAAATCTTCAGAAGCAAATCACTAAGTCTAGTCCATATTCCTTTTTATTTATTTATTTACATTTTATTTATTTATTTGAGACAGGGTTTCACTGTCACTTAGGCTGAAATGCAGTGGCATGAGCACAGCTCATTGCAACCTCTGCCTCCTAGGCTCAGGCAATCCTCCCACCTTAGCCTCCTGAGTAGCTGGAACCACAGGCGTGTATCACCATGCCTGGCTAATTTTTTGTAGAGATGGATTTTCACCATGCTGGTTGGTCTTGAACTCCTGGCATGAGCTGCCATGCCCAGCTTTAGTCTGTAAGTTTTTTTAGACTGACTGGTAACCTCTGTGACCTGCAAGGACACTCCAGACGAGTTTCTGGAACTAGAAAGTCTGAAGTAACTGGAAGACCATGAAAAGGGGAAGAATGATCAACCCTTACAGTGCCTAATTAACTTGAGACATTCTTCTATTGTTTCTTTTTTTCTTTTTCTTTTTTTTTTTTTAAGATGGGATTTCTCCATGATGGCCAGACTGGTCTTGAACTCCTGACCTCAGGTGATCCACCCACCTCGGCCTCCCAAAGTGCTAGGATTACAGGTGTGAGCCACTGCACCTGGCTCTTCTATTGTTTCTTATTCCCACCTCAACTGATAAGGTAATTGGACTTTGTAACCGACCTTGGTCAACCTTGTGACTCCAGACTCTACCACCCTCTCCTAGCTTGCAAAAACCGCCCTAAACTGTAACTTCTATAACTTTCCACTGACTACCCCACACCTGTAAAACTAACTCCTATCCCTTTGCCCTCTGCTGACTGTCTTTTCCAACTCAGCCCACCCACACTGGGGAATAAACAGCTATGTTGCTCACACAAAGCCTGTTTGGGGCAGGGCGGGTGGGGGGTCTCTTCAATCAGAGTGCACATTTAACAAAGTCCATACCCTAAGAGAGGGGATTGGCCAGGCACGATAGCTCACACCTGTAATCCCAGCACTTTGGGAAGCCAAGGCAGGTGGATCACCTGACGTCAGGAGTTGGAGACCAACCTGACTAACATGGTGAAACCCCGTCTCTACTAAAAATACACAAATTAGCTGGGTGTGGTGGCAAGTGACTATAATCCCAGCTACTCAGGAGGCTGAGGCAGGAGAATCGCTCGAACCCGGGAGACAGAGGTTGCAGTGAGCTGAGGTCATGCCACTGCACTCCAGCCTGGGTAACAGAGTAAGATTCCATCTCAAAAAAAAAAAAAAAAAAAAAAGATGAAATATTACAACTTTTTGAATGGAGAGATACTTGAGGTTTTTGCTGCCTGTGAATAAAAACATATACAAGACATAAGGCTGGGCGCATTGACTCACCCCTGTAATCCCAGAACTTTGGGAGGTTGAGGCTGGCAGATCACCTGAGGTCAGGAGATCGAGATCATCCTGGCCAACATGGTGAAACCCAGTCTCTACTAAAAATACAAAAATTAGCTGGGAGTGGTGGTGCATCCTGCAGTCCCAGCTACTTGGGAGGCAGGAGAATCACTTGAACTTGGGAGGTGGAGGTTGCAATGAGCCAAGATCATGCCAGTGCACTCCAGCCTGGGCAACAGAGGGAGACTCTGTCTCAAAAGAGAGAAAAAAAGTAAAGACATGGTGAGGGAAATGGAATTACTGGTACAAGTGCAAGTTTTTATTATTTATTTATTTGGCTAGGGTTTTTTTTTTTTTTTTTTTTTTTTTTTTTGAGACGGAGTTTCGCTCTTGTTGCCCAGGCTGGAGTGCAATGGCGCGATCTCGGCTCACCGCAACCTCCGCCTCCTGGGTTCAGGCAATTCTCCTGCCTCAGCCTCCTGAGTAGCTGGGATTACAGGCACACACCACCATGCCCAGCTAATTTTTTGTATTTTTAGTAGAGACGGGGTTTCACCATGTTGACCAGGATGGTTTCGATCTCTTGACCTCGTGATCCACCCGCCTCGGCCTCCCAAAGTGCTGGGATTACAGGCTTGAGCCACCGCGCCCGGCTTGGCTAGGGTTTTACTAGGTGTTTAATTTTTTTTTTTTAAATCAATTTAAGGGGTACAAGTGCCATTTTGTTACGTGGGTATGTTGCATAGTGGTAAAATCTGGGCTTTTAGTGTAGCCGTCACCCTAGTAGGATATATTGGACTCAGTAAGTAATTTTTCATCCCTCAGGCCCTTCCTCCTGCCCTCTGAGTCTCCAGTGTCTATTGCTCCACTCTATGTTCATGTGTACACATTATTTAGCTTCCCCTTACAAGTGAGAACATTTGGCACTTGACTTTCTGTTTCTGAGTTATTTTACTTAAGATAATAAAACTGCCATTACAAAATTATAACTGAGATGTGAAAAAGATCTGACCTAACCAATCCCATCTTGCTTCTACCTTTCAAGCTAGTCTTGTTCATTCCTGGGCATAGGCCGAACGGGAGGAATTTATTGTCTATAGTTTGAAACAAAGACAGTAACAGCCTTTTCCCAAAACAAACTCTCGTCCTTCCTGGGTACTAGACTGCTTTTGTATGACTAGCAATTAGCCAAAAGACAAAAAATTATGGTTTAGGAGTCAAGCAGCTTGAGGCTATAGGATTCTGACCCCCAAATTGTTCCTGGGGATAACATCACTATTATAAAACCTAAAATCAGTGTTTGAGATATTTTGCAGACACTGCATTTGATGGATTCGCTTGTACTATCTAGACTGATAAACTGGCTTATCTGATCTTGTGTCCTTCACCCAGGAACTGACTCAGCATAAGAAGACACCTTCAGCCGGGCGCGGTGGCTCACGCCTGTTATCCCAACACTTCGGGAGGCCGAGGCGGGTGGATCACGAGGTCAAGAGATAGAGACCATCCTGGTCAACATGGTGAAACCCCGTCTCTACTAAAAATACAAAAAAAAAATTAGCTGGGCGTGGTGGCGCGTACTTGTAATCCCACCAATCAGGAGGCTGAGGCAGGAGAATTGCCTGAACCTAGGAGGCCGAGGTTGCAGTGAGCTGAGATCGTGCCATTGCACTCCAGTCTGGGTGACAAGAGCGAAACTCTGCCTCAAAAAAAAAAAAAAAAAAAAAAGACACCTTCAACTCCCAGAGATTTCATCTCTGATCCAGCCAATCAGTACTCTGGATTCACAGTCCCCACCCACTCCACCACCAAATTATCTTTAAATTGCCTGGCTGGGCATGGTGGCTCACACCTGTAATCTCAGCACTTTGGGAGGCTGAGGCAGGCGGATCATGAGGTCAAGCAATTGAGACCATCCTGGCCAACATGGTGAAAACACGTCCCTACCAAAAACACAAAAATTATCCAGGTGTGGTGGTGTGCGCCTGTAGTCCCAGCTACTCTGGAGGCTGAGGCAGGAGAATAGCTTGAAACTGGGAGGCGGAGGTTGCAGTGAGCCAAGATCGCATTGCATTCCAGCCTGGCGACTGAGTGAGACTCTGTCTCAAAACAAAACAAAACAAAACAAAACAACAGCAAAAAACAACTGTGATCCCAGAATCTGACTGGGAGACTGACTTGAGTAATAAATAGTAAAACTCTGGTCTAGTGTACAGCCAAATCTGGGTGCATTACTCTTTATTGCAATTACCTTTTTTTTTTTTTTTTTTTTCAATTAAATAATAACAAAATAAAGACAGGTTCTCACTGTGTTTCCCAGGCTGGTCTTGAGCTTCCTTGGCCTCCCAGAGTGCTCGGATTACAGACATGAACTAGCACACATCCAGCCCAATTCCCCTGGTTTGTTGTTGTTTTTTGAGATGGAGTCTGGCTCTGTAGCCCAGGCTAGAGTGGAGTGGTGTGATCTTGGCTCACTGCAACCTCCGACTCCTGGGTTCAGGTGAAAGCAATTCTCCTGCCTCAGTCTCCCAAGTAGCTGGGATTATAGGCGTGCACCGTAATTCCTGGCTAATTTTTTTTTTGTTGTTTGTTTGTTTGTTTGTTTGTTTGTTTTTGAGACGGAGTTTCGCTCTTGTTACCCAGGCTGGAGTGCAATGGCGCGATCTCGGCTCACCGCAACCTCCGCCTCCTGGGTTCAGGCAATTCTCCTGCCTCAGCCTCCTGAGTAGCTGGGATTACAGGCACGTGCCACCATGCCCAGCTAATTTTTTGTATTTTTAGTAGAGACGGGGTTTCACCATGTTGACCAGGTTGGTCTTGATCTCTTGACCTCGTGATCCACCCGCCTCGGCCTCCCAAAGTGCTGGGATTACAGGCTTGAGCCACCGCGCCCGGCTCCTGGCTAATTTTTGTATTTTTAGTAGGGATAGGTTTTTGCCATGTTGGCCAGGCTGGTCTCGAATTCTTGACCTCAAGTGATGCACCACCTTGGCCTCCCAAAGTGCTGGGATTGCAGGCGTAAGCCACTGGACCTGGCCCACCTGTCTTGGTGAATCGGCTCTGTCTAGGCAATGGAAAAGGTGAACCTGTTGAGTCATTACAATAATGGCCTCCAGTTCCATTCACGTTGCTGCAAAACACACAGTTTCATTCTTTTATTATGGTGGAGAAGTATTCCTTTGTATGTATATATTCCACATTTTCTTTATCCAATTATCCGTTCACCCATTGATAAATGATTAGGCTGATTCCTTGATTTCACCTCTGCTATGGAGTGCAGCTGTTGTTGTTGTTGTTGTTTTTTGACAAGGTCTTCCTCTTTTGCCCAGGCTGGAGTGCAGTGGAGGGATCACAGCTCACTGCAGCCTCAACCTCCTGGGCTCAAGTGATCCTCCCACTTCAGCCTCCCTAGTAGTTGGGACTGCAGGTGGGTGCCACTATGCCCAGAAAATTACCAAAAATATTTTTGTAGTGACAAGGTCTCCCTACAGGTATATTTTTGATATAATGTTTTATTTTCCTTTGGGTATATACCCAGTAGTGGTATTATTGGATTGAATGGTAGATCTACTGTTAGTTCTTTGAAAAATTTCCATATTGTTTTCCATAGAAGAACTAATTTACATTCTTACCAACAGTGTGTAGGCATTCCCTTTTCTTTGCATCTTTGCCAATGCCTGCTATTTTTTGACTTTTTAATAATAGCTATTTGACTAGTTCAAGATGATATCTCTTTGTGGTTTTAATTTGCATTACTCTGATGATTAGTGATGTTGAACATTTTTTCTTATGCTTGTTGACTATTAGTATGTCTTGTGCTGCAAAATGTCTATTCCTGTCCTTTGCTCACTTTTAATGCATTTCTTTGTTGTTGTTTGAGTTACTTGAAGGTTTTGGATATTAGTTCTTTGTTAGATGCACAGTTTGCAAATATTTTCTCCCATTCTACAAATTGTTCATTTACTCTGTTGATTATTTCTTTTGCTGTGCAGCTTTACAGTGTAAGTCCCATGTGTCTATCTTTGGTTTTGTTGCTTTTATTTTTATATTCTTTTATCTGATGTAAAAAATTGAGTAATGACAAGTGACTAAGCTGCTGAACTGTGCATTTTTGTTTTTATAAGAAACATGACAATTTATTTTTATTTATTTATTTATTTTTTAGGCTTTTTTTTTTTTTTTTGAGACGGAGTTTCACTCTTGTTGCCCAGGCTGGAGTGCAATGGCGTGACCTCGGCTCACTGCAACCTCTGCCTCCTGGGTTCAGGCAATTCTCCTGCCTCAGCCTCCTGAATAGCTGGGATTACAGGCACGCACCACCATGCCCAGCTAATTTTTTGTATTTTTAGTAGAGACAGGGTTTCACCATGTTGACCAGGATGGTCTCGATATCTTGACCTCGTGATCCACCCGCCTCGGCCTCCCAAAGTGCTGGGATTACAGGCTTGAGCCACCACACCCGGCCTATTTTTATTTTTTTAAGAGACAGGGTCTTGCTCTGTCACCCAGGCTGGAGTGCAGTGGTGTAACTTATCAATGGATTCACCTTGCCCATTGCCTAGACAGAGCTGATTTATCAAGACAGGGGAATTGCAGTAGGAAAAAGTAGTTCATATAGAGCCAGCTGTGCGGGGAAACAGCAGTTAATCCTCTCAAATTCTACTGCTTCTTTATCAATTAAGTTTATGAAATATTCTGAATCCTTCGTTGTCATTTCTACAATGATAACAGCATCTTCAGGAGTAGACTCCACCTCAAGAAACCACTTTCTTTTTTTTTTTTGAGACGGAGTTTCGCTCTTGTTACCCAGGCTGGAGTGCAATGGCATGATCTCGGCTCACCGCAACCTCCGCCTCCTGGGTTCAGGCAATTCTCCTGCCTCAGCCTCCTGAGTAGCTGGGACTACAGGCACGCGCCACCATGCCCAGCTAATTTTTTGTATTTTTAGTAGAGACGGGGTTTCACCATGTTGACCTGGATGGTCTCAATCTCTTGACCTCATGATCCACCCGCCTCGGCCTCCCAAAGTGCTGGGATTACAGGCTTGAGCCACCGCGCCCGGCCAAGAAACCACTTTCTTTGTTCACCCATAAAGAAGTAACTCCAGTTTGTCCAGGCATGGTGGCTCACGCCTGTAATCCCAGCACTTTGGGAGGCTGAGGCAGGCAGATCACCTGAGGTCAGGAGTTCAAGACCAGCTTGACCAACATGGAGAAACCCCATCTCTATTAAAAATACAAAAATAAGCTGGGTGCAGTGGCAGGTGCCTGTAATCCCAGCTACTCGGGAGGCTGAGGCAGGAGAATCACTTGAACCCAGGAGGTGGAGGTTGTGGTGAGCCAAGCTCATGCCACTGCACTCCGGCCTGGGCGACAGACTGAGACTCCGTCTCAAAAAAAAAAGTAACTCCTTGTCTGTTTACCTTTTATCATGAGATTGCTGCAATTCAGTCACATCTATCTTCAGGCTCTACTTCTAATTGTAGCTATTTTGCTGTTTCCACAATACAGGAGTTACTTCCTCCACTGAATTCTTGAACCCCTCAAAGCCATCCATGAAGGTTGGAATCAAGTTCTTTCAAACACCTGTTAATGTTAATATTTTGACCTCCTTCCATAAAGCATGAATGTTCTTAATGGAATCTAGAATGATCAATTCTTTCTGGAAGGTGAATCTTTTGCCCAGATCCATCAGACGAATCACTATCTATGGAAACTGTAGCCTCAACTTAAAAAAAAAAAAAAATACAGAAATTAGCTGGCATGATGGTGTGCACCTGCAATCTCAGTTACTCAGGAGGCTGAGGTGGTAGAATCGCTTGAACCCGGGAGGCAGAGGTTGCAGTGAGCCTAGATAGTGCCACTGCACTCCAGCCTGGGCAACAGAGCGAGACTCTGTACTTACCAAAAAGAAAAAAAAAAAGACATTCATGTGGCCAAGGTTAACACCCTAGTCAGGCTTGCTGGAGAGATCACAGATGTTTGACTGGCTCCTGATGAGGATGATTTGGGTGTTGCCAATAAATTTAAGATAATCTAAACTGAGTCCAGCTGGTTAGTTCTAAATATATATATCTATATGTGTGTGTGCATGTGTATTTTCACTAGAAAAAAAATCATTGATCACAGTTCACCATAACAGATATAATAATAAAGTTTGAGAATTATTCAACTATGACACAGAGACATGAAAGTGGGCACATGCTATTGGAAAAATAGTGCTGATAGACTTGTTTGAGGCAGGGTTGCCACAGGCCTTCAATCTGTGATAAAGCAAGGTGTGCCTGTATCTATTTTAATTTTTTCTTTTCCTCCCTCCCTCCCTTCCTTCCTTCCTTCCTTTTCTTTTTCCTTCGTTTTTCCCTCTCCCCTCCCCTCCCTTCCTCTCCCCTCCTCTCCTGCTCTCTTTCTTTTTCTTTCTTTCTTAATTCTAGAACTTTTGGCCAGGTACAGTGGCTCACTCCTATAAGCTCAGCATGTGGGGAGGCCGAGGTGAGTGGATCACATGAGGCCAGGAGTTTGAGACCAGATCGGCCCACATGGCAAAATCCCATCTCTATTAAAAATAAAAAATTGTTTGGGCATGGTGGCTCACACCTGTAATCCTAGCATTTTGGGGGGCCAAGGCGGGTGGATCACCTAAGGTCAGGAGTTCAAGACCAGCCTGGCCAGCATGGCGAAACCCGGTCTCTACTAAAAATACAAAAATTAGCTGGGCATGGTGGCACATGCCTGTAATCCCAGCTACTCAGGAGGCTAAAGAAGGAGAATATCTTGAATGTGGGAGGTGAAGGTTGTAGTGAGATGAGATCACGCCACTGCACTCCAGCCTGCACAACTGGAGCAAGACTCCATCTCAAAACAAAACAAAACAAAAAAGTCAGCTGGGCCTGGTGGCACACACCTGTAGTCCCAGCTGCTTGGGAGGCTGAGGCACAAGAATTACTTGAACCCAGGAGGCAGAGTTTGCAGTGAGCGAAGATTGCACTACCTCAGTCCAGCCTAGGTGACAGAGTGAGACTCTATCTCAAAAAAAAAAAAAAATTCCAGAACTTTTACATTAATAGTGTATTTATTTTAAATATATATGTATACATACGCATCTTAAGCAACAAATTCTTATCTCCATAGTCAGACAACTCTTATATTTGTGTTAAAAGCGATTAGCCAAGTGAATTGCTTAATTAAGGAAATAGAAGGGTAAGAGGATGAGGCGAATTCCCTTTGACATTGTAATTTCTCTGCTTAGAAAGTTTTTTTTTTTTAATCTGATGAATCAGTGGTAGAGCAGGAAAGGAAAAAAGGGAAGCAATAGAGTAATTTTCAGAACACACAAACCTAGCTAGAGATTACAATAGAACCATGGTTGCTAGCTTTTGTAATTTTTATTTTTTATTTTTTTATTATCTTTTAAATTTTTATTTATTTATTTATTTATTTTGAGATGGAGTTTTGCTCTTGCTACCCAGGTTGGAGTGCAATGGTGTGATCTCGGCTCACCGCAACCTCCGCTTCCTGGGTTCAGGCAATTCTCCTGCCTCAGCCTCCTGAGTAGCTGGGATTACAGGCACGCGCCACCATGCCCAGCTGATTTTTTGTATTTTTAGTAGATGGGGTTTCACCATGTCGACCAGGATGGTCTCGATCTCTTGACCTCGTGATCTACCCACCTTGGCCTCCCAAAGTGCTGGGATTATAGGTGTGAGCCACCTAGCCCGGCCTATTTTTTATTTATTTATTTATTTTTATTTATTTTTATTTTTTATTTTTTTGAGGAGGAGTTTCGCTCTTGTTACCCAGGCTGGAGTGCAATAGCGCGATCTCGGCTCACTGCAACCTCCGCCTCCTGGGTTCAGGTAATTCTCCTGCCTCAGCCTCCTGAGTAGCTGGGATAACAGGCACGAGCCACCATGCCCAGTTAATTTTTGTATTTTTAGTAGAGACAGGGTTTCACCATGTTGACCAGGTTGGTCTTAATCTCTCGACCTCGTGATCCACCCACCTCGGCCTCCCAAAGTGCTGCGATTACAGGCTTGAGCCACCGCGCCTGGCCTATTTTTTATTTTTAAATTTTATTTAATTATTATTTTTTGAGAGGTTCTCACTCTATTGCCCGGGCTGGAGTGCAGTGGTGAAATCTCAGCTCACTGCAATATCTGCCTCCCAGATTCAACTGATTCTCGTGCCTTAGCCTCACGAGCAGCTGGGATTACAGGTGTGTACCACCATGCCCAGCTATTTTTTGTATTTTTAGTAGAGACGGGACTTCATCATACTGGCCAGCCTGGTCTTGACCTCCCAACCTCAGGTCATCTGCCTGCCTCAACCTCCCAAAGTGCTGGGATTACATTGCACCTGGACATTTAAAATTTTTTATTTATTTTTGAAACAGAGTCTCAATCTGTGGTCCAGGCTGGAGTTCAGTGGTGTGATCATAGCTCACTGCAGCCTCAAACTCTGGCTCAAGTGATCCTCACACTTAAGCCTCTCCTGTAGCTGGAACCCTAGGTTATGCGCCACCATAATTTTAAAATTTTTTTGTAGCTATGGGGAGTGGGTCTCACTATATTGCCCAGGCATCAGCCTCCCAAAGTGCTGAGATTATAGGACTGTGAGCTACCATGCCTGGCCAGTTTTTGTGATTTTTAAAAAGCCTTAATTTAAAATTTCTGCTTTGTTTTGTACGGTGGGCACTCGCTCCACAGCCACAGTGATTTCTTGAAATACTAGTCTGCCCATGTTCCTACTCTTTCCTTAATACCAAAAATAATCCAAGATTCTCAGCAGGGCTCTGGTGACTGGCATCCGTTCCTCTCTCCATTTGCTGCTTCCAACTTATTTAAGTGCTTTCATAGTCCCAGGAAAGCAAGCTCTGTCTATGCATTTCCTCCTGTTGTTTTCTGGGCCTGGAATGCTAAGCTCATTTTTCTTTGCCTGGTTAATAATTATTTCCTTTTGAAAACTCTGATGTCATCTGTCAGAAAACCTCCCTGGTCCTCCATCTGAGCCTGGGCCGCTGGCCCTCAGCTCTGGGCATGTCTCTGCTTTGCTTTTTAAAATCCTCTCTTTTCTATTTAATATACCACATAATTTTTTTTTTTTTTTTTTTTTTTTTTTTTTTTTTTTTTTTTTTTGAGAGTCTCTGTCGCCCAGGCTGGAGTGCAGTGGCACGATCTTGGCTCACTGCAACCTCTGATTCCCAGGTTCAAGCAATTCTTCTGCCTCAGCCCCCTGAGTAGCTGGGACATTCCTGTACCAGGCATGTTACCCAGGCAGGAGGCACTCACCACCTCGCCTGGCTAATTTTTGTATTTTTAGTAGAAACGGGTTTCACCATCTTGGCCAGGCTGGTCTCGAACTCCTGACCTTGTGATCTGTCTGCCTCGGTCTCCCAAAGTGCTGGGATTACAGGTGTGAGCCACCACACCCAGCCAATTTTGTTATTTTGTTTTTATTTATTTATTTATTTTGAGAAGACTCTTGCTCTGTCCCCAAGCTGGAGCATAGTGGTGCGATCTCAGCTCACTGAGAAAACCTCAACCTCCCGGGTTCAAGCAATTCTCCTGCTTCAGCCCCCTGAGTAGCTGGGATTACAGATGCCTGCCACCGCACTAATTTTTTGTATATTTAGTAGAGACGGAGTTTCACCATGTTGGCCAGGCTGGTCTTGAATTCCTGACCTCAGGTGATCTACCCACCTCAGTCCCCCAAAGTGCTGAGATTACTGGCATGAGTCCTCGCGCCTGGACTAATTTTATTATTTTGATCTATCAATGTCCTGGTCCTGAGGGTACTATTACTATTTCATCTTTGTAGCTTAGCCTGGCACCATGAAATGTTTATGTGGTTGAAAGAAATCTACCTTTGGTTACCAATGACCCAAAAACTTTGGCCACATATGTTGGGTTCAGACTCTCTAAATTACCAAAATCATGTGCTTATAAGCGCCTCCAGAACACAAATCCTTTTCACAGGGTTTGAAATGTATCAAGTCATCATTAATCATCTTAAGTCAAGGCTTCAAGTCTGGGCTATTCCAGAAACCTGAGGGGAGAAAGGGAATTTTGTTTGTCTGAGACAAGGTCTTGCTCTGTTACCCAGGCAGGAGTGAAGTGATGTGATCAAGGCTCACTGCAGCCTCCACCCTCAAGGCTTAAGTTATCTTCCCAGCTCAGCCTCTTGAGTAACTGGAATCGGCTGTTAATTTTTTTTTTTTTTTTTTTTTTTTTTTTAAGTGAGGTTTCGCTATGTTACTCAGGCTGATCTCTAGTTCTTCTGCTTAAGCGATCCTCCCACCTCGGCCTCCCAAAGTAATGGCATTCCAGGAGTGATGGCTTTCGGATGCCTCCCAATGTGATGGCATTCACGGTGCCCGGCCTTGGAAATCTTATTTCCGGCAAATACTCCGTAGATGCGCTTTGCTGGAAAGCAGCACAATGGCACTCTCGGCTCCGTGGGAGTTCAGTCCCACTCGCCTGCCCCGGACCCCATCCGCCTACTCCCAACCCCACCAGTTCCCACCGTCTGGGTTTTCGGGGTTCACCATCGAGGTGGGAGCCACATCTGCGCCCCGTGGCCTGGCGAACGGCACTGAACACTTCTGCCCGACCCCCGCAGCAGCAGTGAGACTGGATGGCGTGGGTGTCACCACGCGGTGGCCACTCACTCCGCCGCCACGAGCTGGTGGCTGGACCTTGGAGGGGGCGCCCCCGGGGTGCGAGACCCTGCACTCCGGAAACTCCCCGGGAAGGAGGGGTTGCGAGAAATAAATCCTTTTCTCTGGAGTTGCGCAAGAGCCAGCGCGTTCAGGCCGGGGTGGGAAGTCCCAGCCGGTGACCCCACGCCTCACCCCCGCGCCCAACCCGGCCCCCGCCGTGTCCGAACCAAAAGCGAAAGGAACCCGACCCCCGCGTCCCCTCCGGCGGCTCCGGCGCCGCGTCCTCGGGGAGGTCGCTGCGCGCCTCCGACCCGGCCGGGCAGCTTTGTGACTTCACTCGTTTCGCAACAAGCCCGGGCCGCCCGCGCCCCACCCACCCCGACCCGGCCGCCTCGCCGCCCGCCGCCCGCCGCCCGCCGCCCGCCGCCCGCCGCCCGCCGCCCGCCGCCCGCCGCCTCGCTCAGCTCTTCGCGCTTCCTCTCCCTCCCGGGCTGGGCCTGCCCCGCCCGTCGCGGAGCCTTCCTGTCCCGCCGCCCGTGACCGCCCGCGCCCGGCCGCCGCCTACAGGCAGCCCGGAGCAACCCGGAGCAACCCGGCGCCCGGCCCCGCTGAGCGCAGCGCTCTCTCGGCGGCGGCGGCGGCGCGATGCTGTGCTTCCTCAGGGGAATGGCTTTCGTCCCCTTCCTCTTGGTGACCTGGTCGTCAGCCGCCTTCATCATCTCCTACGTGGTGGCTGTGCTCTCCGGGCACGTCAACCCCTTCCTCCCCTACATCAGGTGAGGGGCAGGGTGGGCGCCAGGGCTCCGCGACCAGGCGCAGGCGGCACAGGGAGCGCTGGGGAGGGAAGGCGTCCGGACACAGCTGGGGGCGCCCTCCGGGCAGGCCCAGGTGTGCGCAGGAGGAGAGGTGCTCCCGGCAGCCTGGGGTGTTGAGGGAGGCAACGGGTGCGGCGCTGAGCACCTCTGCCTGTACCCGGGGCACGGAACAGGGTGGCACCAGGAGGGGTTCGGGATAGACCGTAGGGCTCTCAGTCAGGGTATGTATGGGACAGAATCTCAGCAGGACGTTCTTTGGCGATATTGAAACAAGATGAGTCCTGACGGATGACATTTATTGGACAAGAGGTAGATCCAGGAATATGCAAAACAGCCACTATTTTCGCTTCTGCATCCCCACATCCCTTGAAGTGGTTGTTTGGGCTCATTTTTCCTGCAAGGGAACGGTGGTGTAAAGTTGATGGAATAAAATCAACGTGACACTGAGGTCACACTAGTTAATGGTAGGAGCGGAATTCACACCCAGCCGTTTCGGAAAGCAGCACTGTGCCGCTTCCAGGTCCCTAGGTTAAATTCTCTGGAGCTGCACCAGACACCTCTGGGCACTGTGACCCCAAAGCCCTCAACTTGGCAACAACTTGTGACCTTTTTTTGTGTTATTTTACCCATTCACTTTTCCTGTGCCTTGGCCTCTACCTTTCCATAGAGGCACATCAATGCCAGGGACAATGGCCTGATCCTCCTCACGTGGGTTCCAGCTCAGTGCCTTTCTTATAGCGGCAGGATTCGTTACACGTTGGAACCATCCATCCTTATCTAAGTACTGTGACCCCTCTGGACCTGCATTGGTTGGTGAACAGATGATAAGGTTGGTGACACCCAAGTTTTGTTACTGCTACGATAGAAAATGTAGGGCGTCTTCTTCCCTGCAGCCATTCTGTCTGGTGAACAATGTTCTGTGGTTTTTGTCGTTTTTTTTTTTTTTTTTTTTTGGGAGGGGGTGAGGGTGTATTTTTTAATAAAAACAGAGTTTTATTATGTTGGTCAGGCTGGTCTCCAACTCCTGACCTCAAATGATCCTCCTGCCTTGGCCTCCCAAACTGCTGGGATTACAAGTGTGAGCCACTGTTCCCAGCTGGACTAGCATTTAAAAGATGCAAGGAAGAGAGCATTAGGTAAGATACTGCACAGAAGCAAATTTTCAGTAATGGTGGTGGTTTTGCCTATGAAAGAAGATGTTCTGTGTATTGAGGAGATTTTCCCATTTGGCCTTTTGGGGTTTTTTTTTCCATTTTTTTATTATTAAAAAAAATTTTCAAGGCCGGGCTTGGTGGCTCAAGCCTGTAATCCCAGCACTTTGGGAGGTTGAGGCGGGCGGATCACGAGGTCAAGAGATCGAGACCATCCTGGTCAACATGGTGAAACCCCGTCTCTACTAAAAATACAAAAAAATTAGCTGGGCATGGTGGCGTGTGCCTGTGATCCCAGCTACTCAGGAGGCTGAGGCAGGAGAATTGCCTGAACTCAGGAGGCGGAGGTTGCGGTGAGCCGAGATCGTGCCATTGCACTCCAGCCTGGGTAACAAGAGCGAAACTCCGTCTCAAAAAAAAAACAAAAAAAAAAAACAAAAAAACAAACAAACAAACAAAAAAAACAAAAATTTTCAGTAGAGATAAGGTTTCACTGTATTGCCCAGGCTGGTCTTAAACTCCTGGGCTCAAGCAATCCTCCTGCTTTGGTGTCAAAGTGTTGGGATTACGGGCATGAGCCACCATGGCTGGCTAATTTTTTGTCTTTTTAGTAGAGACAGGGTTTCACCATGTTGGTCAGGCTGGTCTTGAACGCCTGACCACAGGTGATCCACCCGCCTGAACCTCCCAAAGTTCTGGGATTACAGGTGTGAGCCACCGTGCTTGGCCACCTGCAGTGCTTCTTTCTGCGAGAACGGTAGCCATGTTTGTCCCGCATCTGAAAGTTGAGGACAGATAATATGTGACATGCATTGATTGGCCAGGCTGTCAAAGGCAGGTTTTGAATGTTCATGGAGATGTCTGATGTAGTTGTGATTAACATCACCCCAAGGTGAAGTTGAAATGGGAGACATTCAGAAATGGGGAAATAAACTGACAAGGTGAACCATTTATGAGATGCTCAAACCACAGACACTACAAGGAAGGGGCTTAAAATTTAACAAGGAAGCCTTCAGAAAAAGCAGAATGGCAGGAGAAAAAGGCAAGGAATTGCCCTCTTGTTGCCAGGAGTTCTCAGCCAACACACACAGACATATATTGATTGCTCCCTTGTGCCTGGGTCTTTTGTGTTGTTTGCTCTGTTTACCTGAGTAGCTGGAGTACTGGATGGCCTCTGCCTCCTCCTAGAAAACAAGTCCTTGCTGCAGCAGCAGGATGTGGATAAGAACCACACAGAGAGAAGAAGGCTGGGCATGGTTTTTACTAAAAACACAAAAAATTAGCTGGGCATGGTGGCACATGCCTGCGGTCCCAACTACTTGAGAGGCTGAGGCATGAGAATCACTTGAACCTGGGAGGCAGAGGTTGTAGTGAACTGAGATTGTGCCACTGCACTCCAGCCTAGGTGACTGAGTGAGACTCTTTCTCAACAAAATAAAAGAACCAAACAGAGAGAAGTGATGGAAGTACCTCTGTTTTCATCCACTGGCCCTGAAATATTCAACCTTTTCTGTTTTTTTTTTTTCTCCTGAGATGGTGTCTTGCTATGTTGCCCAGGCTGGTCTTGAACTCCAGAACTCAAGCAATCTCCTCACCTCAGCCTCCTGAGTACTTGGGATTAAAAGTGTGCACCCCCATGCAAGGCTGACCTTATCTCTTAGCTCATCACCTCCTCCTCTCCTCTACCCCTTTTCTTTGTTCTTCCCTTCAACCACACTGGCCTTCCTGTGCCTTCAACACATCAAGCACCCCTCCTTCTCAAGAGCTTTACAGTGGCTGTTCCCTCTCCCAGGTGTTCTTCCTGCTGCTATTTTTCACTTACCTGCTTTGTTAAAATGTTACCATCCTGCAGACTTTTTCACTTACCTCGTTTGTTTAAATGTTATTATTGTGATGAGACCTGCCCTGATCACTGTTTATTTTTTATTTATTTACTTTTATTTTTTGAGGCAGAGTCTCCCAGTGTTGCCCAGGCTAGAGTGCAGTGGTGTGATCTTGGCTCACTGCAACCTCTGCCTTTTGGGTTCAAGTGATTCTCCTGCCTCAGCCTCCCAAGTAGCTGGGATTGCAGGCACCCACCACCACACCCAATTACTTCTTTGTATTTTTAGTAGAGTTGGGGTTTTACTATGTTGGCCAGGCTGGTCTTAAACTTGTAACCTTGTGGTCTGCCCACCTCAGCCTCCCAAACTGCTGGGATTACAGGTGTGAGCCACCATGCCTAGCCTATTTTTTATTAAAAAAAATTTTTTTTTGAGATGGAGTGTCACTCTTGTTGCCTAGGCCGGAGTGCAATGGGGTGATTTTGGCTCACCACAACCTCTGCCTTCTGGGTTCAAGCAATTCTCTTGCCTCAGCCTCCTGAGTACCTGAGATTACAGGCATGGACCACCAAGCCTGGCTAATTTTGTATTTTTATTTTTTATTATTTTTTTAATACGGGGTTTCACCATGTTGGTCAGGCTGGTCTTGAACTCCCGACCTCAGGTGATCCACCTGCCTTGGCCTCCAAAGTACTTGGATTACAAGCGTGAGCCACCATGCCCAGCCTAATTTTGTATTTTTAGTAGAGATGGGATTTCTCCATTTTGGTCAGGCTGGTCTCAGACTCCTGATCTCAGGTGATCTGCCTGCCTGGGCCTCCCAAAGTGTTGGGATTACAGGCGTGAGCCACTGCACCCTGCCTCTGATCACCCTTTTTAAAATTGTACCTGACCACTACTGGTCCCCTATATCTGGTCTTATTATTCACCATAGCACCTATCACCATCTAACAAATCATGTAATTTATTTACTATGTTTATTTTCTGTCTCCCTTCACTGGATTGTAAGATCCAGGAAAGCCCTCAATATTTACTGAGTGAATATTTCTTGGATACTCACTCTTTACCCCAGGACAGGGCAGATACCTTAAGGAAAAGCTTGACCTGGCCATTGAGTGGCTGGTCAGTGAGCTTCCTTTTACATTTTAACATTGCTCAGCCAATATGATGGTCTAATGTTTTTAGCACAGTTGAACACTTTAAATAGGAGTCACAACCATAAGGAGGAACTCTGCCCAGTATGACATTTAGAATCAGCTTCCTTATCAGGTACTTTCTCCTTGTCACATTGTTATTCTTCAGCATATTGGATAAGTTGGCAAACGGTCAACTTTATGAATAGGAATAAACATTCAAATTAAAACTCACTGATGCCAGTTGTCATCTACTGGGTTAGCAGAAACCTAAACGTTTGATCATAGTACTGGTGAGAATATGGGGGAACAGTCTCTCTCATACATTGCTTACAGGAACGTGAATTGATTTCAAGGGCACTTGTGTAATATCTATGTAAAATTATGAAAATGACAGATACGCAAACATACATACACACACACACAAACCCATCATTTGATGGAACAGCCTTTTTTTTTTTTTTTTGGAAATTTATCCTGTAGGTATACATGCCCATGTGAAGAAAGGCATATCTACAAAGTTACTCAGGGCATTGCTTTGAATAACAAAAGATTGGAAACTACAAATGACCATCAGTAGAGGATTGCCAAAATAAATACGGTTTTGTTATTAAAGAACACCTTGCTGGGCGTGGTGGCTCACGCCTATAATCCAAGCACCTTGGAGGCCAAGGTGGGTGGATCACCTGAGGTTGGAAGTTCAAGACCAGCCTGACCAACATGATGAAACCCCATCTTTAAAAACAAACAAACAACAAAAAAAGAACACCTCAAGTGGAAAAGCTCTCTATACATAGCAGATTTTGTTTTGTTTTGTTTTGTTTTATTTTGGAGATAGAGTTTCACTCTTGTTGCCCAAGCTGGAGTGCAATGGCACTACCTTGGCTCACTGCAACCTCCACCTCCTGAGTTCAAGTAATTCTCCTGCTACCATGCCTGCCTAATTTTGCATTTTTAGTAGAGTCTCTCCATGTTGGTCAGGCTGGTCTCGAACTCCTAACCTCAGGCGATGTCTGCCTTAGCCTGCCAAAGTACTGGGATTACAGGTGTGAGCCACTGTGCCTGGCCCAGATTCTTTTTAAGTCGATAAACTGATATGGAAAATCTCCAAGATACATTGTTACATGGGAAAAAGCAAGATGCAGAATATCATGCACTCTCGTTAGTTGAGAAAAAAGAGGAGAAAAATAATATATATTTGCATTAGCTTGTGTAAAGAAACTAATAAAAGTGGTTTATCTGTGTGTGCTGGAGGGAGGAGTAGGTCAAGGTCAGTAAGACATTAGCAGATGGGGAAAAAGGATGATTAAAAGGCATACCTTTTTGTTTTGTATTTTAGCCAAATGAATGGGTTTCCTATCAGAAAATTAAATTAAAAACATGGGACCAAGGCCGAGCGCGGTGGCTCACGCCTGTAATCTTAGCACTTCAGGAGGCCGAGGTGGGAGGATCACCTGAGGTCAGGCCTTCAAGACCAGCTTGGCCATGATGGAGAAACCCCATCTTTAAACGAACAAACAAACAAACAGACAAAAAAGCATGGGACCAACAGCCATGGAATATAATAAGTTAGAATAGCATAAAGTGATATTTCTTATTCTGAAACCATTAACAAAAGCATATCAAAAGGAAGGACAAATAAAAGCTAACCTCAAAAAGTTAGTTTAGATTGGCACTTGGGTGCGGTGCCTCATGCCTGTAATCCCAGCACTTTGGGGAGGCTGAGGTGGGCTGATTGCTTGAGTCCAGGAGTTTGAGACCAGCCTTGGGCAACATGATGAAACCCTATCTCTACAATAAGTACAAAAAATTAGCTGGGCGTTGAGGGAGGCACCGATAGTAGTCCCACCTACTCTGGAGGCGGAGGTGGGAGGATCACTTGAGCCTGGAGTCTGAGGCTGCAGTGATCTGTGATCACACCGCTGCACTACAGCTTGAGTGACAGAGTGACACCCTGTTTCAAAAACAAAAGCATTTGCACAAGACCACACCACATTCTCAAGCACAGTCATACTTACCCTGTTATAGTTTCTTATCAAATTACTAACTTTTCCAGCTGGTTAGACCAGTGTCTTCCATCTTCTTTTTGGCATGTGTCTCTTGCATCCGTGATATTCTGTGATCCTTTACTCTTCAGTGTTGCCATTCTAGATTCTGGCTTTTCTCTTTATTAGCACTTGTCTCACTTTCCGCGTGAACAGTTTTGTGGGATAGATTGTGGCCTTTGGCCACCTGCATTCTTCTACCTCATGACCACAATCTCTGCTCAGTAGTTGGTGGCAGAAAACTGGGTCACCTAGAATCAAGCCACTTTAAAAAGGGGAACAAAATTGCAGAGTAAACAAAGTAAAAGAAGTTTGATCAGGTCTTTAACTTCAAAAATGAAACTAAAAATTAGGAAAATAATGATTTTAACTTGCGTTTATACAACAGTTACAAATTTTGGGTTATGACAAATATGTGTTAATTTTTCAAATGCTAGGAAATGGATTTTTTTTCCAATACAGTTTTATGATTATATTATAGTAAGTCTTATTTCACATTAACTTTTTAAAGGAAGTTTCCTTCTTCTCTTTTTGTCTGATTTTTATAAATCCTTGTGTCAAATGCTGACTTTGAGTAGCTCATAGCTAGGGAGGGAGCTGCTCTGCTATGATGAAACCCTGGCCCAGAAGCACGTTGTCTGTGAATGGTTTCATACTAGGTTCCCCATGAACCACATTTAACTTTTGAAGGGGGATATGAAGAGGTTCATTTTTGCAAAAGTCTGAAGACTTTAATTTTCCCAATGGACATTCTCTTTTTTTCTTTGAGACAGAGTCTTGCTCTGTCGCCCAGGCTGGGGAGCAGTGGCATGATCTTGGTTCATTGCAACCTCTGCCTCCCAGTTCAAGTCATTCTCCTAAGTAGCCAGGAGTACAGGTGTCCGCGCCACACCCAGATGATTTTTTGTATTTTTAGTAGAGATGAGGTTTTGCTATGTTGGCCAGGCTGGTCTTGAACTCCTGGACTCAAGTGATCTGCCCGCCTTGGCCTCCCAAAGTTCTAGGATTACAGGCATGAGCCACCGCACCTGGCCTCCCAGTGGCCATTCTTAATCTATATGTAAGGACATTGGTCTTATTTATTACCTGTCTCACACAAATCTACGCTCCATGAGGATAGATATTTGGGGTTTGTCCATAGCATTTGTGACAGAGCCTGACACATTGCAGGCATTTGGTAAATGTTGGTTGAAGGTTGGCCAAGATAATTTGTGTCATATGGTCCTGTTTTATTAACCTTGTCAGTTTCCTCCTCTTTAATTTTTAACTGATTCTGCTAGCACCTATTCTTCATTGACTTTGATTGCTACTTCTGTTTTCCAGCACAGTTAGAAATGAAATTCTTATGTTTCAGAAGATTTGCCATCTCAGTTTGTGGTTGATTTGACTTGCATTGTTGACTATTTACAATATTTAATAATACCACTGAGAGGGGCCGGGTGCAGTGGCTCATGCCTGTAATCCCAGCACTTTGGGAGGCCGAGGTGAGTGGATCACGAGATCAAGAGAGAGACACCATCCTGACCAACATGGTGAAACCCCATCTCTATTAATACTAAGGCTGGGTGCAGTGGCTCACACCTGAAATCCCAGCACTTTGGGAGGCTGAGGCGGGTGGATTGCAAAGACAGGAGTTTGAGAACAGCCTGGCCAATATGGTGAAACCCTGTCTTTACTAAAAATACAAAAATTAGCTGGACGTGGTCGTGGGCACCCAGCTACTCAGGAGTCTGAGGCAAAAGAATTGCTTGAACCCAGGAGGCAGAGATTGTGGTGAGCTGAGACTGTACTACTGTACTCCAGCCTGGCAACAGAGCAAGACTCCATCTCAAAAAACAAAACAAAACAATAACAACAACAACAAAAACTGAGAGGGAACATAGTATGATTAAGAGCAGACAGCCTGGATTAGGGTATGGCTCTATTATGTGCTGCAGCTGTAGAACTTTGGAGAAGTTACTTGGCTTCTCTCTGCCTTGCTTCTCTGTTGGTTAATAATAGCACGTACTAGGCCGGGCGCGGTGGCTCACGCCTTTAATCCCAGCACTTTGGGAGGCCGAGGTGGGTGGATCACGAGGTCAAGAGATCGAGACCATTCTGGTCAACATGGTGAAACCCCATCTCTACTAAAAAAAATACAAAAATTAGCTGGGCATGGTGGCGCATGCCTGTAGTCCCAGCTACTCGGGAGGCTGAGGCAGGAGAATTGCTTGAACCCAGGAGGCGGAGGTTGCGGTGAGCCGAGATCGCACCATTGCACTCCAGCCTGGGTAACAAGAGCGAAACTCCATCTCAAAAAAAAAAAAATAAATAAATAAATAATAGCATGTACTTCATTAATTAACACGAACTCACGGAAAACTCATTAACACCCTGGTGGAAGAATATAGTATATAGAAGCACTTGCTATTAGTATTATCAAGGGGTCAGTCCACATTGATATGGGAGGTAATTTTAGAAGTGATCACTTTATATGTGAATGTAATATCAGAAGCTCTCTTATCTAGTAGCCTCAACTTAATCAACTTGCTGGGTTAACTGATTAATTTGTTCTTTGAAAAATGTACTGACTGAAGCCAGCGGCCCCTCAAAACTCCTTCCTGTGGGGGCCAGCCACTCTGTAGGTGCTTGCTTCTCTTACTCATTTCTTTTTTTTTTTTTTTGAGACGGAGTTTCGCTCTTCTTACCCAGGCTGGAGTGCAATGGCGCGATCTCGGCTCACCGCAACCTCCGCCTCCTGAGTTCAGGCAATTCTCCTGCCTCAGCCTCCTGAGTAGCTGGGATTACAGGCACGTGCCACCATGCCCAGCTAGTTTTTTGTATTTTTAGTAGAGACGGGGTTTCACCATGTTGACCAAGATGGTCTCGATCTCTCGACCTCGTGATCCACCCGCCTCAGCCTCCCAAAGTGCTGGGATTACAGGCTTGAGCCACCGCGCCCGGCTACTCATTTCTTTGTATTCTTACCAAGTGCTAATTGTGTTTATTCCCAAATTGTATTTATGTTTATGCCAGTTGATTTTGTACGGTAACTATGTGACTTAACATATTAACTGTTGATTGGTGAAGGGAAAAGAGAATTGTAATGTCTATTTTTTTTTTTTTTTTTTTTTTGAGATGGAGTTTCGCTCTTGTTACCCAGGCTGGAGTGCAATGGTGCGATCTTGGCTCACCACAACCTCCGCCTCCTGGGTTCAGGCAATTCTCCTGCCTCAGCCTCCTGAGTAGCTGGGATTACAGGCACGCGCCACCACGCCCAGCTATGTAATGTCTAAAAAAATTTGGTTGGGCCTGATATGGTGGCTTACATCTATAATCCCAGCACTTTGGGAGGCAGAGGTGGGTGGATCACCTGAGGGCAGGAGTTCACTACCAGCCTGGCCAACATGGTGAAACCCCATCTCTATTAAAAATACAAAATTAGCCAGGCATGGTGGCACACATCTATAATCCCAGCTACTCAGGAGGCTGAGGCAGGAGACTTGCTTGAACCTGGGAGGCAGAGGTTGCAGTGAGCTGAGATCACACCATTGCACTACAGCCTGGGTGGCAAAAGGGAAACTCTGTCTCCAAAAAAAAAAAAAAAAAAAATTAGTTGAATGCTTTGGAAAGATTCATAAAATAATGATAATTATTTAATAATAATTTGATCTGACAACTGTAAAGATTTAGGAAAACTGGAAGGAGTCTGAATTCAAATTGCCTGGCTAATTTTTGTATTTTTTTTTTTTTTTAGTAAAGACAGGGGTTTCACTATGTTGGCCCGGCTGGTCTTGAACTCCTGACCTCAAGTGATCTGCCTGCCTCAGCCTCCCCAAATGCTGGGATTACAGACGTGAACCACTGCACCCAGCCCTAATTTTCAATGACTTTTGTTTAAACCAACTTTTTTGATTACTGAGACTACGCAGAATTTCAGGCAGTGGTGATGTTGGCTTTCCTGTTTAGCCATAACAATGGGTACCAGGATAAAAAATATTCAGATAATGAGGGCTGTGTGCATAATATCACATATCCAGACATGATATTAATGACATATCAGTTTTTACAGTGCAGTGAATTTTTATATTTTTAGTAGAGATGAGGTTTCACCATGTTGGCCAGGCTGGTCTCGGACTCTTGACTTCAGGTGATTAACCCACCTCAGTCTCCCAAAGCTAGGATTATGGGTGTGGGCCACTGTGCCTGGCTGAAAAGTATAATTTTTAAGATGATCATTTATAGTGAATATTGACTTCACAAACACATGAAATTAGTTGATTCTAAGAAAAACACAATAAGAAAATTGAAGATCCCAAACTTTTGCAGCCCCCAAATTAATTGAGGGTGATGGATGCAGTGTTGTTCAGCCTGAGTCTACTGTAAATATATAATTTCTCCTCTGATTTAAATTTTCCCTATCATTTGAATACAACAAATTCCTTTGTTCTCACTGAATTAAATAAAATTATGACTGTTTTTCTTTTTAAAAAGGCATTAGAGTATTGCTCACAAGTCTTGACTGATGCAGGGCTGACAACTTTCAAAAACATCTCAGTTTTTTTCTGGCTGAAGGACAGTGTCTTGCTCTGTTGCCCAGACTGGACTGCAGTGGCATGATCTCAGCTCACTGTAGCCCAGGAGTTCACTGTAGACTCTGCCTTCTGGACTCAACTGATCCTCCCATGCAGCTAGGACTACAGGAACATGCCACCATGCTTCGCTATTTTTTTTTTTTTTTTTTTTTCATAAAGTCGGGGTTTCACTGTACTGCCTGGGTTGGTCTTGAACTCCTGGGCTCAAGAGTTCCTCCCACCTCAGCCTCTCAAAGTGCTGCGATTATAAGTGTGAGCCACTGCACTCAGCCTCAATCTCAGTTAAAAAAAAAAGAAAGTCTCATAGTCTTCTTTACCTGACAGTAACTGCCTTTCATTCCATCAAGAATATGCACTGAAGAGTTAATGTGAGCCAAGGACACCAGAAGAACCAGCTGATACACCCCTGCTTAAAGATATACAACATGTAAACTCACATGAAAGGATAATAACTTTAAAGAAATGTAATATAGCACAGCAGAGAAGAGTTCCTAAATTGTTTCCATTGAAATTAGAGAGTTCTAGTGTTCCTTCCTCTTGGAAGTCCCCTTTCTCACTAGAGAGAGAATTGTTTTCCTTTCTCTTTCTTTTCCCTGTTAAATCTCCAGAAAGAAAGAAAAAAAGAAAGAGAGAGAGAGAGAAAAGAGAGAGAGAAGTTAGAGTTCTAGAGGCACAGCTTGGCTGGTTTACTCTGTAACCAAGGTAGTTTTCTGTTTCCTCATCTTTAAAATGACAAAACTGAGCTGAGTGGCTTATGCTTGTAATCCCAGGACTTTGGGAAGCTGAGGCAGGCAGATCACTTGAAGTCAGGAATTTGAGACTAGCCTGGCCAACATAATGAAACCCCATCTCTACTAAAAATACAAAAATTAGCTGGGTGTGGTGGCGGGCCCTTGTAATCCCAGCTACTTGGCAGGCTGAGGCATGAGAATTGCTTAAAATGGAAGATCCCAAACTTTTGCAGCCCTCATTTTTTTTTTTTTTTTGAGACGGAGCTTTGCTCTTGTTACCCAGGCTGGAGTGCAATGGCGCGATCTCGGCTCACCGCAACCTCAGCCTCCTGGGTTCAGGCAGTTCTCCTGCCTCAGCCTCCTGAGTAGCTGGGATTACAGGCATGTGCCACCCATGCCCAGCTAATTTTTTTTTGTATTTTTAGTAGAGACAGGGTTTCACCATGTTGGCCAAGGATGGTCTCGATCTCTTGACCTCGTGATCCACCCACCTCAGCCTCCCAAAGTGCTGGGATTACAGTCTTGAGCCACCGCGCCCGGCAGCAGCCCCAAAATTAATTGAGGGTGATGGATGCAGTGTTGTTCAGCCTGAGTCTACTGTAAATATATAATTTCTCCTCTGATTTAAATTTTCCCTGTCATTTGAGTACAACAAATTCCTTTGTTGTCACTGAATTAAATAAAATTATGACTATTTTTCTTTTTAAAAAAGCATTAGAGTATTGCTCACAAATCTTGACTGATGCAGGGCTGACATCTTTCAAAAACATCTCAATTTTTTTTTTGGTTGTGGGACAGTGTCTCGCTCTGTTGCCCAGACTGGACTGCAGTGGCATGATCTCAGCTCACTGTAGCCTCTGCCTTCTGGACTCAACTGATCCTCCCAACTCAGCCTCCCAAGCAGGTAGGACTACAGGAAAAAACCTGGGGCTAAGTTTGCAGTGAGCTGAGATCATGCCACTGCACTCCAGCCTGTACAACAAGAGTTGGACTCCATCTCTAAAAAAAGGGGGGGCGGGAGAGATGGCAGTCGTGAGTACTTTCCTTCTAATGTTGTGAAGATCAAGTAAGATGTGTCTGGCAGAATGTGGTTGCTAAGAAAGTGTTCACTTCCATTTTTCAATTTTTTCAAATTTTTTACTTTTTTTGAGATGAAATCTCACTCTGTTGCCCAGGCTGGAGTGCAGTGGGACAATTTTGGCTCACTGCAACCTCCGCCTCTTGGGTTCAAGTGATTCTCCTGCCTCGGCTTCCCAAGTAGCTGGGATTACAGGTATGCGTCACCACGCCTAGCTAATTTTTGTATTTTTAGTAGAGACAGGGTTTCACCATGTTGCCCAGGCTGCTGTCAAACTCCTGACCTCAGGTGATCTGCCCACCTTGACCTCCCAAAGTGCTAGGATTACAGGTGAGAACCACCGTGCCTGGCCCTATTTTTTTCTTTTGGTGCTTGTCACTACCGGAGTCCATGCAAGGATGGCTTCTAGAGACTCCCCTCAAAAAAGTTCCCAAATCAGACCACTTTCATCTCCCTCTTTAACACCACACTGGACTGAGCCATTGTCATTTCTTGACAAACTGCTAAAATAACTTCCTTACATTATCCCTGGTCCACAATGCCTCTCTACAATCTTTTCAAAACATTCTTTAAAAACGTGTTGTATATGTGAACCAGAAGGAACTCTGATGGAGAGAGGGCAAAATTGCATGTGGGTAGTGGAGAACAGAGCAGGCAAGGTGTTTTTATTTGTTAGTAAGAAATTCTTTTTAAGTTTCAGCATCACTGATATAGCTGAAGGGTGCCCCCGGTTTCTAAAACAGTCATCACCAAGTGAAGTTGCCATAATGTTAGCTCTCGTAACTAAAAGTAGCTAACAAAATGTGATATGACTTTTTATTCCCATACTTATCCCTTTTAAATACTATATTTAAATATTGTAAAGATGAAGGAAATAATGGTCTCTTTATACTGGGGCATTACAGTTTTTTTAGATTCTAAGTCCCGATCAATCATCCAAGCAATTAGCCTATGAGCCTGGAACAATCTAATAAATTTCAGGCTGGAGATACACATAATATTGTATTTTGTTAGCATTTAAGTTCCTCCAATAAACCGTAACTCTAGGCTTTGAAGTATTTAAATCCTGTATATCCAGTGACTTAAAGAACAATGTTTGGCCGGGTGTGGTGGCTCATGCCTGTAATCCCAGCACTTTGGGAAGCTGAGGTGGGTGGATCACCTGAGGTCAGGAATTCGAGACCAGCCTGATCAACATGGTGAAACCCCTGTCTCTAAAAAAATAAAATAAAATAAAATAAAATAAAATAAAATAAATAAAATAGCAATGTTTGACCAAGCTTGGAAAAGTCTTCTATTATCCAGCGCACTTTCTTTGTATCATTTTCATTCCTTTCAGTATCAAGTGATTATTCACTAGCTTAACATCATAAATTAGTTTGAAGTAGGATGTTACACAAACGACTTGGAATTTTTCACAGTCTGCTTAATTTGCAGAAATGTAAATACAGGAAATGTGGACATAAACGGATTTCCTAAGCACAACCTACCCTCAAATAACTGTGTAGACATAACAGCCTCAACAGCTTCTAAACCACAGGCAAATAACAATTTGCTGGCCTTGTCCTCCTTACAGTTTCCAGGAAATGCCTTATTAGCAAGGAGGCAAATGAGGTGGTGGGTGGGGCTGGACAGGGCCCATTACACTGCAGAAACTGTGTGGTACAGAGACTACTGCTGCCAGTCTGGGAAGCCCCTGGTTTTGCCTCTCACTCGTTCTCCAGTTTACTGAATCAGGCACCCAGGCGCAGTTAGGCCAACCAAATGCTACTACCGTTACCCTTGCATGATGGCATCACTTAGCTTGAGCTTAAAAAAAATAAAAAATAAAAAGAGGTGGCTGGTCATGGTGCCTTATGCCTGTAATCCCAGCACTTTGGGAGGGCAAGTCAGGCAGATCATTTGAGGTCAGGAGTTCAAGACCAGCCTAACCAACATGGTGAAACCCCATCTCTACTAAAAATACAAAAATTAGCAGGGCATGGTGGCACGCACCTTTAGTCCCAGCTACCCAGGAGGCTGAGGCAGGAGGATTGCTTGAACCTGGAAGATGGAGGTTGCAGTGAGCCGATATTGTGCCATTGCACTTCAGCCTTGGCAACAGAGTGAGACTCTGTCTCAAAAAAAAAAAAAAAAAAAAAAAGAGGCTACTCACAGGGTCTCGGTTACCTCTTAGTGTTATGTTCATCTGGATTCCAATATCACCAGAAGATGTGACTTAATATTTACTTATGTATGCTGTCCAAAAAAGGAAAAAACAAACAAAAAAAGAATTTACTTAATATATAACATCAGACATGTAAAGACTTATAAGAATACTTTTCACTGAGCAGTAAGAGCTCTTTCATTTTTTTTTTTTTTTTTTTTTTTTCCAAAGATGGGGTTTCACCATGATGGCCAGCCTGGTCTTGAACTCCTGACCTGAGATGATCCACCCACCTTGGCCTCCCAAAGTGCTAGGATTACAGGCGTGAGCCACCACACCCGGCCTGAGCTCTTTCATTTTTATTTTATTTTTTTTGAGATAGAGTCTTGCTCTGCCATCCAGGCTGGAGTGCAGAGGCACAATCTCAGCTCACTGCAACCTCAGCCTCCCAGGTTCAAGTGATTCTCCTGCCTCAGCCTCCCGAGTAGCTGAGATTGTAGGTGCCCATCACCACACCTGGCTAATTTTTTAAAATTTATTTTTATTTTTTTTTTAATTTTAGAGATGGGATTTCACCATGTTGGCCAGGCTTATCTCAAACTCCTGACCTCAAGTGATCTGCCTGCCTCGGCCTCCCAGAGTGCTGGGATTACAGGTGTGAGGCACCATGCCCAGCCTCTATGATGCCTTCTCATCACCACGCTGGTTCATTTCCACAGCGTGCTGGAGGTAGCTGGTATCTGCTCCTGAGCACGGACTGTGCGTTTCTCTTCCAATTCCATGTTCAGTGACCTGCACTTTGATAGCCCAAATCTTATTTTTATGTATTTTTGTTTTCATTCTTTTGGTAGCCTGAATTTTAACATGTTGGGAGTATTTCACCATGAAAATTGGCAAATGCCACAAACCAGGCACCCTCCAGAGCTGGCTGTTAAATACTGACCAGCATATATATCAGTGTTGGCTCGCTGCCCCCAGTCATTCTCCTACTGGCTTAGTTCCTTGCCTGCTGTTAGAGCAGAGTAGAGGCTGAGAAGTCAGGGAGTTAAACATTTGGACTGGGATACGGAATCCTCTGTGCAGCTCTTGAACAAGTTATATAGCCTCTCTAATACCCAGCTTCCTACTTTGTAAAGTGGAGTTGATATACACCCTCCTTGGGGTTGTGAAGATGAAATGAAATGATGTATGGTGCCTGGTGGGTACAGTCAATGCTCAGTAAGCAGAATTTATTAGGTCAGTTTTTTTTTTTTTTTGGCTAGTATTGATAGTCATTCATTCAACAATACATATGGAATGGCTATTTGTCAAGTGCTTTTGGTTCCACCTGTATGGTTTTATTAATTTATTTTAATTTTAGTATCAAGTATTCTGAGCTTCCCTTCACCTGTATGGTCTTCAAAAAAAAATCGTTTATTTATTTATTTATTTTTGAGACAGGGTCTCACTCTGTCACCTAGGCTGGAGGGTAGTGGCATGAGCTCGGCTCACTGCAACCTCCACCTACTGGGCTCAAGTGATCTTCCCACCTTAGCCTCCGGAGTAGCTGGGACTACAGGTACGTGCCACCATGCCTGGCTAATTTTTGTGTTATTTATTTATTTCTTGAGACCGAGTCTGGAGTGTCTTGTCCCCGAGGCTGGAGTGCAGTGGCGCCATCTTGGCTCACTGCAACCTCTGTCTCCCGGGTTCAAGCGATTCTCCTGCCTCAGGCTTCCGAGTAGCTGGGATTGCAGGCATGCACCACCATGCCTGGCTAATTTTGGTATTTTAGTAGAGATGCAGTTTCACCATGTTGGCCAGGCTGGTCTTGAACTGCTAACCTCAAGTGATCTACCCGCCTTGGCCTCCCAAAGCGCTGGGATTATAGGCATGGGCCACTGCACCCAGCCAATTTTTGTATTTTTTTGTAGAGACAGGGTTTCACCATGTTGCCTAGGCTGGTTTTGAACTCCTGAACTCAAGTGATCCACCCTCCTCAGCCTCCCAAAGTGCTGCGATTATGGGTATGAGCTACCATGCCTGGCCTCCACCCATATGATTTTAAATGTACAGATAAGCAAGAATGAAACACCACCCTGGAATTCTGAGTTTTCTGATCACCTATTTGATGTCATGTGGACTCTACACCTGGGCCTTTGACATAGTCTCAACTTGCCATCAGTAGACAGGATCCCAGGTCTGGTCTCCTCTTCTGTCAGAGTATCTAGAGCACCTTCATCCTCTACCTTCCTATCTTTCTAAATACCCTCCTCATGCTTTCATTGCCTTCCCTTTCTCCTCAAACAGGCAAAGAACCTTCTTTCAAGCGCACCTCCTCTGTGTTTGCTCCCATGCCTGGGATGTGGCTGTCTGAGGTTGAGAGTTATTCTCAGACCTGTGTAACAAGAACTCTAGGATGAGTCACCTGGTGCCTGCTTTTTTTTTTTTTTTTTTTTTTTTTTTTTTTTTTTTTAATAACCTGAGGCCAAGGCAGGAAGGCCTGATTTCCCTGGCAGAGTTAATTATCTGGCAAAAGTGCTGCCCAGGGTAATGAGCTGCCCTTGCTTTTTTCCCCATTCCTAGTTCCCATTCCTGCCTCCATGCCCATTCAGCATTGTGCTCTAAAGGGCATCTTCCCCTTCAGTATTCCTTTAGCGTGAAAAATGGTTACCATGGGAAAAGTGCTAAATTCTAAACCCTTCAGGTTCTTTTTTTTTTTTTTTTTTTTGAGACTGAGTCTTACTGTGTCACCCAGGCTGGAGTACAGTGGTGTGATCTCAGCTCACTGCAAACTTCGCCTCCTGGGTTCAAGTGATTCTCCTGCCTCAGCCTCCTGAGTAGCTGGGATTACAAGCACCAACTACCATGCCCAGCTAGTTTTTGTATTTTTAGTAGAAACAGGGTTTCACCATGTTGGCCAGGCTGGTCTTGAACTCCTGAGCTCAGGTTATCTTCCTGCCTCAGCCTCACAAAGTGCTGGAATTATAGGTGTGAGCCACTATACCCAGCCTGAATTCTAAACCCTTCAGGTTCTTGCAAGTATCAGTGATGTTGAGATTGAATTAATTTGGAATAAAGGCATTCGTTGTAAGGGAGGCTATTAACTTCTTCTTTTCTTTCTTTCTTTCTTTTTTTTTTTGAGATGAAGTCTGGGTCTGTTGCCCAGGCCAGTGTAATGGTACGATCTTGGCTCACTGCAACTTCCATATCCTGGGTTCACGCGATTCTCCTGCCTCAGCCTCCTGAGTAGCTGGGATTGCAGGTGCCTGCCACCATGCTCAACTAATTTTTATATTTTTTAATAGAGACAGGGTTTCACTATGTTGGTCAGGCTGGTCTCGAACTTCTGGCCTCAAGTGATCCCCCTGCCTTGGCCTCCCAAAGTGCTGGGATTACAGGCGTAAGCCACCACGCCTGGCTCTATTAACTTCTTTATACTCCAGTTTAATTATGAAGTATTCACAAAACTTAAAAAGTTCCTGCTTTCTGCATACACAGGCTCCTTGTGGAATTCTTCAAACACTTAGAAGTGCATCATTGTCAACGTAATCAGTTTTTCATTACTTAAATTTCAGAGCTGTTTACAGATGTAGAAACACTCAAAATGGGTACACATTGTTTCATGTCAGCAGCTCTTTCGCCATCAGTTTTAAAGTGGGAAAGTTGCTATGTGAGCAGCCTGAAAATGAAAAACAAGTTAAAACTCGGCACTAATAGAAAATAGAACATGTTGGCCAGACGTGGTGGCTCACACCAGTACTTTGGGAGGTTGAGGCAAGAGGATTCCTTGAGCTCAGGACTTCAAAACCAGCCTGGGTAACAGCAAAACCCTGTCTCTAAAAAAATAAAAAAATAGCAATTAAAAAAAAAGAACATGTCAAACAGTATTTTCCAGCTCATCTAATTAATTGAAAGAATATACCTGAAAAATGTTTTACAGAAACATTTTTGTTAAGATAATTTACCACAATTAATATACCCTAGATACCTTATTATTTCCATAAAGTACTCCTAGAGATCAGTAATATTCCTCAGCTTTTTATCATAATATTTTCAGCAGATAATAAAATCTCAGTTATTAGAAAATAAGGTGATGTGTTTATATAACATCCGAATATTAGAATTTTCAAACATGATTTTATTTTATTTTGAGACGAAGCCTCTCTTTGTTGCCCAGGCTGGAATGTAGTGGTGCCATCTCAGCTCACTATAACCTCCGCTTCCCAAGTTCAAGCTATTTTCCTATCTCAGCCTCTGGAGTAGCTGGGACTACAGGCACCTGCCACCATGCCTGGCTAATTTTTGTATTTTTTTTAGTAGAAGTGGGGTTTTACCATGTTGGCCAAGCTGGTCTCGAACTCCTGACCTCAGGTGATCCTCCCACCTCGGCCTCCCAAAGTGCTGGAATTACAGGTGTGAGCCACCACTCCTGGCTTCAAACATGATTTTAGGTCAGTTTTTTTTTTCAAGGTAGTCACAATTTACCACTGAGAATGAACGCATATCAAGGTTAGTGGATTTGATCATTTGAGAAATGGCAACATCATTCAATTTAAACATTTTCTGACTTTTTGCTATGGCATCTGTCATGGGATAAAAATAAATTTTAGATTTTTTAGAGCCAAAATGAAAATACTTTAGAACAAAATCAGGCCAAATCTTTGTAATTCAAAGTGGCTGAACACCTAAAAGAAACTCGATATAAAACTTGCCAATTACATGTCTTCTCAGAGATCTAGACTGAATTTATCTCAATAATTTGGATATTTCTTCTCTTTGCCAGTGATACAGGAACAACACCTCCAGAGAGTGGTATTTTTGGATTTATGATAAACTTCTCTGCATTTCTTGGTAAGTACACAATAATTATTATAAATAATTGAAAAGATCACAATTCCAAGTGAAGTCAGATGTGTTATTTTTAGTTTGTGTATAATTTTTATTTTATTTTATTTTATTTATTTTTTCTGAGACAAGGTCTCTGTTGTTCAGTCTGGAGTGCAGTGGTGTGATCACAGCTCACCACAGCCTAGACCTCTCGGGCTCAGGCAATCCTCCCACCCCCAGAATAGCTGGTACTACAGGCATACACCACCATGCCTAGCTAATTTTTTTGTGTTTTTTATAGAGATGGGGTTTTGCCATGTTGCCAGGCTGGCCTTAAACTCCTACGTTTAAGTAATCCACCTGCTTTGGCCTCTCAAAGTGCTGAAATTATAGGTGTGAGCCACTGCACACGGCCTTGTGTAAAATTTTTAAAAAACACAACCTTTGCAGCTAGATTTTTGTGCTATTTTGAGAAACCGAAGTGAAAGGATATCCAAAATTATGGCTTTATTAGAGAACTATACTTTATTTAGTAATTTGTGACAGGATTTGCTGTAGGTGGTTTTAAATACCAAACTTCTGGAATGGATTTTAAGTGCAATTTGGTTTTTAAAAATGTTGATTTATATTCAAGACATTTACGTAAACCAAAGACACCAATGCGTAAGCTAAGTTTCTCAAAGTGTAGTCTGAAGGCAACTGGACGCCACACTACTCAACCAGAACCTTTGGGAGTGTGGGTTCATGAATATGCATTGTAAACAAGCACTCTAGGGGACTTGGATTCTCACTAAGTTTGAGAACCATTGACAAAGGCGTTATCTCACCTGTTAGAGAAAGGGGAAAGGTGAAGCAAGAAATAGTATGATTTTTCTTTTCAATTCCTCAGATGTACCTGAGATGCAGTTGATAGGATACAACCTCATCATGAGCCAATGAATGTAATACACAGTAATTACAACTATTGCACAATTAATGTAAGGCTCAGTCATTTTTTTTTTTTTTTTTTGAGACGGAGTTTCGCTCTTGTTACCCAGGCTGGGGTGCAATGGCGCGATCTCAGCTCACCGCAACTTCTGCCTTCTGGGTTCAGGCAATTCTCCTGCCTCAGCCTCCTGAGTAGCTGGGATTGCAGGCACGCGCCACCACGCCCAGCTAATGTTTTGTATTTTTAATAGAGACGGGGTTTCACCATGTTGACCGGGATGGTCTCGATATCTTGACCTCGTGATCCACCCCCCTCAGCCTCCCAAAGTGCTGGGATTACAGGCTTGAGCCACCGCACCTGGCAGGCTCAGTCTTTTATAAGGTGATCCAAGTATATAGATGTTAGATGCAGGGCTTTTTCTCTTAGTCCTGCTGTAATCTACCCCCATGGAACAATCATGTGTTTGCCAAGGGCCTATCGTGTAACTAGCACTTTCTGTTCCTCTCTAGTGGTACAGTGTGGGAAGGGACAGTGATGCTGACCCTGCTTAGTGACTTGGCATCTTTAGAATTTGTTTGTCCTACTTGGTAGCGGGAAAGTTTCACCGCATCACCCATTTGTAGTCCTCCTTTTGGAGGTGAGCAAGGGGAAGTAGCAATATGGAGTCTGTCGATCCTAGTGCCCTCTTTTTTTTTTTTTTTTTTTTTTTTTTTTTTTTTTTTTTTTTGAGACAGAGTTTCGCTCTTGTTACCCAGGCTGGAGTGCAATGGCGCGATCTCGGCTCACCGCAAACTCCGCCTCCTGGGCTCAGGCAATTCTCCTGCCTCAGCCTCCTAAGTAGCTGGGATTACAGGCATGCACCACCACGCCCAGCTAGTTTTTTTGTATTTTTAGTAGAGTCGGGGTTTCACCATGTTGACCAGGATGGTCTCGATCTTTCGACCTCGTGATCCACCCGCCTCGGCCTCCCAAAGTGCTGGGATTACAGGCTTGAGCCACCGCGCCCGGCCCCTAGTGCCCTCTTATGCCATGCTTGCCAAGAATCCAGACTTGGAAAACAGAGAGATTATTATATCACAGCAAGTGATAAATATGGCATTTGCTTCTGAATAAAGCAGAAAGTGACATAAATATATTCATTTAAAATAGTCTGTGTGAGCTAGGTGCAGTGGCTCATGCCTGTAATTCTAGCATTTTGGGAGGCTGAAACAGGAGGATCTATTGAGCCCAAGAGTTCAAGACCAGCCTGGGCAATGTAGTGAGACCCCATCTTGACAAAAAATTACAAAGAAAGAGAAAGAGAGACAGAAAGAGAGAAAGAAAGAGAAAGAAAGTAGTGAGATCCCATCTTTACAAAAAATTAAAAAGAGAGAGAAAGAGAAAGAAAGAAGAAAGAAGAAATAAATTAGCTGGGTGTGGTGATATGTGCCTATAGTCCCAAGTAGTCCCAATGTGTGCCTATAGTCTCAATGCAGTGAGATCCCATCTTTACAAAAAATTAAAAAGACAGAGAGAAAGAGAAAGAAAGAAAAGAAAGAAGGAAGAAATTAGTTGGGTGTGGTGATGTGTGCCTATAGTCCCAACTGCTTGGAGGGTAAGGTGAAAGGATTGCCTGAGCCCAGGAGGTCAAGGCTGCAGCAAGCCATGATTGTGCCACTACACTCCCACCCAGGTAACAGAGCGAGAACCTGCCGCCAAAAGAAAAAAAAAATGCTTATGATAAGCTGTTCGTTTTTAGATTGCTTTTTAAAAATTCAGGCATATACTATGGCCACCATACTTGTCAGTGTATACACATCTACTTTATACTTTCCATGCATGCATGATATCCTTTGCAAGGATGTATTATGATTTATTTAATTAGTCCCCTATTGTTCAACATTTAGGCTATTTCTGGTATTTTGTAGTTACAATGTTGAAGTGAACATTTTAAAAATATATCTGCATATTTGTGTTTTTCTATAAATTTGCTGAGTTAAAGGGAATACATATACAAAATTATAATAACTATTCATTTATTCAACATTTACTAAGTACGTACTATATGGTAGGCTTTGTGCCTGTTTATGCTTAGTGTTGAGGTCACAACAGCAAACAAAACAGACAAGACCTCTGCTCTCATGGAAGCTACATTTTATTGCAAAATTACAACAAATGGTATTTGGTTAATTGGCTAGCTGTTTGGAAAAAAACACCTTTATTATCTTCCTCAAATCATACACAAGAACCAATTGCAGTTTAATAAACATGAAAAGCAAAACTATGTGATAATTAAATTACAGGAGACTATTTTTAAACCTTGGAATAGAAACTTACACAAAACCCAGAAGCATGGACTGATATGAGTACATAAAAAATTAAAACTTCTAAATGATGGAAAATACAAGAAACATTGTTAAAAGACAAATAGCAGAGCAGAAGAAAATGTGCAATATTTATAGCAGACAATAGACTAATGGACATAGTGTGTAAAAAGTAACTACAAATTAGAAATCGACAAGCCCAAGAGAAAAATAAAAAGAAAATTATAAACATGCATTTCTCAGAAGAAGAAATGCAAATGACCAGTAGATATACTGAAAATTGCTAAATCTCACTAATCATCAGGGAAATGCAAATTAAACCAACAGGTTGCATCTTTCATTTATTAGATTGAAAGTAATTAAAAAGGCAAGGGCATACAACATTGCTCTCAAATTCTGCCAGTGGGAGTCTAAATTGTTAACTGTCTTTGGAGCAATTTGGAGGTGTTTCTAAGCGTTTTAATTGTGCATGTTCTTTTGACCCAGTAATATTGCTTCTAGGTGTCTTTCAGAAACACCTGAATGTGTGCCCAAAGATTTATATAAGAGGATATTCATTGAATGTTGTTTGTAGCAGGAAAAATGTGGAAACAATGTAGAAATTCATTTTTAAGAGAATGATGAAATAAATACAGTGTCTCCTACCGTAGACCATCATGAGACCCCTGAAAACAATGAAGTAGATCTGTTTGTAGTTACATGAAAAGATCTCTACGCTACATTGTTAAGCAGAAAAAGCAAGTCACTGAATAATGCATGCAGTATAATAGCATCTACATGGAAAGGACAGCAGCCAAGATGTGTGTGTGTGTGTGTGTGTGTGTGTGTGTGTGTGTGTGTGTGTGTGTCTATGCTGGGGAGAAAGTAAGTTGGAGTCAGGAGGGACAGGGGTGGGAAAGTGGGGAGACTTGCAATCAGTACACGTGATAAGGAGTGCTTCTGTTTTTCATTCTAAAGAAATCAAATTACGAACATTCATCAAAGTGCTCTTCTTTTTCAGGTGCAGCCACGATGTATACACGATATAAAATAGTAGAGAAGCAGAATCAAACCTACTATTTCAGCACTCCTGTTTTTAACTTGGTGTCTTTAGTTCTTGGATTGGTGGGATGTATTGGAATGGGCATCGTCGCCAATTTTCAGGTATAAGCTGGAGCTTTTTCAGTTATGAGGAGCAGTGGAATGCATGTGTCTGAGGAGAGTAGCAGGAATGCAAGAGGCACACTATGCTATTATAGCAATTAAATGCTTGATGAGTTTACAATAAGTGGGTTAGTCCACTTTTTAAAAACAAACTTTTAACATTTAAAAGTCAGGGCCAGGCCAGTGGCTCACACCTATAATCCCAGCACTTTGGAAAGCCAAGGTAGGCGGATCCTGAGGTCAGGAGTTCAAGACCAGTCAGGCCAACATGGTGAAACCTGGTCTCTGCTAAGAATACAACATTAGCTGAGCACAGTGGCACGCACCTGTAATCCCAGCTACTCAGGAGGCTGAGGCAGGAGAATTGCTTGAACACAGGAGGTTGCAGTGAGCTGAGATTGTGCCATTTGCACTCCAGCCTGGGCAACAGAGCAAGACTCCATCTCAAAATAAACAAAATTTGAAAGTCAATTCTGTACTTGGGAGAAATGGGGTGTACATGTGCATAATTATGAGAGAGTTATGTGTGATTCAGAGGAGGCCTTGGGCTTTGCATTGCCCCCTGTTCTCGTCGATGTGGTTTGATGTATTGGGGAGGCTACCTCAGCTACTGTGATGATTTTGTTAAGAGTGTGAAAATATTTGCATATGTTTACCAATTCTTCCATTTAAACTTCTGGTGTTCAAAGAGGAGGCTCTTGGTGACATGTCCTTATCTTTTACGACAGTATGCATTTTGTTTTTCATAACAACAAACATTTATTGAAATTTTCCTGTGACACATGCTTATGAAAATATCCCATATTTTAATTCATACAATTATAGTAAAAGCCTTGTAAGATATGCACTATTATTTTCCCTATTTATCCATGGCGAAACGGAGGCCCAGAGAGGTTAATACTTGCCCAAGATGAGATAAGTAATGCATGGCAAAGGTGGGTTTTTGTTTTTTGAAATGGCGACTTGCTCTTGTCACCCAGGCTGCAGTGCAATGGCACAGTCTTGGCTCCCTGCAACCTCCACCTCCCAGGTTCAAGCGATTCTCCTGCCTCAACCTCCCGAGTAGCTGAGATTACAGGCGCCTGCCACCACACCTGGCTAATTTTTGTATTTTTTTAGTAGAGATGGGGTTTTGCCCTGTTGGCCAGACTGTTCTTGATCTCCTGACCTCGTGATCTGCCCACCTCAGCCTCCCAAAGTGAGCCACCACGCCTGGCCCAGAGGTGGCCTTGAATGGAAGTCATCTTCCTAGAGCCTGTGAGCGATATCTTCAATGCCAAAATGGGGAAATACCTGTGACCAAAAAAAATCAAGTACACAATGCACAGTTCTACCATCAGGAAGCACACACACACACACACACACACACACACTACAAAAAGGAAGACCTGGAATGATATAATTTGTCTAGTGCAGTGTGGTTATGGTTTAATGGGGGCTAGTATAGATATATCATTTTATCCTCTGAATAACAACATCATAAGACATACGGATGTCAGGTTTTTTTTTTTTTTTTTTTTTTTTTTTGAGACGCTCTTGTTACCCAGGCTGGAGTGCAATGGCGTGATCTCGGCTCACGGCAACCTCGGCTTCCTGGGTTCAGGCAATTCTCCTGTCTAAGCCTCCTGAGTAGTTGGGATTACAGGCACGCGCCACCATGCCCAGCTAATTTTTTGTATTTTTAGTAGAGACGGGGTTTCACCTTGTTGAACAGCATGGTCTCAATCTCTTGACCTCGTGATCCACCCGCCTCAGCCATCCCGCCTGGCCAGGCTTGAGCCACCGCGCCCAGCCGGATGTCAGTTTTTAAACCGTTAAAGGGCAGACTTTAAGAAGAAAACGTAGATGCTTAAATAATTTCAACTTTTGGTTCTCCTTAAGTCTTCAATGACGTGATTAAATCTTCACACAAACTAGAAATAGAATCTTAACTTACCAAGGAGCAAAGTGTTTGACTTGTCATTGTTCTGATAACTGTATCTTTACCACTTCCTTGTTCAGTGTGCTGTAATTCATCTTTGTCTTGCCAGGAGCAAACCAACTTGAGTTGTTAACTCAAGAAGATTTTGAGATGTGAGGGCAAGAGAGGGTATGACTGACTCTGGTGGTTTTTCTTTTTTTTGTAGAGACAGAGTCTTGCTCTGTCCCCTAGGCTAGAGTGTAGTGGTGCGATCTCAGCTTACTGCAACCTCCTCCCTGGGTTCAAGAGATTCTCCTGCCTCAGCCTCCTGAGTAGCTGGGATTATAGGTGCCCGCTAACATGCCTGGCTAATTTCTGTATTTTTTAGTAGAGACAGCATTTTGCCCTGTTGTCCAGGCATGTCTTGAACTCCTGACCTCAGGTGATCTGCCCCTCCGCCCACCCCCCCAGCCTCCGGAAGTGTTGGGAGGCATGAGCCATTGTCCCTGGCCTATAAACAATTATTATTTGTCAGTTAAAAATAAAACTTTTTAAAGTTTCCTTTTGAGAAAAGAAAATTTCTGAGGTTTAACCTTATCAGTATTCACATATTCTTTTTTGTTGTTACTACCTTTTAAATTAACAAGAGTTTCTAAAAAGCAGTCCAAAAAGAGTGCCAGGTTTTAACTTTATCAAAAATTCATGTCTGATGTAAAAATCATTTCCCTGCTTTTTTGATTGACTGATTGATTGATTGATTGGCTGATAAACAGTCTCGATCTGTTACCTAGGTTGGAGTGCGACAGCACAATCATGGCTCACTGTAACCTTGAACTCTTAGGCTCAACCTTGAACTCCTTCTGTCTCAGTCTCTTGAGTAGCTGAGACTACAGGTGCACTACCACACCCAGCTAATTTTTATTTTTACTTTTGTAAAGATGGGGTCTTGCTATCTTTCTGAGGCTGGTCTTAAACTCCTGGCCTCATGTGATCCTCCCATCTCTGCCTCCCAAAGTGTTGGAATTACAAACACAAGCCACCATGCCCTGTCCTATTTTATTTTGCATGTATAACTTACTTGAATCTATATGGCCATGCTAGGAATCTTATTTATTTATTTGTATTTGTATTTTTATCTTCATTTTTTGAGAAAGCCTCTTGATCTGTTGCCCAGGCTGGAGTGCAATCATGGCTTACTTCATCTCTGCCTTGTGGGCTCAAGCAATCCTCTCACCTCAGCCTCCTGAGTAGCTGAAACTACAGGTGCATGCCACCACAGCCAGCTAATTTATATATTTTTAGTAGAGACTGTCTTGCCATGTTGCCCAGGTTGGTCTTGAACTCCTGAGCTCAAGTGATATAGCTGCCTTGGCCTCCCAAAGTGATAAGATAACAGGCATAAGCCACTGTGCCCAGTCTTTAATTTATTTTAATTTTATTTTTTGAGTGAGGATCTCTCACTGTGTTGCCCAGGCTAAAGTACAGTGGTGCTATCATAGCTCACTGCAGACTTGGTCTCCCGAACTCAAGTGATTCTCCCACCTCAGCCTCCCAAGTAGCTGGGACTACAGGCACGCACCATCATGCCCAGCTGATTTATTTATTTATTTGAGACGGTGGGTGTCTCGCTCTGTTACCCAGACTGGAGAGCAGTGGCACGATCTGAGCTCACTGCAGTCTCCACCTCCCAGGTTCTAGCAATTCTCCTGCCTTAGCCTCCCAGGTAGCTGGGATTACAGGCACATGCCACCATGTCTGGCTAATTTTTGTATTTTTAGTAGAGATGAGGTTTCACCATGTTGCCCAGACTGGTCTCGAACTCCTGACCTCGTAATCCACCTGCGTTGGCCTCTGAAAGTGCTGGGATTACAAGCATTAGCTACCGCACCCGGCCATGATTTTTAAAATTTTAGTGGAGATGAGTACTTGCTGTGTTGCCCAAGCTGCTCTCAAACTCCTGAGCTCAAGCAGTCCTCCAGCCTCGGTCTCCCAAAGTGCTGGGATTACAGGCTTGAACCACAGCACCCGGCCCATGCTAGGTATCTTAGGTATACAGAAACTAAACGATGTGTTGCAGAGTGTCCATGTGGTCATATTTGAATGTCACAGAAATCATGTAATGAATTTCTCCCCTATTGCTAGGTTTGATACTTGGAAATATATTTCCTTAGAAATAAGTTAAAAGGTCTTTTTTCTGCATCTTCCTTTCTTATGTGGAGAACGAAAATTTAATATCGGTTCATTTGTGCTCCAGGTTGAGGCTGAACTGTTTGGATGGCAAACACTGTGGTGCTGGGGGAGCCAAGGTGGCCTAGGTCAGAGGAAAGCTGGGGGAAGAGCGTGTTCATGGTGAGCTGGGGCCAAAGGGTGCTGTGGCCAGAACTAGGCTCTCCTGCACGACTCTTTAACTTGCCCTTTGCAAAGCTTGCATTTTCAAGTTTAAGCCGAGACCCAGTGGTTCCATCTAAATGTCCTTCTACTGGAAGGATGGTGCCCAGTGCACACTTGAAGGAGCTGAGGCCAGGCACGGAGGCTCATGCCTATAATCCCAGCACTTTGGAAGGCTGAGGTGGGTAGATCACCTGAGGTCAGAAGTTCGAGACCAGCCTGGCCAACATGGAGAAACCTTATCTCTAAGAAAAATTATCTGAGCATGGTGGTGCATGCCTATAATCCCAGGTATTCTGGAGGCTGGGGCAAAAGAATTGCTTGGACCAGGAGATGGAGGTTGCAACAAGCCAAGATCTTGCCATTGCACTCCAGCCTGGGCAACAGAGTGAGAGTCTGTCTCAAACAAAAACAAAACAAACCAAAAAAACAACAAAAAGAGAAAGGAGCTGAAGGTGAGGTGCCTGGCTGGGTATTCTGAGTGTATACAGGATCTGCTCCAACTTTTTCCTAGACTGGCATAAGGGGCTGCCTTCTAGTTGAAATGGCTGGTTACAGGATGGTGGGGGACAGGGAACTTGTTTAGAAGGTGCCTTTGAAAAAAAAAATTAGCCAAAACTGGGCATGGTAGCATGTGCCTGTAGTCCCAGCTACTTGAGAGGCTAAGGTGAAAGGATCCCTTGAGCCTAGGAGTTCAAGGCTGCAGTGAGCTATGATCACGCCACTGCACTCCCACCTGGGCAACAGAGTGAGACTCTGTCTCAAAAAAACCCCAAAAAACAAAGAAAAGAAAAAGAAGAAAGTCCTTTTGCAGTGGTTTTACTTAGATGATGTGTTCATTTGGGGTGCCTTGGGATGAACGAGTAGGGATTATCAGGGAGCAGGGAGCCTAAAAACCCCAGACCACCCTTGGCACCATCATGGAATGAGTCATGTACTTTATTATTATTTTTTCAATCATATCATACCAAAGTTTATTGATGACATCAAATGAAAATTTCTGTAATGAAAAAGGCAAGTTGAAGTCATAAAAGATGGGATTCACATTCATTTTAGAAAGCAACAACGTAGATGTAAAGAAATTGCTTAAGTGAAAAATGTAGTATTGCAGTTCCAGTTTGCAAGCTGAAAAATGATTTTGTCAACACACATAAAATCTGCACATTTATATGCTGCGTGTTATTAGAAAATTCCACCCCTCAATTATTATGAATTTTGCAAAGTTGGGCTTACAATTATACTGTTGCTGATGTATATGTAGTAGATACGGAATGAATGTTTTCAGTTTAGTAGATACATTCTCAAACAATGAGTAGGTTGTGAAAATTACAAAGACATTTTGATAGCTCAAAATTATTCAAATTATAAATATATGATCCCATTATTACATTTTTTGAGTCATATACTTTTATAAAATTTTTTTATATGGGCCTGGCGCAGTGGCTTGTGCCTGTAATCCCAGCGCTTTGGGAGGCCAAGACCAGCAGATCACCTGTGGTCAAGAGTTCTCTACTAACAATATAAAAATTAGCTGGGATGGTGGCACGTGCCTGCAATCCTAGCTACTCTGGAGGCCGAGGCAGGAGAATCTCTTGGACCTGGGCGGCAAAGGTTGCAATGAGCAGTGTCACTGCACTCCAGCCTGGGCAACAAAAGTGAAACTCTGTCTAAAAAAAAAAAAAAAAAAAAAAACAGAAAATGTTATATGTGTATCCTATAATCTTCACTGCAAACATGCAAGAGGGAGATGATTATGCCCATTTTTAGATACAGAAATCAAGGCTTTGCACTGAGGTCACAGAGCCTCATGGTGGAGTCAGGACTTTTTTTTTTTTTTTTTTTGAGACGGAGTTTCGCTCTTGTTACCCAGGCTGGAGTGCAATGGCGCGATCTCGGCTCACCGCAACCTCCGCCTCCTGGGTTCAGGCAATTCTCCTGCCTCAGCCTCCTGAGTAGCTGGGATTACAGGCACGCACCACCATGCCCAGCTAATTTTTTGTATTTTTAGTAGAGACGGGGTTTCACCATGTTGACCGGGATGGTCTCGATCTCTTGACCTCGTGATCCACCCGCCTCGGCCTCCCAAAGTGCTGGGATTACAGGGTTGAGCCACCGCGCCTGGTCTAAGTCAGGACTTTTAACCCAGACGTGCCAGGCTCTGAAGCCCACCACCCTCAGCACTTCCACCTCTAAGGCAGGCCTCCTCCTTTCCTTATCCCATGAGTCCAGGTTCGCTGTGGAGCAACCAACTTTTTAGCATTCATTCTAGCACCTGGAAGGCTTTTCTTCTGGAGGTCGAACAGCCACATTTTCCAAGGAGCGCTGCGTCTGTGATGACCAATGGCTCAAAGCAGCCTAGAGTGAGTGAGTGCTCGCGGCTTGGCATTGACAGACTCACCCTGAGTAACGCACATTGGTGATTTTTTCTCCAGGAGTTAGCTGTGCCAGTGGTTCATGACGGGGGCGCCCTTTTGGCTTTTGTCTGCGGTGTCATATACACGCTCCTACAGTCTGTCATATCTTACAAATCCTGTCCCCAGTGGAACAGTCTCTCGACGTGCCACGTACGGATGGCCATCTCTGCTGTTTCTTGCGCAGCTGTCGTCCCCAGTATCCTTTTTCACGTTTGTGGCTTGTTAAAGGAATAAAGCATTCAATGACACTTGTTAAAGAAAGGGAAGGAAGACTTTATGGGGACCACTGCAATGGGGTCTGACACTTGGGCAGAGAGATTGGGCTCAGTTCTGAATACAGCACTGGCAAGTGCGAATTTATAGCCAAGGAGTAGGATGAGGTCAGCGGGTGGAAAAGTACTAAAAGGAAACCTCAAGGATAATGGGAATTCGGGCCAAACCAACCTAACAGGATTCTTGCTGAGTACTGGCCATGTGATCAGACATCACCTGGGAAGTGTGGAGGAGGAGGAACCCAATCAGATACCAAGGGTGATCAGATATCAGGGTGAGGGGTCTTTGCTACACTGACTTAGCCAGCATTCTTTGCTAAAACTGGATCTTACAAGGAAGTGCACAGACGGACCTAGAAGTGTCAGGAGCTTGATTGAAGTTCGGCCAAGCAAAGAATCTTTGTCACAGTGTCTCAGCAAAGCTTGACACTTCCCTTCCCCCCAGCCAAAAAAAAAAAAAAAAAAAAGATAACAACCAAGTTTCCACATTTTTCAGAAAAACAATGGGGATAAAAGTGTAGATCATTAAGAAAATGTCTCAGCATTGGTTAGATCAAAAGTGTCTTTGGGGGAAAGAATGGTGTGAAAGAAGGTGGGAAAAGGTAAGAGCACTTCAGTCTATTTACTTTCCTTCTCACAGGGCCAGTTTCATGAACCATGTGAAAATATTTATTTTTCTTTGTAGTGCTTGGCTAAAGACACCAAATATTGATATTGTACTCAAAGGAATAGCCGCATGAAGTCCGTCAAGGCTCACCTCTCCCCTTCCCTGCACGTAGGTGGCAAGACAGTTTGATTTACTCGTCCATGTGAAGAGATTTTTAAAAAGCTCTAGGTCACTTATTACTGAGTAAATTAAAATACATTTAGCCTTTTCTTTTTAGTCACTAATTTCGTTTTCAAAATGAAATCCATTTTATTTTCTAACTCAGCCATGTGAAAAGAAATGAAAATATAAATTTAGAATGCTTGTAGATTCCGATTTAGAGGAAATGAAAGCTTTTTATTTCTTTTCCTTTTTCTCTTCTTTAATGAAATATTTAACAAAGGGGGAAAAAAAAGCTGTGGTCTTAAAGAGATGAAGAATTTCCGATCTTTCAAAATACCATCTGTAGTCATATCAGAGAAAGCTGCAGGGTCATTAAAAAAATGATGACTAATGTCAGATTGTAGAAAATCGGAACTATGTTATCAGCAGCAATTTTGTTAGTCTGGGTTGAATTACAGTATAAAGTGAGCAAGGCTGAGTGAAAATACATCACTTGCTTCTAAATATTAAGCTTTGTGTTTCTTTTCTAAAATAGAAACTACAAACTGTGAAGTCTAAGAATGATTTTAGTTTTTCTTCCATCTTAGGGAAGGACATTTTTAATTACAAAATTTCTAAGCACAGAGTAGCCGAATCCTAGAACAGAGACATTTACTACCAAAATATATACCCTTGTTCCTAAGATAGTTGCTTCTCAAATTCCTTGTTCTGTTTATAGATTAAATACACACTTTCTCTTTGAATATATCTCCTTCACATTTTTATCTTGTGTTAGTTGTAAAATTCATAACAGTGGTTGTAGTGTTACAAGTAAAGTTTCTTGATGCAGGAAACCTTTCCTTGCTTCCAACTTTGGAAACAGATCCCCAGGTATCAAAGTCAGAGAGTTTTAGCAAGTAAGCATTTCAGGCCTCAGAGTTTCACTTACTAATAATTCTCATTTCTAGGAACTTCTTTTTTTTTTTTTTTTTTTTTTTTTGAGATGAAGTTTTGCTTTTGTTGCCTAGGCTGGAGTGCAATGGCATGATCTCAGCTCACTGCAGCCTCCACCTCCTGGGTTCAAGCAATTCTCCTGCCTCAGCCTCCCAAGTAGCTGGGATTACAGGCACCTGCCACCACGCCTGGCAAACTTTGTATTTTTAGTAGAGACAGGGTTTCTCTATGTTGGCCAGGCTGCTCTCAAACTCCTGACCTCAAGTGATCCACTCACCTTGGCCTCCCAAAGTGCTGAGATCACTGGCGTGAGCCACCACATCTGGCCTCTAGGAAGTTCTTATTAGGAGCCATGCCAGTGGGAAGCAGCCCCAGACAGAGAGGGATTATGACCCTATATCAGATTAACTTGAATGAATTAATCTATATGAAAAGGTCTCCTGTCTTAAATGTTAGTGTGTTATTTACATTTCCTTACAAAGAATTGAAAGCATCTTTGAATAGGCCAGGCGGTGGCTTATGCCTGTAATTCCAGCATTTGGGAGGCTATGGTGGGTGGATCACTTGAGGTTAGGAGTTCAAGACCAGCCTGGCCAACATGGTGAAACCCCCATCTGTACTAAAAAGAGAAAAATTAGCTGGGCATGGTGGCAGGCACCTGCCACTGCACTCCAGCCTGGGTGAGAGAGCGAGACTCCGCCTCAAGAATAAATAAGTGAATTAATTAATTAATTAATTAGAATATTAGAAAATTTAAAATTACACATAATATTTCTGTGGGATGGTGTTGCTCTGGAGAGCTCCCTAAACTTCACAACTTAGATTAAGTTTCACTGAATGAAGCTTTTTCCCACTCCATTCTGAATTAATAATTTTCCCTTGGAGTCACTGCTGTACCCAGTTCTTTTCTCTCTAGCATGGTACATTCCCTGGGTCTGGCCCAACAAAATTGTGATGTTTCTGAGAGCTGAGACCAAGTTTTCCCTCCTCCCACCCGCTAGACCAGAATGGTACCTGGTGAACTGAAGATGGGACTAGGAACAAATAAATGAAAGAATTAAGAGGCTTTTAAACTATTAGAAACAGAAGCGTGGTAATTAAATGATCGAAGAGTCTTCTGTGCTCTCTACTTCTTTTATTTTGAGAATCAGAAGTGTTAAACTCTGCACAATTTCACAGGGGGTGCTGGTTAAGAGAGGTGTCACTGACTGAATTCAGAGGAGGCTCTAAACTTTGCTTGGCTTAATTAACACTTTGAATTTCTAATATTTTGTAGACTTTTTAGAGCATCCTATTTCTCTCTAGCTTTCTCTTTTGCATTCTAAGTTCAATCAAAATGGTTATCACTGCCTTTGTGCAGAAAGTATTGCCCGTGGAGGAGAGGAGCCTCAGCCCTTGGCATTATTAGGCTGGACTGTAGGGGTTTGTCGTTCATCCCTGAAGCCTGATACAGGCTTTGATTTGCCAGCTCTTAGGCCGGGAAGGAAAGGCTCACCTTATACCCAATTACCCAACAAACGTCTGTTTTTTTTTTTTTTTTGAGATGGAGTTTTGCTCTTGTTACCCAGGCTGGAGTGCAATGGCGCGATCTCAGCTCACCACAACCTCCGCCTCCTGGGTTCAGGCAATTCTCCTGCCTCAGCCTCCTGAGTATCTGGGATCACAGGCACGCGCCACCATGCCCAGCTAATTTTTTTTTTTTTTTTTTGTATTTTTAGTAGAGACGGGGTTTCACCATGTTGACCAGGATGGTCTCGATCTCTTGACCTCGTGATCCACCCGCCTTGGCCTCCCAAAGTGCTGGTATTACAGGTGTGAGCCACCGCGCCCGGCCAAACGTCTGTTTTTTAAAGATAATAGTTTGAGTTTCTGTACCTTGTTTTTGTATATGAGCCCTGGCACTTTGAAATTTTACATTTTTCTTTAAAGCTGTTACCTTGAAAATAGTTTTTTAGATCAGGCATGGTGGCTTACCCCTGTAATTCCAGGACTTTGGGAGGCTGAGGCAGTGGATCACTGGAGGTCAGGAGTTCAAGACCAGCCTGACCACCATGGCAAAACCCTGTCTCTGCTAAAAGTACAAAAAATTAGCCGAGTATGGTGGTGGGCACCTGTAATCTCAACTACTAGGGAGGCTGAGGCAGGACCTCTTGAACGCAGGAGGCAGAGGTTGCAGTGAGCTGAGATCACACAATTGCACTCCAGCCAGGGTGACAGAGCAAGACACCATCTCAAAAAAAAAAAAAAAAAAAGAAAGAAAATAGTATTTTAGGGTGGGAAGTACTCAAAACAGACCATCTTGGACTGCTACATTAGTCATTTTGACCAAATTCCAAATTGTGGAATTGTTTTCAAAATTTTAACTAGCTGTTTAGCTAAGTTAAAGTGGGAAAATCCAGAAACATGCCAGGTTGTACAAAATGTAGCTGCAAATTTTAATAAATTTTGCTATACAAACTGAAAAAGTATTGCAAAGGTATTTCCATGTTGTAATTTAACTATCATAATTGAATTTAAAATTTGAGGTTATAAGAACCTAATGTAACTGGTTTGACTGTAGAAATGTTGGTATTAATATTTTAACACTGTATAATGATTTTATCATTAGGAGAATAATCTAGTTTTAACATTAAAGGAACTGTTTTCTGCTATAGTTTCCTTAACCTTTTTAAGTGATTGCCTGTGCTTCATTAATTTCCATAACCAAGCTGGAGTGGAATCCAAGAGAAAAGGTAACATTTAAGTTGTTCTGAATGTGGCTGTTGGATGTGGTTGTATGAGATTGTGGCCAGGCTAGGCTTATGGAAGATCACTGCCGTTTTTTAGAACAAGGTACAAAATGTGAAGTAAACATAGTATGTAATCAATTTACTGTCCAATCATTTGGTAGTGTGTACGTAGTAATTAGCTAGCAGAGTAATTCCAAATGCTTCCTGGAATTATTTTCAAAATTTTAAATTGCTAATTTCTTTTCTTTTTTTTTTTTTTTTTTTGAGACAGAGTCTTGCTCTGTTGCCCAGGCTGGAGTCCAGGGTGCAATCTTGGCTCACTGCAACCTCTGCCTCCCAGGCTCAAGTGATTCTCCTGCCTCAGCCTCCCAGGTAGCTGGGACTAGAGGCGCCCACCACCATGCACAGCTAATTTTTTTTTTTTTTTTTTTTTTAGACAGAGTCTTGCTCTGTCACCCAGACTGGAGTGAAGTGGCATGATCTCAGCTCACTGCAACATTTGCATCCTGGGTTCAAGCGATTCTCATGCCACAGCCTCCTGAATAGCTGGGACCACAGGAGTGCACCACTATGCCTGTCTAATTTAATTTTTTGTATTTTTAGTAGAGCTGAGGTTTTTTAGCATGTTGGCCAGGCTGGTCTGCAGCTCCTGGCCTCAAGTGATCCCCCCACCTCGGCCTCCCAAAGTGCTGGGATTATAGGCGTAAGCCACCGCAACTGGCCCTCTAATTTCTTTCTGAAACATTTCAACTATCTATGCTTAGCAAAAGGGGGTAGAGGGACAGTGTGAATGAAGGTGTTTGGTGGCCAAAGGGAGCGTGGAATGTTAAGTAGAGAGGACAACACCAGCTCCAGCGTGGTGGATAGTTCATTGCAGGATAGAGTGAGAAATCATTGCAGTCAGGGGTAACTGTGCAAGGGAGTAGTGGCTGTAAGAGGCAGGATAGAGCCTGATACTTGACAGAGATGACCAGAGTAAGACTTTGAAGACTTTTGAACAGTTAAGCAAATGGAAAGAGTATTATTAGATGAGTGTTAGGCAGAAGCAATGCCTGGGATGGTTTGGAGAGCTTGGCATTAGGAGGGCCAGGAGAAGGCAGTTCTACTAGTTTGCATTTCAAATAGGGAAAATCTGATGGGTTTTGGCAAATGACTAACACGAGAATGGAGTGGCACGATGAATCAAAGATGACTTTGAGGATTTTGTCTTAGACAAACCAACAAATTTATTCCCTTGACCAGAAATAAGGTCCCTAACAGGGATAAATAACTTAGTAAGTGGAAGTGGATGAGTTTGGTTAGAATTGATGACTCTGTAGATATCATGGTTAGAAACGTGGGCCTTGGCGAGGCGCTGTGGCTTATGCCTGTAATCCCAGCACTTTGGGAGGCTGAAGCAGGAGGATTGCTTGACTCCAGGAGATCAAGACCAGTCAGGGTAACACAGTAAGATCCTGTCTCTACAAAAATTAGCCAGCATGTGGCATGCGCCTGTAGGCCCAGCTACTTGGGAAGCTGAGGTGGGCCTAGACTTCTGGTGGGACTGAGTCATCAGAGGGTAGGGCAGAGTAGTCAGAGAGTAGGGTAGACCAGTAATTTTTGGACCAAGCATCAGAACACGTGGAACCAAATGTTTGGCATTGAGATCCACTCATCGTATTAGATGCGTGTAGTAGCGGTTCATCTAGATGCTTTATAGGAGAATCAAGGATGCCTTAGGAAAGAAGAGTTAGTGAGACACCAGAAGGGGATTCTTTTCCCCAAGGAGCAGGCAGAAGAATACATGCAGCAAAAAAGAAGTAAAGGGGACATGGATCAGAGAGAAGAGCCAGACTTGTGCTGGATGGCAGACCTCATTGACTGAGCCCTCCCATACGCAAGACTGGGAGATTGTAGAGGGAAGGGTGGTCATGGGACAGAGGATCCGGAGGGATTTTACAGTTCAGAGGGGCAACAGCCAGTTGTCAATGACTAAATGTAATACTTTGAAGAATAAAAATATGCTGAACTGGACTTCAGACAACACATGTGGAAATGCAGAAGCAATGGCAATTAATTCTAATGATGGAATGAGAGGAGATATGGTCCCAGAGACTAAAGGAAGGACATTTTTCTTTTCTTTTCTTTTTTTTTCTTTTTTTGAGACAGAGTCTTATTCTGTCACCCAGGCTGAGTGTAGTGGTGCATTCTTAGCTCACTGCAACCTCTGCCTCCCGAGTTCAAGTGATTCTCCTGCCTCAGCTTCCGGAGTAGCTGGGACTGCGGGTACATGCCACCATGCCTGGCTAATTTTCTGTATTTCTAGTAGAGGTGAGGTTTCACCATTTTGGCCAGGCTGGTCTCAAACTTCTGACCTTGTGATCCACCTGCGTCAGCCTCCCAAAGTGCTGGGATTACAGGTGCGAACCACCACCCCCGGCCAGGAAGGACATTTTTCAAGGGAAAGGGAAATGGCTAACCATGGGATATGTGGCTGAACAGCATTTAGGAATGAAGTCCCTCAATTTGGGCAATAAGGGAATGAGTGATGTTTTTCAAAAAGTAGTTTCAGTAAAACACCAAGGTTAGAAGCCAATGGTAAGAAGTTAAATAGTGAGAGGAATGGTTCATTCACTCAGCTGTCAACCAAATGTTTATTGAGTCCTGTTCTGGACTGGAAGTGAGAGGAAAAGGGGAAACACCATGGTGGCTAGAGGAGACCGCGGGGTCAAAAGCAAGGATTTCCCAGGACGCAGAATTCTGGCAGGTGATGGAAGCCTGCCGAGACAAGAGAGAGGCAAAAGATGGTGAGGAAGAGAATGATCCAGACAGGAGTTCAAAAAGTGCTTCTTGGCCGGGCGTGGTGTCTCACGCCTGTAATCCCAGCACTTTAGGGGCCGAGGTTAGGAGTTCAAGACTAGCCTAGCCAATATGATGAAACCCTGTCTCTACTAAAAACAAAACAAAACAAAACAAAACAAAACAAAAAAACAGGACAGGTATGATGGCACACACCTGTAATCTCAGCTACTCGGGAGGCTGAAGCAGGAGAATCGCTTGAACCTGGGAGTCAGAGGTTGAAGTGAACCGAGATCACGTCACTGCTCTCCAGACTGGGCAACAAGAGGGAGACTCCGTCTCAAAAAAAAAAAGAAAAAAAAGTCTTCTTTAAAATGAAACATTAAAATGGTCAAATTAGTCTAGTCCTAGGCTTTCCCCTAACGTGTGAGGAACAAGCCCCATCCTGTAAAGAGGGTTCAGTTCCTCTTTCCATTGGTGAGAACCTCTTTCCGAAAGCAAGACCGCAGAGTGGAGTAGCTCAGGTGTACTTTACTTTTCAGCCACTTGGGGGAGACCTTCTACCACAAACCCGCTGCTGGGTAGGGCTCATCGAAGTATGCTCCCAGGCAGTCAAAAATCTGCTATATTCCACTTTCTACCTTAAAAATGTGAAAAGTCCATGGTTTTCTATTCAACCCATAAATAACTGTGCCATTCTTGTATTTCCTTCTGTTCCTGATATCGAAGGATGTAAAAAAAAATCCCTTTACATTGATTCACTGAATAATCATTTAGGTACTGCCCCAAACTGCTGTGTTAGTGCTTGACAGCTTTCGCAGCACATTTATATGCAGTGACTTACTTGGTAGGGAGGATGAGAATTTTAATGTCACTGTCCCGTTCCACATAGCGAAGATATTAGGGCTTTGCTTGCATTCAGACTCTTGGTTCAATGTACTTTCATTAATACGCTTTAGAAATTCCCCCCAAAGTTCTGCCTCTGTTTTTAGAAGCCATCTTCTTTGTTCAGGGATGATATGGGTTAGGGCAGGTCCCCTGGTGCTGGTGCCAACAGGAGGGAGCCTCTGTTCTCTACCTCCTAATGGAAGCTGGTCAGGTTCTTCTCAGTGTGACCCAGTATGAGGACAGTGGGTGGAGGTGACCATAACAGGCAGAGTGAAGAGTGGTGGTCTGCGGGCCTGGGGTGCCTCCAGTAGATCTGCCTGGATGGACACAGGATCAAAGAAAACAGCTGTCACCATAGAATTGCCCTGTGCAGCCTGACCAACATGGCAAAACCCTACTAAAAATACAAAAATTAGCCAGGTGTCGTTGGGCGCCTGTAATCCCAGCTACTCAGGAGGCTGAGGCAGGAGAATCGTTTGAACCTGGGAGGCAGAGGTTGCAGTGAGCCGAGGTCATGCCATTGCACTCCAGCCTGGTGACAGAGCAAGACTCTGCCTCAAAAACAAAAAAAAAAAAACCAAAAAAAAAAAGAAGAAGAAGAAAAGAAGAACTGCCCTGTGATCCAGCACATTTCTTCACCCTTGTAGCCTGCAGCAGAGCAGAAAGTGAAGCAGGAAATCACACGGGCACACCGACAGTCCCAGGCCTCATTTGCATGTCAGCTAACGTCAGAATGCAGACGTGCATTTTTGACTTAGAGTTTTATTTATTTTTATTTTATTATTACTGTTATTTTTGAGACAGAGTCTTGCTCTGTCACCCAGGCTGGAGTAGAGTGACACGATCATGGTTCACTGCAATGTCTACCCTTTGGGCTCAAGTGATCGTCCCACTTCAGCTTCCCAAGTAGCTGGGGTGCAGGTGCAGGCCACCGTGCCCAGCTAATTCTTTCTTGTCTTGTTATGTTGCACAGGCTGGTCTCCAACTCCTGGGCTCAAGTGATCCTCCTGCCTCAGCCTTCCAAAGTGCTAACATTACAGGTGTGAGCCACTGTACCTGGCAACAGAGTTTTAAAATTAGTTTCTAGCACTGAAAAATCAGGAGATATCACACACATACACAGACACACAGACAGACGGACCACACACACACACACACACACACACAGAGTTTTTTTTTTTTTTTTTTTTTTGAGATGGAGTTTCACTCTTGTTACCCAGGCTGGAGTGCAATGGCGCGTTCTCGGCTCACCACAACCTCTGCCTCCTGGGTTCAGGCAATTCTCCTGCCTCAGCCTCCTGAGTAGCTGGGATTATAGGCATGTGCCACCATGCCCAGCTAATTTTTTGTATTTTTAGTAGAGATGGGGTTTCACCATGTTGACCAGGTTGGTCTTGATCTCTCGACCTTGTGATCCACCCGCCTCGGCCTCCCAAAGTGCTGGGATTACAGGCTTGAGCCACCGCGCCCGGCTGCTTTTTTTTTTTTAAACCTCTCTGAAAGCAACACTAGTGTACTATTTTCCCATGGATTTGATGAGGTGTGGGCCCCCTAATTTCTCTGTCTTTTCACAACCATTAATTTTATTTATTATTATTAATTTTCTGGCCTCCATATGCAGCTGAGTTTGGAACTTCTGATTGAAGCTGTTCTCCTTGGCCTCCATTCTCTCATTCTGTTTTTTTTTTTTGGAGACAGGGGTTTCACTATGTTGGTCAGGTTGGTCTCGAACTCCTGACCTAGTGATCCACCCACCTCGGCCTTACAAAGTGCTGGGATTACAGGCCTCCATTCTCTCATTCTTGCCTCCATGAAGATACACAGTTAACATGTGGATGTTCATTATTAGCATCTTCTTGGTAGCTGTATTTAGGAGGTTAAGCAGAACTATTTTCTGAATGAACATTTCTATATAAACAGGGAAAACACAAAACCTAGGGGGCTAGTCAGCCAGGTTGTCTAGATGGTAACATGCATTCTTTGGAACAGCTGCGAGAGCGCTTGTTTTCTTTTTTCTTTTTTAAAGATGGGGTTTCACCATGATGGCCAGGCTGGTCTTGAACTCCTGACCTCAAGTGATCCACCCACCTCGGCCTCCCAAAGTGCTAGGATTACAGGTATAAGCCACTGTGCCAGGCGTTTTTTTTTTTTTCCTTTTTTCTTTTTTTAAAGATGGGGGCGAGAATGCTTGCTAAGCGTGCCCTTACAGTTAGGGATTCCCAGCAAAGGGAAACCAAGTCATGCCTTGTATGGAAAGTTCTTTCTTCTGTTGAGGCCAAATTTGCTTCCCAGTCTCAGCCATTTGGTAGTCCTTAGTCTACCTTTTGAAGTGACAAACTCAATCTTAAAACAAGAGTTTGTGGAAGCCAGAAAGAACTTTGGAATACCTGCCTTTGCATTCTCAGTGGGCAGGTGCCCTGACACTTAGTAATGTGGTTGTGATTACTGTATATCCTCAAAGTTCTGACTTATGCTCACTGGACAGCTTTTTCCTTTGGTCGAATCTCTTTGGAGTTATTTCAGTATGTACATTAAAGTGAATCTTTTGAGGCTAAATTCTGTTTCTTTATTATTGCCATTAGGATTACATATATCATGTAGTGAGTGCGATCTGTGAATGGACAGTGGCCTTTGGTTTTATTTTCTACTTCCTAACGTTCATCCAAGATTTCCAGGTAGGTGTTTATCAATTCAAATGTTTTAAATTGCTGACAATTAGGATTAGTAAAAATTCACTGAAGACATTTTGCATTTTTAAAAAGAGCACTTTCTTTTTATTCTTAATGTGTTTGACAGAAATATGTAAAGATTGTGCAACTTCATTCATTAGCTTCTCTCCAACAGGAGGCACCTTTAACAGCTCTCCCCACAATGAGATTTTCTTTTGTCCTCTGCTGTTTGATGTTAATAGTCATATCCCGATTCCTTTCGTTCCTTTTCCTTTTCTCGCCTCCCCTCTGCTTCCCTTCCCTTCCTTTCCTTCTTTTTTGAGATGGAGTCTTGCTTTGTTGCCCAGGATGGAGTACAATAGTGGGGTCTTGGCTCACTGCAACCTCCACCTCCCGGGTTCAAGTGCTTCTCCTGCCTCAGCCTGCCAAGTAACTGGGATTACAGGCACCTGCCACCACACCTGGCTAACTTTTTGTTTTTAGTAGAGACAGGGTTTTACTATGTTGGCCAGGCTGGTCTTGAACTCCTGACCTCGTGATCTGCCTGCCTCGGCCTCCCAAAGCACTGAGATTACAGGTGTGAGTGTGAGCCACCGCCTTCAGCAATCCTGGTTGTTTTCTTTTAGGGGATCTCTATTACTAGTTCCAAATAATAGAAAGTAAATATATCTTTTAAAAAATAAAAGTGTGTTGTTTAAAAATGTTCCCAAAGCAGAGAAGGTGGGACTATATGAGATTTGTCCACAGGAAAATTTTTACATTTTGAAACAAGTGAATTATTAGCTCAAAGGATATGGAAAGCCAAGAAAATTCTTTAGGACCTGACTCAACCATAGCACAAACTGTAGTGAGATCATTTCTGAGGTGGTACAAAGCTGTTGGAAATGTGATTGTCAACGTTGATATCATCATCAAATGTTGGGATTGTTTAACTTCTTTTATACCTTTTTCTTTTCATTTTTAAAATAGAGTGTCACCCTAAGGATATCCACAGAAATCAATGGTGATATTTGAAGAAAGAAGAATTGGATCTCACTCAGTGAAGGTTGCAGGCCATTTCTAGAAGCGCTACAGAGGACAGACCGGGTTTTGATGTCGCCCTGATTATTGGGATGCATCTGCGGCACGTCCAGGACTTGAATTTCGTTAAGAATTTCTAATAGTTGTACTATTTCTAAAGATATGTTTTCCTAGAGAATGTAGAGCCTTATGACATTGAAGTGATGTTTTTATAATTTTCTAAGTAGATTTTTTTATATTAACAAATTCATATACAGAAAAGACAAGGTGTTACAAAAAATGGAGAGCTCTTATTTTTGTACAGATTCTGTTGTTTTTTTATTTGTGTGTGATTTATGGAAATACACTAAATGAGTAATTTAGGTTCAGTACATTTATTACAAAGTGAATTGGGATATTCATTTGTAAATTTCATTCTTAGTGAGTGAACTGTATAATTTTTTTTATCATGAGAGCATATATAAAATTCAATTTGTAACAATCGTATACCCAAATCATAAAGATTTAGTTAATGTATTAACACTAAGATACTCTGAATTTTAGCTAAGCAAAGTGCTTCTACGGAGAGGCCTTCATGCCATCGTGTACAGTAGCTCTAAGTGAATACAGAAGACCTTGGTTTTTGAAATTCTGCCATCTTATTTCTCCTGCTCATGAGGCCGCCTCTTTTGCTCTTGCTGCTAATTGGCCATTTATAATGGGTGTAATTCCAGGTGTAATGGTTTCAGCAACTCAGGTGAGAACCATCCTTTATTGTTACTGGCACAACTTGATAAATAGTCTGACCCAGAACTGAAACTCACATCTCAAATTCATTTCATGCCAGTAAATGTGACAAAGAGAACAAAGGCCCAAGAGCGAGAAGGGGGCGGCCAAGAAGAACTTCTTGGTGCAGGGTGCTGTTTATTCGTTCCTCCTTTTCACGCCTGTGGCTGGATGTCCCACAACACTATAGGAAATGTGAGTCAGGCCCTTTGCATTAAGCAAGAACTACAGACTCCACCTTTTCACCCAAATCATGAATAACCAATGAAAAGCAAGTTATTCCAGAGGAAGAAGCAGCCCTTGAAATGTTAAGACTTAGGCTTGAAAGCTGAAGAGCAGGAATTCTCTCTTCAAAGACCCTAGAGCAGGCCGGGCGTGGTGGCTCATGCCTGTAATCCAAGCACTTTGGAGGCCAGGGCGAGCAGATCACCTGAGGTTGGTAGTTCAAGACCAGCCTGACCAACATGGTGAAACCCTGTCTTTATTAAAAAAAAAAAAAAAAAAAGACCCTAGAGCATAAACCCATGCGTGGTCAAGTGGGACCAGCCCTCAAGGGCACATGCCAAGAGCAGAGCAGCCCATGGAGACAGCTTCGGAGGGCATGGCATTGTATCTGTTGGGTGAGTACAGGGGTGAGGCTCAGTGGCAGTCAGGCACCTCTGCAATGACAAGCTGCCTTCCCTCTATGTGTGTAGCACATGTTATTAGAACATGTCCCACACCCTTACCACTTGGGCCCTATAAGGCCAACTAGAGAAATTTGGCAATAAAAGGTAAATGTAAGCATGCTTTCTTTAAGATGCATAAAAAATGATTTTCTTCAAATGAATGGAAGAGTTTGACAGAGAAACACCTTTGTAAGCAAAGATTAAGAATGCTGGCTGGGTGTGGTGGCTCACACCAGTAATCCCAGCGCTTTGGGAGGTCTAGGCAGGAGGATCGCTTGAGCCTGGGACTTTGAGACCAGAGTGAGAAACATGGTGAAATCCCACCTCTACAAAAAAAACAAAAACCAAAAATTAGCCAGTTGTGGTGGCATGTGCCTGTAGTCCCAGTTACTTGAAAGGCTGAAGTGGGAGAATCACCTGAGCCCAGGAGGTTGAGGCTGCAGTGAGCCATGCCACTGTCCTCCAGTTTGGGCAACAGAGCAAGACCCCATCTCAAAAATAAACAAACAAACAAATAAATAAAAAGAATGCTAATCATTTCTGGGTTCACTGTGACTTATTGTAATGCTGGAGATCCCCCTTGCAACACTGGAACTGAAAATGATGAAAGCTGTGTCAAGCCTTCATTATCCTGAAGAGGAGGAGAAATGCCACATGCCTTTCCCATGGAACCCGTGGTGGAATGAATACATGGCCGTGCCTTACTTCAGACTGACTTTTGTTCTCAGCACTTCTCACAATGGATTTTCATGCTTCATTTTCACATCTCTCTGCAGTTAGATTGGGAGCTCCTTGAGGGCAGCGTATGTGCCTTAATCTTTTTCTTCGTAATGCCCACAATTAACACTGCCTCCTGGTACACTGCAGGTGCTTAAGCAATACTCACTGAATGTATGAATGAATGAATGAATGAACAAATGAACGAATGACTAAGGCTGTTTGTAGTGCTATAATATATAATGGGATTTGCTCTGGTTTACTAGTTAGTTTCATAATAAACAAATTGTCTGTATCACCTGGTAATGTCGACTGTTTTTCTTTGTATGCTGTAAACATTTCAGTTGTTTGGGCATCACCAATCCATGACAACTATCTTCAACCTGGACAGATACCACAGAAGTTGTTACATGGGCTAGACCAAATGGTACACCTGTCTTGGCAAACTGAGAAGGTCGAAAATCACTCCAGACAATTGTATTCAGCTGATTCCATTCCACCTCTAAAGCTGGTCTTATCCACATTTTGGTATTATTTCTAATTCCAATGAACTTGCATTTCCTTGGAACCCATGACTGAAAGGGTAAAATGAAATATTTACTTATTTTTGTAATTTGTTTTTCTGTTAAATTATAAAATGTTGCCTGGCTACTACTGTGAAGTAGACTATCTAGGAGATGGTTCCATATCCATTTGGACCTTATAAAGGTATGATTATGATTTAAACCTTATGCTTTCATAATGCTTTTTTTTTTTTTTTTTTTTTTTTTAAATATTCACCATGATGGCCAGGCTGGTCTTGAACTCCTGACCTCAGGTGATCCACCCACCTCAGCCTCCCAAAGTGCTAGGATTACAGGCGTGAGCCACTGCGCCCAGCTATGCTTTCATAATTCATGTAGTCTTCCACATGGGTGCGATTGGTTCAACTTTGTAGATCTCAAACATTAGCATCAGAAGTTTGTGTCAGTCAAGATTCAGAGTTGACGAGATCAGAAATCCAACAAGAAGGGAAAAAGGGAATCTATACTGCCTCAAGTAACACATTTAGGAGTGGAACTGGCTTAACGGATGGCTGGATCTAAAGGTGCCATTAGAACTCCATCTTCTCTTTCCTCCTCTCAGCTGCCTTCATTCTCAGGCGGGCTTTCCCCTGGCGGAAGTGAGAGGACATCTAGAACCTCCAGACCCACAACCCATCCAGAAAAAGAGGTGGAAAGAAAGGACCTCTCAGCAGTTCCAACCATCAGCTCATGAATTGTCTCTGATTGGCTGGCTTGGATCACATGCCATGGGGAGGGTCTGAGGCTCTGATTGGTCAGACCCGAGTCACCTGTCCACCCCTGGAGCAGGAAGGGGTCAACAGCACCCAAACTCCTGGGCTGATGGTGGCTGAAAGCTGTTTCTCAGAAGAAAGAGGTGGAAGTGGGTCTCTACCGGACAAAAGCAGCAGATTCCGCTGTGCAATTAAAACCCCTTTCCCTTCATATCCCTCCCCGCCCAAAAGCTAACCTAACTTGCTTCACGGTAAACCGAAGTATACTTGCCAATGACCTTTTCGGATTTGAAAGTAAATAAGCCATTTAGGTAATACAGAAACCTTGTGTTAATTCCAAAGTTATATTTTTTAAAGTTCTTGTTTTCTTATTTAGTTTCTCTTATTTAGAATCAGTTTTCCTGACTCCTAATCAAGTGGGGCTTTTTTTTTTTTTTTTTTTTTTTTTTTTTTAAAACACTAACACAGAGGATTCCACAGAAATTGCATTTTATAAACCAAATTAAGTGCATCAGTGCTGTGCTGTGTCTGGGTTTCCTAACATCCCTTACATGTGGCATTGTCCCATGTTCACATTTTTACTCAGTTGGAGACGTACTCATCTGGTGTTTGGGCCTGGAATGAGGAAAGGGGAGTGGGAGGAAGATAAGTGGTATCCCATTCTCTCCCACTGCCTGATTCTGGCAAGCCAGTAAGCCCAGCCGCCTCCCCACACACATACTCTTGGTCTGGCTCTGGATGCCCCACATTCTCCAGTCCAGAATGTAATGCATCTGCATCATGTCTGTTGCACAAGAGAGCAACCGCAGCCTCAAGCCCTGGAGGAGAAGCTTCTGACTCTGCTTGGACACTCCCAACAGATTCATATTCTTCTTTTTTTTTTGAGACCAAGTCTTGCTCTTGTCAGCCAGGCTGGAGTGCAATGGCACAATCTCGGCTCACTGCAACCTCCATCTCCCGGGTTCACGTGATTCTCCTGCCTCAGCCTCCCAAGTAGCTGGAATTACAGGTGCCCACCACCACAGCCGGCTAATTTTTGTATTTTTACTAGAGATGAGGGTTCACCATATTGGCCAGGCTGGTCTTGAACTCCTGATCTCAGGTGATCTGCCCACCTTGGCTTCCCAAAGTGTTGGGATTACAGGCGTGAGCCACTGCACCTTGCCCCAGATTCATCTTCTAAAACAAAGGGTAGCAGGATCCCAGATTCATATTGGTGGTGGCAGTGACCTCCAGAGTCCATGCTTGGAAAATGCTGAAGGAAATGCCAACAGTCTGCCAAGTGGTTTAAGACAGGGCGGCGTGGGGTGCCTGGAAAGCCTGTGATTTAGGTAGTTCCTCCGCTGAGTCCTGCTCTGTGCCCCGCCATCCTCAAGGCCAGTTCCACCTCTGGATGACTCAGTGACATGAGCTGATGAAAGTCTCTAACTTCAATAAACTGGAGTTAATATTTCAGATGATTATACCTGTAAGAGTACTGACTGATAACAGACACCCAAGAGTTCCCCTAACATGAAAATACAGTAAACTACTAGCATCGGAGTCATTTTTATTTCATTTTCTTCTTTTGCTTTCTTTTTTTCAGTACAGACTTACCTTCACAGGAAAGATCATTTTTACATAAGTGAATTCAGCTGACCCCACTCACAACCTCCACCCTCTGAACCATTTGTTTTTATTTTATTTCAAAAAATTTGAGTAATATTTTCACAATTCGAAATTCAATATGTAAAGGTATACAGTGAAAAGCCTTTTTGCTTTTCTCCACCTGCATTTACTCGATTCACTCTCTCCTTGAAGATATGCACTTTTTTTTTTTTTTTTAAATAGTCATGGGGTGTCACCATATTGGCCAGGCTGGTCTCAAACTCCTGACCTCAGGTTATCCACCCTGACCAGGTCAGGAGGTGATCCACTCCTGACCTCAGCCTCCCAAAGTGCTGGGATTACAGGTGTGAGCAACCGCACCCAGCCCACTTTTTTTTTTCTTTTATTTTTTTAAGACAGAGTTGCTCTGTCACCCAGGCTGGAGTGCAGTAGCACAATCTCGGCTTACTGCACCTTAGGCCTCCTAGGTTCAAGCAGTTCTTTTTGCCTCGACCTCCTGAGTAGCTGGGATTACAGGCACTCACCACCATGCCTCAGCTAATCTTTGTATATTAGTAGAGATGGAGAGACAGGGTTTCACCATGTTGGCCACGCTGGTCTCAAACTGCTGACCTCAAGTGATCTCCCGCCTTGGCCTCCTAAAGTGCTGGGATTACAGGTGTGAGCCACTATGCTTGGTCTAGATATCCACTTTTTATCAGATTTTTTGAGAATACAAGCTAAAACAAATATTTTAACATGTTTCCCTTTTCATTTTTGCCCCAAATATAGTATACTCTACAAACAGTTTTGAGTCTTACTTTTTTGACTTAACAATGTATCTTGGAGATGTTTCCTTTATCAATACATAGAAATCTCCCTCATTTTTAAGGTTAATTTGCTTTGTTTTATACCTGTGCAGAATTCCACTGTATGGCTCTACCATCATTTATTTAAAAAATTCCCTATTTGGTGAGCAATTACATGGTTTCCAAACTTTTGCAGTTACAAGTGGATGACCCTGTACATACATCAAGTCACACATGTGCAAAGAAATCTCTAAGAGAAATTCCAATGAGGGGGATGCTGGAAACTTCATCTGTTATTCTGCAAATGTTATCTTGCCTTTAGAACCTTTGTACTTGAATATTTTTGTGGGAAACCTTTCTTTTTTTTTTTTTTTTTGTCTTTCTCTCCCTCCCTCCCTCCCTCCCTCCCTCCTTCCCTTCCTTCCTTCCTTCCTTCCTTTCTTCCTTCCTTCCTTCCTTCCTTTCTTCCTTCCTTCCTTCCTTCCCTCCATCCCTCCCTTCTTTTCTTCCTTCCTTCTCTCTCTCTCTCTCTTTCTTTCTTTCTTTCTTGGTCAACTGCAACAGTGGGAGTGGAGAAGGAAGAAAAAAATCTGTAACTGGGCCAGGAGCGGTGGCTCACACCTGTGATCCCAACACTTTGGGAGGCTGAGGCGGGTAGATCACTTGAGTCTATGAGCTCAAGACCAGCCTGAGTAACATAGCAAGACCCCATCTCTACAAAAAAATTAAAAAAAAATTAGCCAAGAATAGTGGCGCAAGCTGTGTTCTCAGCTACTTGGGAAACAAGGGGGGAAGATCCCTTGAGCCTGGTGAGGCAGAGATTGCAGTGAGCAGGGATTGTGCTTCTGCACTCCAGTCTAGGCAATAAATTGAGATTTTGTCTGAAAAAATAATAATTAAAAAAAAAAAACTAAAGGTAATCTGTAACTGGTTGTGATCAATTAGTTGTAAACACCACTGCACTCGGACAAGCCAGGAATCTTTCTGATCACACACATTTTTTTCTAAACTGAGGATGCTGAATATGAATTCACATTTGCTTGGTGTCTCAGTCATCACTGAGAGCATCCGTGATCGTAGATCAGGTGCAAATGTGGATTCTGGAGTAGATGGCGTGGGACAGAGGTCTGCCAACTTGGTCACAGGCCTTCTACAAACACCTCTTCTGTTCCCTCTTTTATTTAACCACCTACTGCAGGGAGCGCAAGGCTGTGTGCTGTCTTCCTGCTGACAGCAGAACTCTCCCGCCTTCTGCCTCCTCTCCAACCCCGACGTGTCTTCTCTTCTTTTTATGGGCAAGAGTGTCTCCAGTTCACTTGGGTTTTTCATTATGACCTTGCAAACTTTTGCAATTAGTTGCAAAAGTTTTGCCAATGCCTCTTGTATTTTGTACTCACTTTTTCTTTTTGGTATCTCTCTGAAGTCCTGTTACTTGTCTTATATTTCTTCCCTATCTTTAGAGAAGACTGTATTTTTGTAGACATCAACAAACATGCATAATATTCTCCTTTCTCCTTTCTGGCAAACTGACTCAGGACGAAGACGAGGGGCAACCCACAGATCTTCTGACCCTCCCTGACCTCATAGCTTGGTGGTCAGTGCAGAATGACCCAATGAGTAGGGGACGCCAGCCATGCAGTAATCAGAGAGAGCGAGAACAAAAAAAAGGAGAGAGAGGGGAAAGAAACTTCAGCTTTGAGAAACTTAAAAATTGACTTGGAAATAATCAGCTTTAATTTTACCTAAATGTACCCTTTATGTCATCTGGAAAAAATAAAATCTTGTTTGTAATTACCTATGGGGAGGCATCATAATTTTTTTCAGTACCAGGTCTTCAGGGACTTTCACTTAAAAACTAAGGATATTTCTTTATCGGCTTGCATGATCACTCAGGTTCTGTTAATATTGATTATTTCCTGTATCACAGACACTGTGAGGAGGGGATTTCCTCATAGTTAGCCCTGTTTTATTAATGAGAAAATTAATACGTAGGGAGGTTGTAACCAGATACCAAATGATGGGGCTAGGACGAAACCCAGGACTGTGTCAACCTTTGCCATGCTGACAGTGTGATTCTCAGTCACTGTCTTAGAAATATGAATTGATTTATCGTTTTTCTAGGGTTATATAAGGCCCTGAGAAGTGAAACCCTTAAGCTGGAAAGTTAGAAAAATGGGTGAAATGTTTGGATTGCCACTTCCAAAGGGCAGATCCTGGCTGAACTCTGGGCATCTAAGACTGGTAGGGGGCAGGTGATAAGTAGTGGGACTCAGGAGTAGAGACAGTAAGAGAGGGCTTGTATGATGCATCCGATCTTTGGTGGGAAATGGGGATCAGTTCTTATATGAGTTCGTTCTCACGCTGCTAATAAAGACATACTGGAGACTGGGTAATTTATGAAGAAAAGAGCTTTAATTGGCTCACAGTTTCACATGATTAGGGAGACCTCAGGAAACTTACAATCATGGCAAAAGGGAAAGCGAACATGTCCTTCCTCACATGGTGGCAGGAAAGAGAATGAGAGCTGAGCAAAGGGGGATGCCCCTCATAAAAACACCTACCAAGAGCAGCTCAGCCATAGAGACCCCCACCCAGGAGGCACTGAAGAAATTGAGAGGCAGACACCCAGATAGAACAACAAAGTGGGACTGTCTGAGGGCCAGCAGCTTTCTGAGCTGAGAGCCTCAGGGGCTGACAGCATTCCAGGGTGAAGGCTTGAGCAGACTCTGACCCACACATTTATTCTCTCTGAACAGGTGATTATTATCAACAAACAGATGTTTGGTATTTTCTCATAACACAAAATATGCCAAGTAGGCAGCTGGTGCCCTCTTACCACTGATCACAGACAAACTAAAAAGTATTCTCTACGAGGGAGCCACGAAGGCAGGGTCAGATGTCTTAAGGAATTGTTTTAACCAATGTATGATATTTATATATTTTCCTCCCACTTTGGAATACTCCAAGTAGTTTTCGGGTTTTCCTTGCCATCGTTCTTCCTAGCAAACAATATATTCTATCATACACTCAGCATTTCTCAATATTCATACACTCAGCATTTCTCAACAACTTAACATTTCTCAGCAACCATGGCATTTTGTGTGAACCCACTATCACGAGAACAGTATGGGGGAAACCGCTCTCATGATTCAATTATCTCCACCTGGTTCCCCCCTTTGACGCATGGGGATTATTACAATTCAAGATGAGATTGTAGGTGGGGACACAGCCAGACCATGCCAGTTCTCCTGCATCCATCACCACCCCTGGGGAGGACCACTGAAGTGGCCAAGGATTCCACTGGGCAGTGAGACAGGGGTGCAGCAGGCTTTCAGTATGATCAAGGTTCTGGTGGCTGTGAGGTGCGGGTCCATAGGACTCTCAACTCCTGATATCTTTTGCTTCTGGGTGGTGCAGTATGAGGGACTGGGGGCTGTCTTCTGTCTGTGTGGATGTCCCAAGGGAGAAGTCACGGTGGGGCCCAGGGAAAGGACCATCTAGGCTACCGCAGGGCTGGATAAAAGAAGCCTTTCATGCTTACTTTTTTAAAAAGTTATTTTAATTTATTATTATTTCTGAACACTGTTGGTGACCATTATTATTATTTTACCGTGGTAAAATATAATGTACAATTCATCATCTTAGTTATCTTTTTTTGAGACAAGTTCCCACTCTGTCACCCAGACTAGCAGTGGTGTGATCTTGGCTCACCACAGCCTTGACCTCTGGGCTCAAGCCTCCCACCTCAGCCTCCCAAGTACCTGGGATTATGGATGTGCACCACCATGCTTGACAAATTTTTGTATTTTTTGTAGATATGAGGTCTCACTATGTTGCCTAGGCTGACCTCAAACTCCTGGACACAAGCAATCGTTTTGCCTGGGTCTCCCAAAGTGTTAGGATTATAGGCGTGAGCCACTACGCCTGGCCATCTGGCCATCTGAGTCATTTTTTTTTTTTTTTAATTGAGATGGAGTTTTGCTCTTGTTACCCAGGCTGGAGTGCAATGGCGCAATCTCTGCTCACCACAACCTCTGCCTCCTGGGTTCAAGCAATTCTCCTGCCTCAGCCTCCCGAGTAGCTGGGACTACAGGCTTGCGCCACCATGCCCAGCTAATTTTTGTATTTTTAGTAAAGATGGGGTTTCACCGTGTTGACCAGGATGGTCTCAATCTTTTGACCTTGTGATCCACCCGCCTTGGCCTCCCAAAGTGCTGGAATTATAGGCGTGAGCCACTGCGCCTGGCCCATCTGAGTCATTTTTAAGTGTGCAGTGCAGTGATTTTGAATACATTCATAATGTTATGCAACCATCACCACCATCCACTTCCAGAACGCTTTCCATCTTGTAAAATGCCATGCCCAGTGAACAATAACTCCTCATTCCCTCTTGCTCCAGCCCTGTGCAGCCATCATTCTACTTTCTGCCTCTCTGATTTTGACTACTCTAGATACCTCATCTAAGTGGAATCATATAGCATTTGTCTTTTTGTGATTGGCTTATTTCATTTAGTGTAGTGTCTCAACACCATCCATGTTGTAGCACGTGTTGGAATATTTTCCATATTGAGGCTTAGTAGGATTCCATTGTGTATTTATACCACACGTTGTTTACCCATTCATCGGTTGATGGACACTTCAGTTGCTTCCACATTGTGAATAATGCTGCTACAAACGTGTGTACAAATATTTCTTTGAGACCCTGCTTTAAATTCTTCTGGATATATACCAAGAAGAGGGATTGCTGGATCATATGGTAATTCCATTTTTAATGTTTTGAGGAACCACTGTACTGGTTTTCCATAGCAGCTGTTCCATTTTACAATCCCACCGACAGTGCACAAGGAGTCTAATTTCTTTACATCCCCGCCAACATTTGTTTTTTCCTATTTATTTATTTATTTATCTTAGGTTTGAGGGTCTTGGTATGTGACTCAGGCTGGCCTCCAATTCCTTGGCTCAAGAGATCCTCAGCCTCTCAAGTAGCTGGGATTACAGGCAGAAGCCACAGAGCCCCACACATTCTCCATTTTTTTGGCTAGTAGCCTTCTTAATGGGTGTGAGGTGGTATTGCATAGAATTTTGGTTTGCATTTCCCTAAAAATTAGTGATGTTGAGCAACTTTTCATGTGCTTAGTGGTCATTCGAATACCTTCTTTGGGGAAACATCTTTCAGTTTCTTTGCCCATTTATGAATTGGGCTGGTTTCCTCCACCCTCAGTCTTGTCACATGTATGGATTTGATATCAGATCACCAGCACACAAATCAGTTTTCTTGGACCTGAAGCGGCGGGAGGAAGTGGCAAGGACTTAGGATCCTGGGTTCTAGCTCTCTTGCTTTCCCTTGCTCATCAGGCTGATATCCGCAGGAGTGACAGGAAAGCCTGGAAGAACAACTTGACCTTCTTTAACAATCCTTCTACTCAGGGTCAGCCCAGAGTGGCAGGTTCCGGTTACCACCGGATGTCTTGTCTAAGACATCTGATTTAAGGTGAAGAGTGATGTGTTTAGAATTGGCCAGCACTTTGACAGCTGCTAATATAACCTTTAACATGTGTATTAAAATGAATACTCAGCTTCGTTCAGTCTTTCATTTCCTTTTAATACTTGAAAAGCTACCGTTTTGTTTTAAACTTCCCTTAAAAGGCTCTAGTGGGTGAATTTATTCTTCTGCTTGACTGCATTTGGACCCTTAAGTAACAGCCACCTTGAAATTGAATCTGGGAAAACTCCAGGTCTCTGGTCAAAAGAGGGAAAGGTATGTTCTGATTTATTAAATAATTACCTACTTGTTGACATGTTATGGGCGGGAGAAAAAAGCTGAGGAGTTGGCAAATATGAGTAGAGATTAGTAAGAATCTTGAGTCATGAGGCTTATAAATGTAATAGCACATTTTAGTGTTACTGACCTTTGACTCAGGACAGTTGAACTAAGGGACGTGGTCTTCAGACTCAATCAAGCCTTGACTTGGTATATCTTTATATTGACCTCCATGACCACAGTCAACTGTGATCCAGTCGTCTGGAGCATTCACAGCAATGACTTGAAGGGAAGAGAATAAGGACTGAGAAACTAAACTTGGACTTCGTTGGCCTTTGTGACACCCCATCTGCAGTTGGTGAGACTAGCACATAGGGAAGGTTTCCTAATGTAGTACTGCTCTGGGACTAATTTGACTCAGAGTGCCGGGGAGGGAGGATGTTTTCACTTGGTGATACCTTTCATCAGTGTTCCAAACTTCAGCCATCTGTGCCTCTTTTGAAATTTGTCATGCTGTGTACCATAAATTACTTAACACTTTGCAGTGCCTCCTTAACTTAAATATTTTTATTTTAAAGTAACTTCTACTGCTTGATGTCCTGGATTGCCTAGCTTGACCATCTGTTGGGTCACCCAGGGCAGAAACGTGAGTGTTATCCTAGACTTCTCGCTTTGCTCAAAGCCCACACCCCATGTTCTATTAACATTGCCTCCTGGCTGTGTGTGGTGGCTCATGCTTGTAATTCCAGCACTTCGGGAGGCCCAGGTCAGTGGATCTGGGCTTGAGTTCAGGAGTTCAAGACCAGCCAGGTCAACATAGTGAAACCTTGTCTCTACTAAAAATACAAAAAATTAGCCGGGAGTGATGGCACACACCTCTAATCCCAACTACTTAGGAGGCTGAGGCAGGAGAATCGCTTGAACCTGGGAGACAGAGGTTGCAGTGAGCTGAGATCACGCCACTGCATTCCAGCCTGGGAAACAGAGTGAGTAAGACTCTGTCTCAAAAAAAAAGTCTCCTATGTACAGTATGAATAGCTAATTATTATCCAAATTAGGGCATTTTGGGGAGCAAGTGGGACACTATTAATAATTATATCCAGGGTAAACTGTCTGAAGCAAATGGGGATGTAAGGTCAACCCATCCATATGGTCTTGACTCCTCTTCCCACTACATTCTTCCCACTATCACTGCCTTAGTTCAGCCCTTCAAAATTATTTGCTTAGATCAGCGCAGTAACTTGCTACTGTTTCCTTGACTTCAATCTTGGTCCTTCCCAACGTTTCTTACACACTGCACATAAACATTTAACATAGCACCCTTTTCAAACCCTTCAGTGTCTGCCCAAAATGTCATGATGCATTTCAAATTCCTTAGTGTGGCTTATGAGGCTACTCACAGATTTGGTTCCTTCTAGTTTTCCAGCCTGTTTGTTCATTTATTTATTCCTCCATCCACATTTACTGTCATTGTGGGTGGTACAATGTTAGTCTCCAGGAATATAATAAGATGGGTTTTTGCCCTCAAGATATTTATAGTGGAGTAGAGAAACTGTCAAGGGAATGCTGTAGCAATATGTGTCATGGCAAAGCACTGCAACCTATGGTCGCACTACTCAGGGTGTGGTCCAGGGACTAGCAGCATAAGCAGCACTTGCGAGCTCTTCAGAAATGCAGAATCTAAGTCCTAGGGCAGTGGCTCAAATCTGTAATCTTGGCTTTCGGAGGCTGAGGCAGGAGGATCACTTCAGGCCAAGAGATTGAGGCCAGCCTGGGCAACATAACAAGACTTCATCTCCACACACACAAAAAAAGTTTTTAATTTTTTAAATTTTTTATTTTTTAAGATGGGGTTTCACCATGTTGGTCAGGCTGGTCTTGAACTTCTGATCTCAGGTGATCCGCCTGTCTTGGCCTCCAAAGTGCTTGGTTTTAAATTAGCTGATGTGGTGGTACACATCTGTAGTCCTAGTTACTTGAGAGTTAAGGCAGGAGGATGGATGGCTTGAGCCCAGGAGTTTGAGGTTTCAGTAAGCTATGATTGCACACTGTGCTCCAGCCTGGGCAACAAAGTGAATGAGAAAGGAAGGAAGGAAGGAGAGAGGGATGGAGGGAAGGAAGGAAGGAAGGAAAGAGAGAAAGAAAGAAAGAAGAAAGAAAGAAAAAAGAAAGGAAGCAAGCAAGCAAGCAAGCAAGCAAGCAAGAAAGAAAAAGAAAACAGAATCTTAGGGCCCCAAGCCAGGCTCAGTAAATCCTAATCTGCATTTTAACAAGATGCCTAGGTGATCGGAGTGAATGTCAGTTTTTGAAGTCCTCCTCTATGGGACCACATTAGTTGAAGAACTTGATTTAGATCCCCAGGAGTGGTCATGCCTGGCAAGAGACTTGGAGGAGATGGAGTTTGCTAAATGAAGGCGAGGCGGGAAAAGGCACATGTCCTGGAGGGATTGGCATGTGCTTTGGCACGCAGGCAAAAGAGGATGTGCTGTTTGGGGGAAGTTACAAGTTGTTCCCTATTTTGGGAACACAGATTGCTGATGGTGGCCTCATTTAACTCAGAGATGCTGTCAATTCAAGGAAAAAGTTTGATCAAATTTGATACCTCCATCTCTTCTTTGAGCCGATCCTGAAACAGTGATTAAGAATGAGTACTTTGGCCGGGCGCGGTGGCTCAAGCCTGTAATCCCAGCACTTTGGGAGGCCGAGGCGGGTGGATCACGAGGTCGAGAGATCGAGACCATCCCGGTCAACAGGGTGAAACCCCGTCTCTACTAAAAATACAAAAAACTAGCTGGGCATGGTGGCACATGCCTGTAATCCCAGCTACTCAGGAGGCTGAGACAGGAGAATTGCCTGAACCCAGGAGGCGGAGGTTGCAGTGAGCCGAGATTGCACCATTGCACTGCAGCCTGGGTAACAAAAGCGAAACTCCATCTCAAAAAAAAAAAAAAAAAAAAAAATGAGTACTTTGATTCATAAAGACAAGAAACAAAAAGAGAGGTTACCTGGGGCTGGGGACAGGGGGAGATGTGGAGTTATGGCTTAATGGATAAGAGTTTCTGTTTGGGATGGCGAAAACATCCTGGAAATGGGTAGTTGAACAACATTATGAATGCCACAAAATTATAAATACCTTAAACTAATTAAAGTGGTAAATTTTATATATATATTTTTTTACCATAATTTTTAAAAATAATAAGTACTTTGGAGTCAAGATCTAATTTTCAAGACCTACCATTTCCTTTCTGTCTTGCCTCAGTCAAGTCAGATAACATCTTAGTGCCTCGGTATGCTTATCTGTGAAGTGGGAATCATGCTGGCACCTGCCTTGTAGACTTGTTATGAGGAGTCCTTGAAGCAATGCCTGTAAAGCACCTGGAAGCTTGTCGGTGATCCTTATGCCCATTAAAGCTTGAAATGCCCAGCCTTAGCACATTGCCTGGCACAGCCAGAGATGCGTATGGCAATTGCTGTTATATCCCTTCCACCTCCTCTTCGACGGCATACCCTCAATTGTCTTCTCCCTGTACAGCAGCAATTTTCAACTCTGACTCCCCATTAGAATCACCTGGAGAGCTTTTTAAAACCCTGTGGCCTGGAGCAATTAAAACAATTTCAGGAGGTCATACGGAAGCATTATTATTTCAGGTGATTTCAATGTGCAGCCAAAGCTGAGAAACTCGGTTCTGTAGTAGCGGCTTGCAAACTTTAGAGTACATCAGAATCACCTGGAGGGCTTGTTAAAACTCAGTTTATGGGACCTGCATGAGAGTTTCTAATTTCGTGGATACAAAACAACTCTCCTTCATTCCACCATCTGTATGGCTGCCCTTTCCTTTTACTTGCCATCTGTATCTTTTTACCCTCTTCCTAATAACCTCTTCCAGACCCGTTACTGAAATCTTTCTTGAAAAGATGTGCCATTAGTTGTCTTTATGCCAGTGGTGTTGAGATTCTCAAACCTGTTCCGGCTTTGGTCACAGTTGACCACGTCTCAAAATTCTCCTCCTTTGAGTTCAGAGCTGCCACTCTTAGAGTTGCCCTCATTTCTCTTTCCTTCTCCCTCCTCTGCTTGGAACTCGTGACTCCCATGACCATTCTTTGGGTCCCTATATTTATCCTTTAAAAAGAGCACAGTCTTTTTTTTTTTTTTTTTTTTTCCGAGACGGAGTTTCGCTCCTGCTACCCAGGCTGGAGTGCAATGGCGCGATCTCGGCTCACTGCAACCTCCGCCTCCTGGGTTCAGGCAATTCTCCTGCCTCAGCCTCCTGAGTAGCTGGGATTACAGGCACGCGCCAACATGCCCAGCTGATTTTTTGTATTTTTAGTAGAGACGGGGTTTCACCCTGTTGACCGGGATGGTCTCGATCTCTTGACCTCGTGATCCACCCGCCTCGGCCTCCCAAAGTGCTGGGATTACAGGCTTGAGCCACCGCGCCTGGCCGAGCACAGTCTTAAGTGTGAGACAGATATGGGTTTGTGTCTTGCACTTGGGCAATTCAAACTCTGAGCCTCATTTTTCTCACTGGTAAGTCATGGATGATGATAATAGTATCCCCATAAATAATATGCCCCTGACACATAACACTCAACTATTAGCTATTACAGTGTTTCACTTTTAAGAACATTGCAAAATCTTGACCTCATAGAGAATTTCAGGGGTAGTGAGACTGGCCCAAGGGATGCAAAGGGCAGAGCTGGGAATACAGAAAGCACCGAATGGAGGAACAAAGCCAGGATTTACCAAAAGCAAGGAGATGATCCCAAGAATTTTCCAGGAGACCTGGGGAGACAGCGGAGTGACCAATGGGATGTGATAAGAGGAACTGGCCGAGAGACTCCCTATGACGGCATTAAAATGTGGGCCTTACGAGCAGGGAGGGTGTTATTAATGGCACTAGGATGGGCTATGGAATGGCCCCAGAGGAAACCCACAAGGGGACTTCAACCCCATTAGTGTGGAACTCAGAACTCAGTCACTTTGGCAGGAAACAAAGTGATAAGGAACCTGTTACAGTTTGCACCGTCTATTATAGTCCATGCAAAACATGACTGTGGGGTGTTACACAGAGCTCTCATTACAAGATAAGGTCTCTGCGTGCTGTTTCCCGTCGATGATGTTATTCAGCAGGATGGCTCACATGTTGAAACCTGAAACTCCTTGGGTGAAAAAAAAAAAATCCCTCTGCAGGCTATACCAGATGTTACTTGTTGTAGCTCCTCAAGCCCCAAAAAATGAGTTAATCCTTCAAGAAAATTATTTTGAACATGCATCAAACTCAGAGGCTTTTATCCAACAGGCCATGGCAATTAAAAACAAGGCTATCAGAAGAGCTGTGGGTGGTAGTCCTGTCTCTGAGAAAGGAACAGGGCCACTGGCTGACGGCTGCATTCCAGAACGCCTCCAGATGCAGAGGGCCTCACTTAGTGTGATGTTGTGAAAATACTGCACTTTAAACACATGTAGTCATAAACAAAGCTTCCTCGCCCTTTAAAGACCTCACAGAAGTATCACTCCAAGACACTTCTCTTCTGAATGCTCCAGGCCTTGCTGACCTCAGTTACCTTGAAGTTTCTCTTACCCTCATCACCCACAGCACACAGTTTACCACTTAATATTCTTCAAATACATAGGTTCCTTTCTCCAGTTATATGGTGAGTTCCTAGACATCCTAAACCAGTTACATTTGATATTCCTCGGTCTCTCTGAATGCCTAGCACTCTAAGAGGCTCATAATTTAAAAAGCATCATGTTCTTTGCACCCCTGAAATCTAGCACAGCACCTGGCATGTCACAGATGCTCGGTAAGCAAATAGGTGGTTATTAAATGAGTGAAATTGTTGATTGATAGCCCAGTTGAGTCGGCATGAAAAGGTAGATAAAGGGAAGATTCAGCAGGCATCTCTTATATTGTTTACCCAGCATCTCACTCCTCTCCTTCCAGAAGTTACCTTTACCCAACCCCATCTTTATGGCTGCCACAGGCGCTGATGCAAACTCTGCTTCAGTGAGTTCTTTTTTGGGACTTTTTGAATTGGAATCAGAGACAATGTTAAGATAGTGCCTTTCCAGTGACCAAAGCTATGTGGATATTTAGGAGCTATTGGCCCCCATGTTTTTCACTACACAGAGAAGGCTCATCTCTAGCTGGAGTGAAGCATGAAGCGAATTCTGCAAACAGAAAGTTTTAAAAACTCCTCATCCTCATTTGTGGTTTTAATAAGCACCTTTTTGCCTCCCCTCCCAGAGCTGGTGTAGTACCAGATACAGAGGAGGCATGTAGCATACCTGGATGCTAGTTTCTGGTAGCTTGGGTCTTTGCTTCTCATTTTCAACAATTTTTTTCCATATGTGCATTTGTTGAGAAGCTCAGATGCCTGGGGCTGCAATGCCATCTGTGTATAATGAAAAACGTTTATAAAGACTTTCCAAAGTGCACAAAGGGTGATGGGCTCTCTGAACAGCAGCTATGGACTTCACACCAAAATACGGTCTCTGTGAGCAAGGGCAATGGGAAAGAGCCTTTGCACAGTTCTGTGGTAGAGAAGGTGGTTATAGAGACCGAATGGTGTTCACGTTTTCTGGACTTCAAACCAGGGCACATAGCATATGAGGGAATTTATGGAAACAATAGGACAGCTTGTTTGATGTTGAGCAACCAGCTTGGCATTGCTGGTTACCATATTTATAGAGCTAATCTTTAGCATCAAGACCTACCCTAGACAGCCTAGTTTATTTACTGCCACTCAAATAGCTCATGCTGGTTTTATCCTTGGCATATGCCGCAAAGTTCACAGTGTCAAATAGTTCTTCCTCCCTTTTTATGTTTTCCATTCACGTCCTACGCATCCTCCAGGTCCAACTTCTTACCTCCTCCGGAAACAACTGTTCCATCTAATCCGCCACACCTGGCATTTCATGATTCATTCTAAGAATGGCAAAGACATGTCATATAACCACATACCCACACTCCACACATCCGTGACAGACATCACTAATTGATGTTGGGGCTCTCTCCTTCTGTAGCTGGCAAAACCCTCAGAATTCTTCCCAACACAGCTCTGGAGGCAACCACTAAAGGCTGACTGGAGTTCTGTGAAACCTAGTTACTGTCTCTCATCCATTCCCTTATATTGCTGCTGAACGTTTCTGAGCATGTTTGTCTTCTTTCTCTAGCTGAGCTGTGTCCTTGAGGATGGCAACCATGCCTCAATAACCTAACAACAACAATAATAGCAGTGGTGAATATTTACTGAGTACTTATATATGCTGGCACTGTGCTGGCCATTTAACATGTATTATCTAATGGAATCCTCAGCCCATTTCTCTGGAGAAGGTATTATCCCCACTTTATAGATGGGGAGTCTAGATCTTAGAGGATAATAAGCAACTTGTCCAATTGTACAGTCAGAATGTAGCAGAACCAGAACTTGACCCCCAAATATTTGCTCTTATCCAAAGTGGTGCATTATCTTGACCTCCTTTGTATATATGCATAGTAGGTGCCTAATGCAAATTTGTTGAATAGGAGATTTTTAGAAAGCAATGAAGTTCTTCACAAGAGAAAAAAAGAAATGGAATTGAAAATACCGGAAGCAAATTCTCCTCCCCAGGGAGTCAGAGCATTCTTGAAAGAGGTTTACTGAACTTTCCCAATATCCTTGGCTAAAGGCAATATCATTCCCCATTCCACAAGTAAACATGCTTTATGAATACAGAAATACTAAAGGTCAACTCCAATGAATGGGAGGGATGCTGTGAGGAAGTGGCCTGGGAGCCTCCTGACAGGGGCCCTGCAATGTCTACTACCTCCCAGTCACTGGCACCTCCCTGGGACTCAGTTTCCAGACTTGTAGAGTGATTCATTTGGACTTGATTAGCACTTCCCAAGTGTGTTCCCCGGAATATTGGCCCTGCAAGAAATTCATGTAAAAGTAGTTCTGTTGTCAAGCATGATTGGGAAATTGCATTTCCCTTGGGAGATACGTAGTCCATATTAAATGCTCTGAGAAGGCCAGCAGGAAAGAAGCTCCTTATTTAATGTTACTTAATTCTTATTTAACCCAGCATTTCCTAACCCTCTTTGGTTTCACAGAATAACAGCAAATATCTCTCATAACTAATCCCATACTTGGTAAAACAAAACAGAACAGAACAAAACACTCAATTGGCCAAATATATTCTAAGGACCCACCCTCACATTCGGTAAGTTTATGAGATAATAATATAGGTTGACTATAAACGGCCCCTCAGTGAATTACAGGTGGAATCACAATTTTGAATTTTTGAGATGCGTACAAAAAGTGTAAAGGGTTTTAAGACAAGGAACCAACCTTAGCAGTTCAAGCTGCCTGGTTAGTTTCCCAACATGAACGACAGGGGGCACTAGGGGACTGTGCTAATGACCACCCCTCCACAAACTCGGCAAGAAAGGGCAAACCAGAGTTGTAGCAAAAGGAGGCAGGGATTCCAGCAATTCCTTTTCCAGCTGAATGGAAAGCTACTGAGAGCAAACGCCTTTCCCTTTCGTGTTTCTGCCTTTCTGTTGGAGGAATGCAATGAGACAGAATCAGGATAGGTAACATCTTTCCTGTGCTGTTCTGTTTACAGATAGAAAATAACATAAAGCAACTCTTTTCAACAACTGCTTGTCAATGGTTTGTTTTCACCTTGGGGCCACTAACTGCAGTCCACCGTGGAAGTTCTTATTGAAGAAACATAGAGCCTATGAGTTGATAAATGAATTTTTTCCTTCAGTAGCTTTCTCGTTTTAGAGGGGGAATAAATTGTACATGTGAGGAAAAGAGCAAAATTCTTTAGGACATAAAGTTCTTTGTAATTTAGTTTTCTTTTTCTCTAGACTTTGCGGTCACAGTAAGACTCTTTAATGATGTGGTGGGCTATAAAAGGATTGGGGGCAAAGGGATATGTCACATAACTTTTTCTCACTTGTCACGTCTTTGGTGTTCTCCTGTGAAGGAGAACAAAACAGGCGGGCCTCCCTATCCAAGCCAAGCACAAGGGTCTTAAGGTAATTATCAGCAGTAGAAGCTCAGGTGGGTTTTTTCTTTTCTTTAAATCTTCCCTTGTTATTACCGGCCAATACTACCCCTACACAGCGCCTCTCACATAGGAGAGAAGACTTTACATAGACTTTTAAGATGTTTTCCTTAAGAGAAGAGGTATAAACAAGATCCAGGAGAGAAACTCTGAGCTTGGAGAGTCTTCTGCATTCATCTAATTCCGTCCTTGCATTGTGTACACAAGAGACCAGGGAGTCATGCAGAGAGGTACCAGCCCGGCCAGTCCCTGAGCGTCTAGGCAATTGTTCTCTGAAGCAATGCCCTTCCCACCGCCCTGTGCTGGACCCCAACCTCAATCCCTTAAGCGACTTCAGGCGCTTATTTCTGCAGACAGCAAAGTGCAGGAGCAATAGCCACATTCTGCCCTAATTCTATGTACTGCAGCATGCGACTTGTTTTTGACAATCCCTTTCTTGTCCCAGTGAGAACAGTGGAGAAAATAGCACGTGAGGGGATATTGCTGGATCAGCAAACAAAGCGCAATTTCTCTGACTTCTGATCCATCTCTACCATGCACCTCTCAAATAAATGCTGGGAAGAGCTTGGAAGCTAGCAATTAAGCAGTTTAAATTCTTTGGAAAGTTTCTAGTGCCTTAGAATTCCAGGAAGTGCTGAATCACATAGTCGCAGAATAGGAAAAGATTTGTAAGACAAGAATAAAACGAATATTTGTTGAACACCTCCCATATTATTGGATACATTTTGTCTCAACCTTACAGTCTTAGAGGCAGATCTGCTGTGATCTCCTGTTAGAGAAGGAAACTGAGGTCAGAGTGGTTAACTGGAACTAGTAAAGTAAGATTTGAACTTAGGTCTATTTGGACCGAAGAAAAAACTGCTCAGAAGTATTACATGATTACTTTCTTTCTTCTCACCTCCTGTTTCCTACTGGAGGATGCTCAGTTCATATCCTCTATCTATGAAAGATTTATTTTCCCCATACTATCTTCAGATTATCTTCTTACAGATAGAAACATTCTACAACCACATTTATATCTGCCTTTCACAACCATTCCAGTGAACAAGTTCTTCCTAGCATCTAACTTAAATGCCCCCAATGCACTGAGAGCCAACAGCCCTTCCCTCAGGGAACATGGAACCGGGTTACAACATTCCAGTTAGCAGCAGATTCCCAGTCTGGGTTCCAAACTGCTTCTGTTAAAAGAATCACCAATTCATAACACAGGCACTGTCATGAAGCCTCGCCCCGGTCCAGATGCTCCACTCCTTGGACCCCTTTCAGGGTGAACATGAATATCACTCAGGATCAGGCTCTGTGATCCAGATTGCCACCAAGAGGGATCAAGGCTTTTCTTCTATCTGCATTCCAGAGCTGAGCCTGGATTGGATCTCCTTTTTCAAAGTACATTCTAGGACTATCATTTTGTGTGATCAAATAAAGGGCCTATTTGTATTTCAGCTGTGTCAGGGATGAGAAAACAAAATTCTTCCACTGAGAATTTGGGCACCTTCTATAATTCTATGATTTTTTTTTCTTTTTTTCTTTTTTTTTTTTTTTTTGAGACAGAGTCTTGCTTTGTCACCCAGCTTGGAGTGCAGTGGTATGATCTCAGCTCACTGCAACCTCTGCCTCCCAGGTTCAAATGATTCTCATGGTTCAGCCTCCCAAGTAGCTGGGATTACAGACATGTGTCACCACGCCCAGCTTTTTTTTTTTTTTTTTGTATTTTTTGTATTTTTAGCAGAGATTGGGGTTTCACCATGTTGGCCAGGCTGGTCTTGAACTCCTGGCCTCAAGTGATCCACCTGCCTCGGCTTCCCAAATTGTTAAGATTACAGGGATGAGGCACACCATCCAGCTCACCTTCTATGTTTCTTTTTTCTTTTTTTTTTTTTTTTTTGAGACGGAGTTTCGCTCTTGTTACCCAGGCTGGAGTGCAATGGCACGATCTCGGCTCACCGCAACCTCCGCCTCCCGGGTTCAGGCAATTCTCCTGCCTCAGCCTCCTGAGTAGCTGGGATTACAGGCATGCGCCACCATGCCCAGCTAGTTTTTTTTTTTTTTTTTTTTTTTTTTTTTTTTTTTTTTTTTTATTGAGACGGAGTTTCGCTCTTGTTGCCCAGGCTGGAGTGCAATGGCATGATCTCGGCTCACCGCAACCTCCGCCTCCTGGGTTCAGGCAATTCTCCTGCCTCAGCCTCCTGAGTAGCTGGGATTACAGGCACACGCCACCATGCCCAGCTAATTTTTAGTATTTTTAGTAGAGACGGGGTTTCACCATGTTGACCAGGATGGTCTCGATCTCTTGACCTCGTGATCCACCCACCTCGGCCTCCCAAAGTGCTGGGATTACAGGCTTGAGCCACCGTGCCCGGCCTCCAGCTAGTTTTTTTTGTATTTTTAGTAGAGACGGGGTTTCACCATGTTGACCAGGGTGGTCTCGATCTCTTGGCCTCGTGATCCACCCTCCTCGGCCCCCCAAAGTGCTGGGATTACAGGCGCGAGCCACCGCGCCCGGCCTATGTTTCTTTACTAATAGAAAAATCAAGCCCTTTGCAAAAATGCCTGCATACAGCATGATAGAGAATAACCTTCAATCTTGCTCCTTTAGGGGCACATCTTTATTTGTCATGTATTTAATAGCTAATTTTAATAATAGCTCATGTTCAGCGAGTGTTTACTATGTGCTGGGCTTACATGTTTTAAGCTTTACATATTTTAGCTCATTGTTAGCAATTCCAGGAAGTAAATTGTCTTTAGCATTTTGATTTTTTTTTTTTTTAGTCAGAGTCTCACTCTGTCAGCCAGACTGGTGTGCAGTGGCGCAGCCTCGGCTCACTGCAACCTCTGCCCCCCAGGTTCAAGCTGCTCATTTCAGCCTCCGAAGTAGCTGGGACTCTAGGTGTGTGCCACCGTGCCCGCCTAATTTTTGTGTTTATTGGTAGAGATGGGGTTTCACCATGTTGGCCAGGCTGGAACATTTTGATTTTACAATTAAGACCAAACAAGGGAAGCAAATTACCTACGGCTTCGAGGTAATAAGTGGCTGAACTTAGGCAGTCTAATTCCAGAACACATGCTCCTGAGCACTACATTAGTATTCATTTTGGCTGTGGGTAATGGAATTCAAAATGACAGTGGTTTAAATTAAATGGAACTTTATTTATCTTATGTAAAAGTCCAGAGGTTAGTCCAAACTAGATAGTCCAAAACTGGACTGGAAGCTAGATACCACACAGTGCTCAGGGCTCCAGGCTCCTTCTCTATCCCAGGACTCCGAATGTGTAGTTTCATCCCTAACATTCAAAATAGATGCTAGAACTTAAGCCATCCCATCTGTATTCCAAGCAGCAAGATGAAAGAAGTGACAGCATAGAAAAGGGATGGAATGCATGCCAGTTGTTTGCTATGGACTGTTCCTGGATGCAGCCATGTGACATTTCTGCTTACATGCCACTGATCATAGTAGCAAGAGGACTGGGGGTAGTCATTAGTCTAGGTGGCTTTGTGACTGGTTATAAATTAGAGGATTTCATTACTGAAAGGAGGAGAGGAGTAATCAGAGGCTAGATGGGTATATAGAAGGATAGAGGGAGATGAAGCTGGAGAAGGGGCAGAGCCTGGGTGATGAGAACTTACCAGGATCCTACATTTCCCCAGTTTAATCTTTGGGTTCATTTCCCATTCCAGCAGGTAGCCAAGGAAGGCAGGGCCATCCCTTGAAAACCATCAATTATGGCCAGTGACTGACCCCCTGAAGTTCTGTAATCAGCAGTCCTAGAACTCAACTCAGGCGTCCACTTAAGTGATGAACTTTAGGCAGGTTCCAGTCTGAGACCACCAGTTCATTAGGTTCAAATGGACGTGGGTGGCTTCTGATTGTTGTCTCCAGAAAGCCCAGAAAGGGAAGAAGGTGTGGGGAGGAGGACACTGTATTGGGCCACAGCCTCAGAGTGGCCCTTGCCTCTGAACCTCCAGAGTGAGCCTGGATGCCAGTCATGAGAGAGGAACTTCACGGTTTCCAAAGCTCTTTGGCATGTGCTATTTCCCCTGCACATACAAGACTGTGATAGGGCTTGCTCTGCTCCGTTTTTCCAGTGAGGGAAAAGGAGTCAGAATCCCCCTGTGATTTTCAGTAGGATGAGGTGAGGTCTTAGAATCTGTCTTTTCACAGGAGTGTCAGGGGAATCTTATGTTTAAATAACTTTGGAAACCCCCAAGCTCAGTGTGCGGCAAGTGATATTGGAGGGTCACATCTCAGGGGGCAGAGAAATCACAAGACCGTAGACTCTGTGATTAATAAAATGCTCTAATTTATTTTTTTAAATTATTTATTTATTTATTTATTTTTGAGACAGAGTCTCACCCTGTCACCCAGGCTGGAGTAAAATGGCACGATCTTGGCTCACTACAACCTCTGCCTCCTGGGTTCAAGCGATTCCGGCCTCAGCCTCCTCAGTATCTGGGAATACAGGTGCCCGTCACCCCACCCAGCTAATTTTTATATTTTTAGTAGAGACGAGGTTTCACCATGTTGGCCAGGCTGGTGTTGAACTCCTAACCTCGTGATCTGCCCACCTTGGCCTCCCAAAGTGCTGGGATTACAGGTGTGAGCCACCATGCCCAGCCAAAATGCTCCAGTTTATAACCAGACACAAAGCTACCTAGAATAGCAACTAGCCCAGCCCTCTTGCTACTATGATCAGTGGGATATAAGGAGAAATGCCACATGGCTGCATCCAGGAAGAGTCCACAGTAAACAACTGGCATGTGTTTCATCCCTTTTCTATCCTGTCCCTTTGAGTTATGCCTGTCGTCGTCACTGCTGTGTCTCTGTTTCTGGCACACCATAGATACTCAATACGTATTTGTGGAAAGGATGAATAAAGACAAGCTTAGACATTCAGACTTTTAGATCCTAATTCTTCTAGTGCCATGGAAGAATCCTAGAAGGAGTTCACATTTTATTATGCTTACCACCCACAAGATGAGACATAAGTACTATTAAAACTCATTTTACAGATGTTAAACACTGGGTTTAAATGACTTCCCCAAGGTTACACAAACAGTACGTGTTACAACCAGGATTCAAACTCATGCTCTTCCATATGCTGCTCTTTTGTTTCTTTGATATGGAATTACAATTTATTCCATTGCAACAGATTTGTCATAGCTCAAATCATTCCCTGGGAAACAGAAAGTCTATCCTCCGGATTTTTCATATAATAAGTAACCTAATACACAGATGTGAGCCCTGTCACTTGACACCGTCCATGTTATAGAAAAGTTCCACTCTGCTTCACAGACTATTTGCTCACATTGAGGTGCCAAACTATATTGGCGGAGAGGAGCATATATTGACTTTGAATGTTTATACTGGTGAGCACACATCTGTTTTTGTTTATGGGGATGGGGGCAATGAGAGTGAGCACTCCTCAGCAGACACTGTTGACGGTGGTGGATTTCTCTCCTAGTCTGTGAAGTTTTATCACCTCTGAGGCTAGAAAGTAGGCTGTCAGTTTAGACCGTGCCTTTTTGAACCCAGAGGCTTCTGGGCTCTTCCATTCTTTCCAAAGAGTCATTATTTCTTCAGGGCCGAACTGAACCTTAAGGAGATTTGAGATCTTGCGGTGGAGTAACTATATCCAAGGGACTTCAAGTAGACCTGGAAGAGTGAGACGGCTCTAAAAACCCCTCTCTTATCTGGTGATAAATTCAAAGTACAAGAGCTGAGTCCTAATCTGATCTGTGTTCCTAGGGGCACTCATTCCTCTGCCCTTTTGCATCCTCTGCCCCAGCGCTTGCATTTGTGGAGGAGGGGAGGGTGCCCACACTGGGAACCATTTCTGTTCTCTTCCTCTGTTGACATACCTTCAGAGAAGACATAACACACACAAATTGCATCGGCACATGTCGCCTCATAATGTGTTTAGTATTTGCAGCCTTCAGGTGGTTTCTGGCTAGTTCTTTCTCTGGGTTAGACACAGACTGGCCCCTGCACTGTCTAACGCAGGGGCAGGTTCAAATAGTTGGTAGTGGGTTTCATGAGGACTTTGCTCTTTCACTCAGCTGCTTTTCCTGAAAGATGAGTTAAAAGCAGGACTTTATGTTCCTTGGGTGCAAGCAACTATGACTAGGTTTTTGCATCTGTCCCATCACCCCAAGTAACGAGACCAGTAGCCAGTTCATTGGCTGACAGAAGGTGGATCCTGTGACACTGTTTGGAAGTAAGCTTCTGCAAAGAGCAGGGTATGAAAAAATAGTGGCTATGGAAGATGGGAATACAGAGGGGCTTGGTAGTGTGTCCATGAAGTGCTGTTCAGTCTGACTTTGTAATTATAGTCTAGCTCAATAAAAATGATGCGATTTTTTTCTTGGTTACAAAGGAAATAGGATGGCTCATGGGTTGATACTTCCACATCTGATTTCTTAGACCTTTGACATTTAAATTGCACTTCCAACAGTTAAAACTTGTCTTCTGAAATATCTGCTCCTTCCACTGGGAAAAGCATTTTGGAATACACGTAAGCTTCAGTGACCCCAGCCACCTCCCTTTACCTCCCCACATCCTGCAATGCATGCTTACTTATTTAATTTTTTTTTTTTTTTTTTTTTTTTTGAGACGAAGTTTCACTCTTGTTGCCCAGGCTGGAGTGCAATGGCACGATCTTGGTTCACTGTAACCTCCACCTCCCAGGTTCAAGGGATTCTTCTGCTTCAACCTCCTAAGTAGCTGGGATTACAGGCACCCACCACCCTGCCTGGCTAATTTTTTAATATTTTTGGTAGAGACGGGGTTTCACCATGTTGACCAGGCTGGTCTTGAACTCCTGACCTCAGGTGATCCACCTGCCTCAACCTCCCAATTACAGGTGTGAGCCACCGCACCCAGCCTATTTATTTAATTTTATAACCAGCAACAAGCCTAACATGCCAGACTTAAGTGTTCCCAAACTATAACTCTGCCAAGTAATGGGAACAAGAGGTTTTCTTCTGTGGTACTGACAGGAGGTGATATTGGGTAAGCAATAGGTGGTCAAAGATTTGAGCAGGAAGGGACCCCGTGCCCATTCCAGTTTCTTTGAGGGAGATATAAGGCATGTGTAAATGTGAGAACTGGCCACTGCTTTCAATGCTGTGGGAACCCAGGTTTCCCCTTTAGAATGCTTACACATTTTCATTAGATACATAAATTGGTACAATCCTTTTGGCATGTAATTTGATAAATACTAACAGCCTTACATATCTAACTGGTGATTCTTTTTCCACCAGTCTATTATTTAGTGGAAGTTGTTATTATTATGAAATAATCAGAAACTTGGATAAAAATTTATACACAAAGCTGTTTATGGGAGTTTTATTTATAGTTGTAATAAATGTGATGTTACGCATTTGGTAAAAGTGTGATTTGAATAATGAAAAGTGTTTAAATAAATGATGGCGCATCCTTAAAATTTAATACTGAGGTAGACATTAAGGTTCTGCAAAACTATTATGGCTCCCTCCCAGATTAAGTTAGAAATAAACATGTGTATAAGCCAGCTCTTGCCGCATAACAAACCACCCCAAAATTCAGTGGCTTAAGATGCTGTCAAAATCCATGGTTTGCTGGATGAATCTTTTGGTCAGAGTTGGCTAAGCTGGAGCTGGTTGTATGTATGGGACAGCTGGGATGGCTCAGCCAATCTCTCCATGTGGTCTTTCATCCTCTGAGTTAATCTTAGATTATTCTAAAAGCATGAAGAGAGAAAAGCCCCAATGCACAAGCATGTGTCAAGTTTTTGCTTATGCTACATTTGCTAATATATATATATATATATATATATATATATATATATATATATACACACACACACACACACACACATATATTGGCCGGGCATGGTGGCTGGTGCCTATAATCCCAGCACTTTGGGAGACCAAGATGGGCAGATCACTTAAGGCCAGGACTTTGAGACCAGCCTGGCCAACATGGTAACACCCTGTCTCTAGTAAAAATATAAAAATTAGTCAGATGTGTGGCGCATGCCTGTAGTCCCAGCTACTTGGGAGGCTGAGCCATGAGAATTGTTTGAACCCAGAAAGCTGAGGTTGCAGTGAGACAAGATTGTACCACTGCACTCTAGCCTGGGCAACAGAGAAAGACTGTATAAAAAAAAAAAAGAAAAGAAAAAGAAAAAAAAGAAAGAAGGAATTAAAATTAAAGATATATATGTGTAAATATATATATTTATTTTACACCACGTAGCTTGCTTTGGCTAATAAAACGCGTATGCTTTTCAATATTCTCCTTTCCTCTTGCTTGATGATCAGATACATCTGAAATATCAGCTGCTCTGTCTGGCTCTATTTCAAAGTGATCAAAATGCTGTCCTGCACTGGACGTGAAGCTTGAATTGGAAACAAACCTTTGCCGTATGAAGTCATATAGCCACATTGAGAATTTTTTGCTATTGCTACAAAACCTAGTTTGTCTAAACTAATACAAAAATTATGCAGGCACTAAAATGATATTTTAAGAAAATAATTATGTGGGAAAGAATTCAATAATATAACTCTATATAAACAAGCAGCCTATAAAGTGGGTACGTACTTGTATATGTTATATAATTCCAAATTTACATTTGTATTTGCAAACACACACACACACACACACACACACACACATACACACACACACACACACACGTACTGAAAGGAAATATATCAAAATGTTAACTATGGGATGCAGGTAATTATTTTCTTTTTTCTTCTCCATGGTTTCCAAATTTTCGATATTGAGTTTGTATCATCATGGTAAATCATATATTTTTTTCAATTTCTCCCTAGCCTGTCCCTATAAGAGTATTACTTGGCCAGGCATGGTGGCTCACGCCTGTAATCCCAGAACTTTAGGAGGCTGAGGCAGGTAGATCATTTGAGGTCAGAAGTTCGAGATCAGCCTGATGAACATGGTGAAACCTGTCTCTACTAACGATACAAAAATTAGCCAGGCATGGTGGCATGTGCCTGTAATCTCAGCTACTTGAGAGGCTGAGGTAGGAGAATTACTTGAACCTGGGAGGCGGCGGTTGCACTGAGCTGAGATTGCACCACTGCACTCCAGCTTGGGCAGTAGAGCAAGATTCTGTCTCAAGAAATTAAAAAAAAAAAAGAGTATTATTCATCCCTGTCCATCATCATGTGATCTGCTATCCGTCCTATGGGGAAATTTTATGTCTCCACCTCACTGGACTGGGGTTTGGCCATGTAACATACTTTGGCCAATGAAATGTGAATAAATATGGAATCTGTTATGTTGGATGTTTAAGATGCGTTGTGAATTTTGGCCAGGTTTTTTGCTTTTTTCCAGGTGTGCCTCATGAAGGGATTACTCTCTCAGCCTGGCTCATGGAATGAGACAGAAGTACAGAGAGGTACAAAAAATTTTTGTTCTGAGTCGTTGAGATTTGGAGGGGTTTTGTTAACACAGCAAACCTCACTAAGGAAATGTATTTTTTACTTTAAAAAACACACCTAAAAATATGTCTATCAGTGACTCATAAGCCACCAAATTCTACGTCCTGTCTGTAAAGGACACTGCTTTCTTCTTTATCCCACACCATTTTTTTCTGTCTCTTTCACTTTCAACTTCAAGTGGAATACTACAAAATCAGGTTGTCCTGAAGTAAACCAGTTCACAGATACAAGATCTACTCTTGTCCTCTTATAAAGGAGTGGGTCATGTAATCCCAGCACTTTGGGAGGCTAAGGTGGGCGGATCACGAGGTCAAGAGATCGAGACCATCCTGGCCAACGTGGTGAAACCCTGTCTCTACTAAAAATACAAAAAAATTAGCTGGGCGTGGTGGGACATGCCTGTAGTCCCAGCTACTCGGGAGGCTGAGGCAGGAGAATTGCTTGAACCCGAGAGGCGGAGGTTGCAGTGAGCTGAGGTCATGCCACTGTACTCCAGCCTGGTGCCTGGTGACGGAGTGAGACTCTGTCTCAAAAAAAAAAAAAAAAAAAAAAAAAAAAAAAGGAGTAGGTCATATCGCCGCTTTCTGGAGATGTACCAGGAGCTGTCACTTCTTTGGACCTGGGGATAGATTAGCAAAAAGGAGCTCATCTCTTATTCTACTGAATATTATAGAGCAGGTGTGTCCAGTCTTTTGGATTCCCTGACTCACATTCGAAGAAGAAGAATTAGGCCACCAATTTTTTTATGTGTAGTCTTCGGCCACACATAAAATACACTAATAATAGCCGATGCGCTAAAAAAAATCACAAAAAAATCTCATAATGTTTTAAGAAAGTTTACAAATTTGTGTTGGGCCGCATTCAAAGTCATCCTGGCTGCATGCAGCCATGCACTGCGGGTTGAACAGGCTTATTTTAGAGAATATTTTAACACTGGCAGGGATTATGGCATCATTCAGAAGTCATTAACCAGCATGGAACCCCTATTCTGAATAAGAATAGACTTGTTTCTTTCAAAACCTGGCCAGGGATTTCTTAAAACATGCAGAAGGTTGATCCTTTATACATAAAATGTTCATTTATTCAAAGAAAATGAAGCTTCTTTTTTAATGTGTATATGTAAATTACCTAATCCTCCATCCCAGTAACAAGGAAACTTAGATTTAAGTATCTCAGTGTCCCCTCTGTCTTCTGCTCCAAGTGGCTTGTTGGGGTTTGCTGACTGTGTTGCTGTGGTGGTGGGTGGTTGGAATGCCAATCTTTGTGCTGGTCTCATGCCAGATCTTCACCAGTTTTGAAGAAGTGATTTCCCCATCTACTCTGTCACTCTTCACTCTACTGCCACCTCCTGCAAACATCTGTGGCTAGAATAATACTCTTGGTATGCTGTCTCTTAGCTCAGCAAGAGTTTGGGGCCTCCTGGGTAACTTGCCTCATCTCAGCTCTCTGAGGTTGTGTATTTCCTTAAAGTTGTGGGGATTCCCATTTGGTCACCAGCCCAGGTGGTATGCCCCACAAGCTCCCACTTTGGTAACCCTCTGCTGAACTTGCCAGCATACCATCTACCTTCTTTATCCTTCACTGGGCCCTTGAAGGACTTCAGGACATTCTCCATACCACATGAGAACCAAGGACAGTTGGGCTTAGCAGCCCAGATTGGTAGAGGGGGACTCTATTTTGTTCCAATTGCTGCCCTTAGGCAGGAGAAGAATTTTTTGCTTTGCTGGAAGGATGTGGGCTAGACTTCCTGTCCTTGGCTTTGAGTGAAGGTCACAGAAGGAAGATAGACTCTATTATCCCAGTGGTTGCAAGTGAGGTCTCTGCAGGCTCTTCAGTTCTAAATGAGATTCTCTCCTGCTTCTCTGAGAGCCATTCTCTAGCCATGTTTGGGAGCATATTTCCCATCTGCTTTTCATTTCCCCAGCATAGAACATGGGAAGTCAGGATCACACAACATTCCCTTCTTGTTCTCAGGATGCCTGTGAACTCTCATCCTTGAATGTTTTGCTCAGATTCATGCTGACTTTCTTGAATGGCCCCCAGCACACCCCATGTTACTTCCTACTTCTGAGCCTTGACCCATGCTGTTTTCTCTGCCCAGACTGCCCTTCTAACATCCACTGCCCTTGGAAAACTCTTGCTCATCCCCTAAGACACTGCCTAGGACTCTTTCTCTGAGGTGTTCACTTTACTCTGGGCACTTTGCATAATGAACTTCATCAAAAAGACCTTCTGTGTCTGTCTTTATCATGAGAATAGAAGGTCCTAAGGGGCTAGGATTTCTTCTAAAACATCTTTGTTTTTCTAATGCTAAACAAATGTTGGTTTACAAAAATAAACCTTGGGTAAAGGATGTATGGGATCTTTCTGTATTACCTCTTACAACTGCATATGAATTTACAGTGATCGACAATAAAAAATGTAATAATAATTTTTAAAAATCCCTAAATGAATAGAGCCCATCATTTTCTAAAGCTCCCTGTTACCCCCTGGTAGAAGATCAGAGTCCAAAATAAGTCTGAGGCTTTTAAGAAGATGCCATTTCCAATTGAAGGGTGGATGCTTCAAATTATTAATAGTTGGATCCCCCACTTGCCCTCAGAACCGTCAAGTTCAGAAAGTTTTGAGGGAAGTTAGGGTACCTGTTAGCACATTCAAATTACAGATTATAAAAAGGAGAGCCTCTGGGCAGATGAATTAGAAAAACGTGGGCTTCTCCAGGCTTGGAGGGTGGTAGAATCTTTTTGTGTGAAATAAAAGCATCGTACCCCTTCTGCTGGGTGCTTCAGCCACACAAGCTAAGAGAGGAGTCAATTTCAGCCTCTCTTCCCCTCAGCCCCCCTCTCTTGTGTAAGGTATAACCTGAATGTGGCAGCCCAGGCCTGAGTATCTTCCTAGGTTTGCCATCTCACTTCAAGGGGCCAACTGCTATGTTTTCATCCCCACTGGAGTGTCTGCTCATGTGGAAACATTATTTGGGGGGTGTAACAAAAACTTAGCATTTTCTGTTAAATTTCTTAAATGAGTCAATGCAAGTAACGAATTAATGCCAGGTGCAATGGCTTACACCTGTAATCCCAGCACTGTGGGAGCCAAGGCACGGGGATCACCTGAGTTCAGGTGTTTGAGACCAGCCTGGCCAACATGGTGAAACCCTGTCTCTACTAAAAATACAAAAATTAGCCAGTCGTGGTGGCTCGTGCCTGTAAACCCAGCTACTCAGGAGGCTGAGGCAGGAGAATCGCTTGAACCCAGGAGGCAGAGGTTGCACTGAGCTGAGATTGTGCCACTGTACTCCAGCCTGGGCAACAGATTAATACTCTGTCTCAAAAATAAAACAACACATAGAGTATACTTGAGTTAGTGGCCCATTCTCCATCAAAATTAGCTCCCTTTAAGTGAAGATCCCCTCTGTCTTAGTCCATTCAAGCTCTAGTGACAGTATACCATAAATTGGGTGCTTAGAAACAGTAGAAACTGGGTCAAAAGGGATTTCTATTTTTAGGTCATTGAGGAATCACCACACTGTCTTCCACAATGGTTGAATTAATTTACATTCCCACCAATGGTGTAAAAGTGTTCCTATTCCTCCACATCCTCTCCAGCATCTGTTGTTTCCAGATTTTTTAATGATTGCCATTCTAACTGGTGTGAGATGGTATCTCAATGTGGTTTTTATTTGCATTTCTCTAATGACCAATGATGATAAGCATTTTTTCATATGTTTGTTGGCCTCCTGTAGAAACTTATTTCTCACAGTTCTAGAGGCTGGGAAGTTTAAATTAAGATCTGGCAGATTCAGTGTCTAGTGAAAATCTACTTCCTGATTCACAGGTGGTACCGTCTGCTGTAACTCACATGTTGGAAAGGACAAGGGAACTCTTTCAGGTCTCTTTTTATGAGGGCACTAATCCCATTCTCATGACTTCATTACCTCCCAAAGGACTCACCACCATCACCTTGGGGGTTAAGATTTCAAAATGTGAATTTTGGGGGTACACAACCATTCAGATCATAGCATCCTCCTTTGGGGTTTCTTCCTAGTGGAAGTCCTTGTTGGGATAAAGTTTTCTGAAGGGTTTTTGTTTGTTTGTTTGTTTGTTTTAATACCTGGAGAACAAAAGTGAGGGTCCAGGAACCAGTTCTGGTCTTTTTATGTTTTTCAAAGGAGTGGTCCTACAGGACTTTGCTAAGCAGGCAGAAGTATGCATCTTAATTAAGACTACAATCACTGCACATAGTGCATATGTTGTATGGAGTAGGGGTAGATTAATAGCCTGTTAAAGTCACCTTTTAAAATAAGAAATGTCTATACATGTATTTGCATCTATTATTGTCTTTGATTTCTTTTCCACAAGACTGTGAATTCTTTATGCATGAGGACGTTGAGTTCACACTGGCATGGCTAATCTGCTGGGATCTGATGTTGCCATGCCAAGGTGACATAAATACACACCTAACAACTCACAAGTAGCAGAAAGTGAAGTATGGTTTACTGGGGATGCCTCGATGTGGAGTGGCAGCAGAATGCATAGCACCCTCGCTATAATCATCAACAGAAAGCTGTGTACTTGGTCAGCCAGAGCTGGATACTGGCTTCCTGGCAGGGGCTCCTGGGAAAGGACCCTGCCCCTTACTGCTCTATGTATTTATGAGAAACGATGGCAGAGGATATCTACCACACTGCAGATAGTAGGAACTTCTTGGTTGAGGAAGCAGCCTTGTTAGAATAGAGAGCTTCTAGAGTTCAGCCTCTGGCATCAGCCTGTTTTTCCCTTGAACTAATACAGACCTGCTTAGCCAGTGACTTGCTAAACTACCAAGAAGGCTGCTGGGATATATCTGTCTTCTAGCACCAAGTATGTAACTGGGCACTCAGTAAGTGTTGAATGAATAGAGCTATTATTGTTAGGAGGAAACTCACGGTTCTTTCCTTTAGACTTACTCTCCTCTCACAAGCTGGCTACAGTAAGATCCCTTAGGAATGTGTGGGCTAGGCAGGGTCAAGGGGGATGTTTTCTTCCTGCCCATTTCATAGAGAAGGCAGGGGGCAGATTAGCTACCATGAGCTGTTTTGTTTGTTTTGCACCTGGATTCTTAGAATAAAAACCAAGAGAGCTTCTCTGTCCCGCTGAATAGAAGAGGTAGCCACTGGAGAGACTAGGTACAGAGGAACCAGGCAAGGCATAGCTATATGCCCCAAATCACAGTTTGGGCAGAGTAGCCCAATCATACTCCATTGTGCCAAGGAGAACCTAGAGACCATTCTTGAGAGGGGTCTGAGTAGGTATAATGGTCATGTTGTTTCAGCCCAAACCTCAGGGCAGCCACATGGCAGCTGTTGAGTGCTCTTTCCGAGGTAAATGTTTGAAACTAGGACTGTCCCAAGGGGAAAAAAAAGCCCAGGATTCATCATTGAGATGGGTTTTTCTGGTCCCTGAAGGCCCCAGCATCACAGGAGGTTCCAGATCTGCTGCTTCAGGGATCCACATGGAGCAGGATCATTCTCCTGCTGAAACTGAAGGGACAGGGCAGTGGGAACAGTCTCCATCCCAGGATGGCAGGCTTCCACAGCCACAGCAACTCATGATGGGTCTCAGGGGGGATGAGCAGAGCTGCATCCTTTGGAGCCAGAGACATCAGGGCTCAGGTAGTGTGGAGGATCCTCTCTGTGGAGTGGCCAGCCACTAAACTGGGTTGGGCAGTGAAGGGCCAAGAAGCTAGATTCCTTCCATGGGCAAGAGGAGGCACTGCAAGAGGAGGCAGAAGATGGGTTTCTGAGCATTAGACAAGCCTTTTTTTTCTCTCTCTTCCTCAAATGCAAAAGAATCCTAGGGCAGGATGGATCTGTGACCTGCTGGTGACAGGTGGAGCCATGAATTTGAAATACCAAGGAAAAGGAAACAGCCTATTCTACTGAAGGTTCACATGGCCCAGTGGTCCCCAAGCTTTTTGGCACCCAGGGACCAGTTTCATGGAAGACAATTTTTCCATGGACCACTGTGGGGGGCGGGGTGATTTCAGGATGATTCAAGCACGTTACATTTATTGTGCACTTTATTTCCGTTATTATTACATTGTAATATATAATGAAATAATTATACAACTCACCATAACGTGGAATCAGTGGGAGCCCTCAGCTTGTTTTCCTGCAGTTAGATGGTCCATCCCATCTGGGGCTAAAGGGAGACAGTGACAGATCATCAAGCATTAGATTCTCATATGGAGTGCACAACCTAGATCCCTCCTATGTCCGGTTCGCAATAGGGTCCGTGCCTCTATGAGAATGTCATGCTGCTACTGGTCTGACAGGAGGCAGAGCTCAGACAGTGATGTGAGTGATGGAGAGTGGCTATGAACACAGATGAAGCTTCTCTCACTTGCCTGCCACTCACCTTCTGCTGTGCAGCACAGTTCCTAACAGGCCAGGGACCAGTAACCAGTATTGGTCTGTGTCCTGGGGTTTGGGGACCCCAGATATGGCCCATCTATTATTACTACTATTATTACTGCTACTACTATTACTGGCTAACGAGGCACTTTGCTAAAAGCTGTACAAGCATTTTTCCAATTAATCCTAGAAATAACCTTATGAGGTAAGTACTGCAATTTACGAATCTGAAACTAAGCAAGGCTGCGTAAGTTGCTCAAGATAAAATAGCTTGGAGTGGTCTAATCTGGAACAGAACACAGTTATGTTGGACTCCAGAGTCCACAAGCCTCAACATGACTGTTTTGTATGTGTCTCAAATGTCTTAGCAAGTAATTGACGCAGCCAAGATAGCTTCCCTTGGTGAGTGCCATGTGGCAGGAATTGTGTTTATTCTCTTCTCCACTGTGGTCCCAGTGCTTAGCATGGTGCTTGGCTCCCAATAGGTATTAGATAAGTATTTGTGGAATAAAAACAGGGACGTGTGTGTAGCAGAAAACCATCAGTTTTTACTGAGCTTCTTTCCTGAAGAGAGTTATGGATCATATTCCCATCCCAGGTTAAGGGATGAAGAACATGATCATCAGGCTGTTTGTGCTTTTATCATTTCAGATTGAAAAACAAGCACTGTTTTATGATCAAGATGAATTATCCTGACGTTCTATCACATCTTATCAGACTCTTCTTAATTCAAAATGCTGTTGGTACTATTACTTAACGTAACTGGAGCAAGCAATAAATTCCACTGGTCTGCAGAGACTGTGGTTGGGTTCCCAGTACTAAAATGATTTTGATTATTGAGTTGGCATATACCCCTAAACATTCCTAAATCAGTGGTTGGCAGCAGCAATATTCTGAAAGAAAGAGTAAGAAAAAACAGTGCGTGCACACACATACACACATGCGTACACACACATAGCAGCTTCGAAGCCTCTTACACATTAATGGATTCCTCATGGATTACATGGCTGTAATTGTGAAAGAGGACAAAGAACCAGAGGGAACCTTATTTCTTTAAACAAAAACATTTTTTAAAAGACGTTTCTTTTGAAAAGTCATTTTTTTTTTCTGAAGAGAGTAGAAATAAAAAAAGCTCCAGCATAATGGAACTCTTAAAAATGTGTCAGCAACGCAATAGAAAACCAGAATAAATGTAGGCAAGGCAACCACATGAAGCCAGTCACAGAGTGAGTTCATTTGTACTCTTAACAGCAGACAGGGATGGAGAAAACAGTCAGCAGGAGAGAGAGTGGTGAGAAGTGCCAGCTCATAGGCAGGGGGATGGTGTGCCGTATGGGGAGGGACATTCTAGAATTCAAAACAACAGACTATTCATATCATATTCCTAAAATTTGTATAATGAAACCTGTTTATATTATCCTCAAATTAATTGTTCAATGTTTGAATGTCAGTGTCCCAGCCAATGACCCACCAACAATTTCCTTGGTCGTAACATTTTCTTTCCTTGGTCTTTCGAAAAAAATAACGAATGAGTTTTCTGAAATGTCTTCTTACATCATGGAGGATGGGAGTTCATCTTGGGATACTGGATATGATGGTGGGTGGGGGGGCTTGGCTGGGACCAGGAGGTTTGTGATTGTGAGGCAACTTTTGATCCCATTAGCTGATGGTTGACTGACATTTTGGAACAAGATTTTGCAAGAGACTGGGGAAAGGAAAAGAAGGAGCATGGGAGGGAGAAACTTAAAAGATTGAGAAGGCAGGAATAAGCTGAGTGCTCCCAAATTTGAGGAGGATTTTATTATTGGACACAGATCTCTGGTGAGCTTGCAGCCAGGATGTCAGAGGCCTGGTATGGGGGACCTAGTTTAGGTTTTCTTGTCAGCTTTGTACTGAACTTACCAAGCCAACTGGCTCTATGAGAAAAGGTACATTACTTCTCATTTATATATTAAGTAGCAATGTATACAGGCATGAAGGGGACAGCTTTTCCTGGAGGGTTTAAGGTAATATTTTAGAGAAAATAAAAGGAAATACCACTTTAGATGCCTGGAAATTGCTTCCCAGAGAAGTGGCATAAGCTAAAAGTAACTAGTTCCGTGAAAGATTTATCTAGATTCTTTGTTACTAGATTTGTAAATTCTTTTCTTAGTAGAAGTGAAATGCTTTGGAGAAGGTTTTTAAATTTTCTTTAGTATTCCTATTAGAAGCAGAATATTGGTTGGGTTGCATAGGATCTGACTGATTATGTAATTTCTTGCTGAAAAGAGTTACCACACTTTGGAAGATTTCGGGAAGCCCCTCTATCCAAAGTGTGTGGAAAAGTAGAAAAAAGGAATGAGCTTTGCAGTGAGGCAGCCAGGGGTTTGAAGCCTACTTGCACTACCTGCTGGCTGTAAGACCCTGGGTAAACCACTTAACCTCTCTGAATCTCAGCTCAATGCTGAGGGCAAAAACGTGTGCCTAACAAGGTTTTTGAGAAGAACAAGAGAGATCACGTACGTGAAAATGTAGCATAGGGCCTGTGGCACATAGTAGCAGTATTAGTGGTATTAGGTTGATGCAAAGGTAACTGTGGTCTTTGCTGTTTAAAAGTAATAGCAGGCCAGGTGCATTGGCTCATGCCTGTAATCCCGACACTTTGGGAGGCCCAGGCAGATGGCTCACATGATACAAGCTTGTAATTATTTAACTAGAAATAACATAGGTCTGCCCCTGGCCATCTTGGCCCACAGTCAGGAGTTCAAGATCAGCCTGGCCAACATGATAAAACCCTGTCTCTACTAAAAATACAAAAATTTGCCAGACTCAGTGGCATGTGCCTATACTCCCAGCTACTCAGGAGGCTGAGGCAGGAGAATCACTTGAACCCAGAAGGTAGAGGTTGTGGTGAGCCGAGATTGTGCCATTGCACTCCAGCCTGGGTGACGGGGTTAGACTCTGTCTCAAATAAAATAAATGAAATAGCTGGGTGCAGTGGCTCAAGCCTGTAATCCCAGCACGTTGGGAGGCCGAGACAGGTGGATCACGAGGTCAAGAGATTGAGACCATCCTGGTCCACATGGTGAAACCCCGTCTCTACTAAAAAAAAAAAATGCAAAAAATTAGCTGGGCATGGTGGCATGTTCCTGTAATCCCAGCTACTCAGGAGGCTGAGGCAGGAGAATTGCCTGAACCCAGGAGGCGGAGGTTGCGGTGAGCCGATATCACGCCATTGCACTCCAGTTTGGGTAACAAGAGCAAAACTCCATCTCAAAAAAAATAAAATAAAATAAAATAAAAATAAATGAAATAAAATAAAATAAAAATAAAAGTAATGGCACAAACTACGATTACTTTTGCACCAACCTACTAGCTGTCCAATAAATGTTTGCTCCACCCATTTTCTTTCTCATGTAAATAAGTAACATACTAGCCCTAAGCACTTACCATACATATAACTTCATTTATCCTCACAACAATTCTATGAGACAGGTACTATTATTGACCCAATTTTACAGAGGAAGAAACCAAATCTTAGTGAGTTTAAATACTGTTTAAGATGGAAGTTATCTATGCTGTATAATAAACAACCCTCAGAACTTAGTGGCTTGAAACAACCACCATTTTATTAGGTCATGATTCTGTGAGTTAACTGGGCTGGGCTGGGTGGTTCTTCTACCCTACATGCTGATGTCTGGGGCTGTATTTATTTAAAGGCTCAACTGGGTTGGAACATGCAAGATGGCTCCCATGTATGGCTGGCGGTTGATGCTGGTTGTCAGCTGGGAACACAGCTGGGACCGTCCACAAGGGCACATACCCATGCTTGTTTCTCCATGTACTTTTCACAGGATGGCAGCTGTGTTCCAAAAGGGGGCATTCCAAGAGTAAAGACATGTAAACTTGTAGTTCTTTTAAGACTCGAACTCAGAAATCTCAGAATGTCTCTTCTGCCACTATCTAGTGATCAAAGCAGTCACAGGCTCACCAAGATTTGAGGGAAGGAGAAACAAATTTTACCTTCCAGTGGAGAAATGGTGTGAATGTATGGGAGGGAAGGAGTTGATGACAGCCACGATTGGAGACTATCTACCACAAATGCTTTGCCAAAATCAGAGAACTAGTCAAGTGTCAGAGTTAAGATTCCAACCACACAAATCAAAATACATATTCTCAGCTACTAGACCATACACATACACATGACAATATACAATTACATGTTCATATCTATGGCAAACACAAGTAAAATACAGTTTCAGAGGAAAGATCAACAAAATTAAGAGCTCTAAAGGTCAGAAACAAAAAAAAACATATACTTTTTGTGTGTGTGCTTTATCCCCATACCATGCAGAATAAATGTTACTTCTTGAACACATACTCATACTCGTTTGCCCTTTTGGGTAACCCATGCTTGTGTGGCAGATGTCAGAGAGCCCTGTAGTTGTTAAGGGAAGCTTCCAGGGAGAAGCGGAATTTAGCCTGGCTCTGAGGTCTAATTAGGATTTGAATAAGAGAACGAGATGAAGAAAGGGGAGGAAGAGAAAATATGAACAAGAATGAGCGGCAAGTGGCAGTTAAGGGATGGAGGAAGGGTGAAGTGATTTGGAATGGTAGGACTGATTAATAACTCAACTGATGATTACAACTAAATTGGTTCCCCGTCTTTTTTTTTTTTTTTTTTTTTGAGATAGGGTCTCACTCTGTCACTCAGGCTAGAGTACAGTGGCATGATCTCAGCTCACTGCAAACTCTGCCTCCTTGGCTCCAGCTATCCTCTTCTCTCCTACTTCAGCCTTCTGAGTAGCTGGGACCACAGGTGCATTCCACCACACCCACCTATTTTCATATTTTTTGTAGAGATAGTATTTCACTATATTTCCTCTGTTGGTCTCAAACTCCTGAGCTCAAGTGATCCACCCACCTCGGCCTCCCAAAGTGCTGGGGATTACAAGTGTCAGCCATGGAGCCCGGCTGGTTTCCCATCTTTTTAAGCATCCCAATGTAGCACTGGGAACCTGATTAAAAGGAATGAAGATCCTCATGACACCAGCCCAACTGTGCAAACTCTGTTTCAAGATTGCTGAAGGTGGATGCTGGAGAGCCTTTTCGGGGCTACATGGGGAGGATGCTGCTTGAGGATCACCCTGATGGCAGGTCTAGGCAGAGCCAGGTTCATACCACTGTCTTTCTAGTTTAATTTGGAAATGGATTGATGAGCGTATGACAAACCCAGTCATTATAACTCTTATTATAGAATGCTCTAGAGAGTTCATTAACCTGAATCTCTCTTATACTTCCCCTCTACCAGTACTGCCTGATGAAGGGAAGGGCTTGGGGATTTTTTTGAGCCATTCTGAGCAAACATCGTCTTTAGAATATTTTCCCATGAAGGTGGCTTCTATCATTCTCATTTGCAAAACCTTTGCTCTTTCTTCACATTTGAAAGAAACCCAGAATGACTGTTGTAATTTTTTCATGTAAATTACAAATATTTAGAATCCCTGTCAAAGGAGTGAAAAAAAAAAGCAGATGGTTTCCTTTATGTTCATCCCAATAATACCACATTAGAAAATAGTATTTTCAAGAGTTGTTACAAGATATTTCAAGGAAATAAACATTTGTTGAATGCAAACAAGAACAGATATGACATTTAAAAGTATTAATTTAGAGCTAAGGAGTCTGAGGCTCAGAGATGATGAGTGGTGTGTATAAGGTCACAGAGTGAATTTGCAGCCATGTCAGAATCTGACCTCAGTTCTCTCAAGTCCCAATCTGGTGTACTTTCTGTACTCTAGAAAGCACTACTCCAGATTTATTGCAAAGATGGCCATATTCCTTTGGGCTTCCCCATATCCACATCTTTGCAATATGACTTTGCAGTTTCTTTCCTTTCAAGGTAGACTATTTCCCCACTTCTTGAATCTGGGCTGGTCTTGTGATTTGCTTTGGCCAATGAAAGGTGGTGGAAATGATGGTACACCACTTCTGAGCATAGGCCTCAAGAGACCTGTGAACTTCTGCTTGCCCTGCTGTAAACTTACTACCACTATATGGACAAGTCTAGGTTCTTAGTCTGTTTCTTCTGCTATGGAAAATACCTGAGACTGGGTAATTTATAAACAATAGAAATGTATTCTTCACAGTTCTGGAGGTTGGAAAGTACAAGACCAAGGTGTCAGCTGGTTTGGCACCTGGTGATGGGTCAGTCTCTGCTTCCAGGATGGTGCCTTGAACACTGCTTCCTCTAAATGGAATGAATTCTGTGTCCTCACATGGTGAAACAGATGGAGGCAGAAAAGGGGCAAATAGTTCCCTCGTGCTTCTTTTATAAGATAATGAATCCCATTCATGAGGGCTCTGTCTTTATGACTTAATCGCCTTCTAAAGATTCCACCTCTTAATACTAACACATTGGTGATTAAGTTTCAACATATGGACTTTTGGGGGACACACTCATGACATAGCACTAGGCTATACTTAGAAGATAAAAATTCATGGAGAAGATCCCAGTGATTCCAGTTAAAGCTATCCTAAACTAGCCAACAACCAGTCAACCACCACAGATGAGAGAGCTTACCCCAGATTGCCAGAGCTTACAGATGATCATGAGTGAGGCTTGAGTGAGCACAGCTGAGACCGGAAAAGGCCAGCTGACTCATGTCACAAATACTCATGGTTTTAAGCAGAATTGAGCAAACCTTTACTTTTAAAGGATCCTATAGTACATAATACAGGTGCATACAGCATAGGCTCTGTTGTAACTCTCCTCTGCCGCTGTGGTGCCAAAAAATAGCCATAGGTGATACGTAAATGAACAGACATGGTGGTGTCCAAATAAAACGTAGCCACAAAAACTGGCATCTGGACCACAGGCTATAGTTTTCCAACCCCTGATTTTAAGGCATTGAGTTTTGGGTGATTTGTTATACAACAAGAACTAACTGATACACCGCTTGATTCTGAGCTGGTATCCCAAATAAAGAAAAACATCAGAGTTATAGCAAGTAATGTATTTGCAAAGATAAAAGCAAGTAGCAAGAGGAAGATATATCCATTTGCTTGAAGTTTTTACCTTAGCTGCCTTTAAAGTTTATACCTTAGCTGCCTTTACAACCTTTTGTTTGCAGACTGGGTATATTGTCATAGAACTGCTATTTCAATCTTTACAGATAATATTTCATGAGGGTAGCCACACTTCTAGCAGAAAACAAGTTATTCTGGTTGCAAACTCAGTTTACAAGCTTCTGAATTCAGATTTCAATTCCATTGAAACAGATTTCAAAGATTCCTGGAAAGCTTTTAAAGCCAAATTCATCAGCGTCTGCTTAGTTCTCCTCATTCTCACTACCTCCATCACAGTTAGTGCTTCTGACCTCAGCCTCCTTGAAACTCCCTTCTCTTTTGGCTTGTGTACTGCTTCTAGTTCATTTCTTTCATCTCTGGTCTGCCAGCAGGAGCTCCGTATTCAGAGCTTCTCTCCTCCTTGCATATTTCAGTCCTGAATCACTTTTTCTAGTGGGTCTTGATCAGGCATATATATCAGAAGCCTCTATGTATTAAACTTGGAAGCATAATAGCTATTATTGGCAAAGCTCTTCAGGTGATTTTGAAGAACATTTCTGTAGCAGAGAGTAGTTTTCAAATATGACTCCAAAATATCTCCTATCCCACATGCCCTTCTGCAATGTGACTGTGCCACTCCCATATCAAGAGAGAGATAAAATCTAGGCCGGCCAGGCTGCCCTTGCTCTGCACCACATGCTCACTGTGGTGGGCCCTGTGCCAGGGCAGTGGCTGCAGCACCTGGCCATGCTAGTCCTGGTCCCAGTGCTAGCCTGGGGGGCTGATCCACTATGGCAGGAGGAGGAGTGGCCCACCTTTTTGGCAGCGAAGGGAGTGGGGCTTGATGTCATCTCTGGAAAGGAGTTTTATGGACAAAGAGCCACCTACAATGCTTTGACCAGGAAAGACTCCACTAGAGGGATAGCCAAGATGTCCTTGGATCATGTAGACCTCACCTGTGACACACTGCAGGTCTCATAGCCAAGAAGTTGGATTTTGTGGATGATATCTTCACCAGTGTGTACAAAGCCAAATACCCCATTGTTAACTACAGGGCTCTGACAATTCTCAATGAGTTTGGCAGCCCTAACCTGGACTTCAAGCCTGCAGACCAGCCCCGTTTTGACAACAAGGAAGGGTTCTGAGTTCCATCTGCCGGAGCAGGTTCTTGGGAGTATGAGGCAGGAAGACACTCCACCACTAAATGTCCTGCAAAACAGGCTGCCTAAAGCTTCTGAGTTACCTAGGTTTGAATAAAACAGATGCTTAATCTGGAAAAAAAAAAAAAAAAAGAGATAACGTCTATTTCTCAACGTCTTGAATATGGTTGAGGCCTGTGACATCTTTGGCCAATAGAATGTGATAGAAATGACTGTGCTAGTTCTAGACATAGCCCTTCATTGGTCTGGTAGCTTTCACCTCCTACCTCTTGTAAGGAGTGTGATTATTGAGACAACCATGGTATCAGAAAGCCAGGCCATGTGAAGCAGCTGCTAAGGATGAGATCCCATGTGTAAGTGGAGAATCCATCTGGGAAGTGGATCCTTCAGGCCCAGCCACTATCATGTGGAACAAAACTACCTAGCTACACCCTTTCCAAATGCCTGACCCACAAAATCATGAACAAAATAAATGGTAGTGTTATGTCATTAAGCTCTGGGGTAGTTTATTACTCAATAATAGGTAAACTAGAGCAATCTTGAAGAACCTGGCCAGGTACAGTGGCTCAGGTCTGTAATCCCACCACTTTGGGAGGCTGAGGAGGGTGGATCACCTAAGGTTAGGAGTTCGAGACCACCCTGGCCAACATGGTAAAACACTGTCTCTATTAAAAATACAAAATAGCTAGGTGTGGTGTCCTGTGCCTGTAATCCCAGCTACTCTGGAGGCTGAGGCAAAAGAATCACTTGAACCTGGGAGGTGGAGGTTGCAGTGAGCCTAGATTGCACCACTGCACTCCAGCCTGGGCAATAGAGCAAGACTCCATCTGAAAAAAAAAAAAAATATATATATATATATATATATATAAACACTGATGAGCCTGTATTTTCTACCTGGCCTTACCCTGTTAAGAACCATTAACATCCTATACTGCTGCCATCCTGGCCTATATGGATTAAGCATGAGCTGACACTTCAGAAATCTTAATCTTACCTCTTTTATGAGCTCTACACCATGTATTTTTATAGACGTCCTGCTGGCACCTCAAATGCAATACATCTTTGCTAAACTGAACACATCAGCTCCCTTTTTTAAAAAGTCCTGTCCCCTTTTGCAATTAACTGTCCCATTGTCTACCAAGTTACCCTTGGAATAATTTTTCATTCCCCTCTTTCACCTGGAGCAGCCAATTAAGTCAGAAAGTTCTATTTGCCTTTTTCTTTCTGTCCTTTTTGTCATTATCTTAATTATGACCTTATCATCTCTCAGCTGCATTATGGCAGTGGTCTCTCTGCCTTTTATTCTTTAGCGCATCTTCCACACAATGGCCAGAATGAGCTTTCTAAAACATGAGCTTTCTCACATTATTTCCCTCCTTCAAAAGCAGCAATAGTTCCTGAATGCTTACCAAGAACATCTCGCACTTAGTGTGGCAGGCAATGTCCTCCATTATTGAGTGGCAAAGTAACTTCTCTACCTATCATCCATTACCTCCTTATCACAACATAACTCTCAGCTACCTGGTCTACCGGCTGCCTTTCCCTGACTTTGGGCTTCTATACAGACTCTTTCCTCAGTCTGAAATGCCTCTGCATTCTTTCTTCATGTGTAGAATTTTTTTGATTATCTCAAAGCCCAGTTCAATTTTAATGTTTTTCTGGATGTGTTTTCTGATTGCTCTTTTCCTTATGGCTGCCACACGTACTGGTGCAGGTGTGTAGCACACAACTCTAAAGAAAGCCATTCATAATTACAGTGTAATTTGCACCTCCTAGAGTTGTACAACATACAACTTATAACAAGCTCCAGGCACAAGTAATTATTTTGTTCTCTGTACTCCTTCAATACAGTTCTTTATTTTGTTCCCGAAAAATGCATTTATAACACTCACTAGATGCCAGGCACTGACAAAAGATCACAGACACAAATATGAATATTATCAGGTATTGGCCTCGAGAGGCTTAAAATTAGAGCAGTAGACATATAATTCGTATGTTACATATATACATACACATGTATGCTACATATATACATACATATAATGTATATTCCAAAAATCTTTCGCCTTTATTTTGTCCTTACCTTTGTCTTCTCTATATCAGTGTTGGTTGAGAGCTCTATTTTAGAGCAAAAAAAAAATTTTTTTTTTTGAGGCAGAGTCTCACTCTGTTGCCCAGGCTGGAGTGCAGTGGCATGATCTTGGCTCACTGCAACCTCCTCCTCCTGGGTTCAGGTGATTCTCGTGTGTGTGTGTGTGTGTGTGTGTGTGTGAGAAGCATGCTACATATATGAAGGATAAATTATAAAAATTGTTCATATGTTCAGGAACAAAGGACATATTTTCTAAAACTGTAGAGATCCAGAGTCAGAAGAGGTACTTTCAACCCAAATGAATCATTTCACAATCGAAGTGACAGACTCAAAGAGGTGAAATGACTTGTCAAAGACAAACAACTAGGAAATAGTTGAGCCAGGACTTAAATCTTAATCTGGATTTCCAGTCCAATGCTTTTACCAACATCTTACTAGTCAAGAAAGGAGTTTTTCCATGATGCGATACAAAAGGGCTTCTTGGAGGTCTTAGTTCCATTTTACAGGTGATAAAAATGAGGCCCAGAGAATGATAATGATGGCTCCCATCTATCAACCACCTACCTCATGCCAGGCATAGTTCGAAGCACTCTCTTCTATAATCTTCACCACAGCCCTGTGAGATTGGAAATGAGGAATAGGAAGCTAAGTGACTGATTCAAGATCCCATATGTAGTAAGCAGCAGAGCAAGAATTGACACCAAGGCTGCCTGGCATCAATGCACATGATCTTCATTACTGCATTATACTAGCAGATTGGATTCCTGCTTTTATTATTTTTGTTTAAATATGATGCACCTTGGCTGGGCACGGTGGCTCATGCCTGTGATCCCAACACTTTGCGGGAGCCAAGGCAGGTGGATCACTTGAGTTCAGGAGTTCAAGACCAGCCTGGCCAACATGATGAAACCTTGTCTCTATTAGAAATATAAAAATTATCTGGGTGTGCTGGCACATGCCTGTAATCCCAGCTACTTGGGAGGCTGAGGCAGGAGAATTGCTTGAACTGTGGAGGTTGCAGTGAGCTAAGATTGCGCCACTGCACCCCAGCCTGGGTGACAGAGTGAAACTCCGTTACACACACACACACACACACACACACAGAAAGATGATGTACATTATGTCAAAACTCTGCTGGTAAGAAGTATAAATTATTCTGCCTACAGGCACATCTGCTGGGAGTACAAGTATTATTTTATAGGTGAGAACATTTGCTTCAGTGCTTACTACATGTCAGAGTTCTGCACCTGTACACATGACCTCAGGTAAAGCATGCAGCATAATGCTGGCCCACAAAATATCAATGAAACAAAAGCTGATCATTTGAAAAGATAAACAAAGTTGACAAACCTTCAGTCAGACTAAGAAAAAAGGGAAAAGATCCAAATAAATAAAATCAGAGATGAAAGAGGAGACATTATAACTGATACCACAGAAATTCAAAGGATCGTTAGAGACTATTATGAACAACTATATGCCAATAAATTGGAAAATCCAGAATAAATGAATAAATCCTTGGATACATACAACCTACTAATACTGAACCATGAAGAAATCCAAGACCTGAATAGAGCAATAACATGTAATGAGATAAAAGCAGTAATAAAAAACCTCCTATCAAAGAAATGCCCAGGACCTGATGGCTTCACTGCTGAATTCCATCAAACATTTAAAGAACTAATATTAATCCTACTCAAAGTATTTCAAAAAATTAAGGACATAGGAATACTTCCAAACTCATTCTACAAAGCCAGTATTGCCTTGATACCAAAACCAAACAAAGACACAACAAAAGAGAGAAAACTAAAGGCCAATATCTCTGATAAACATAAAGGCAAAAATCCTCAACAAAATACTAGAAGACTAATTTCAACAACACATTTTAAAGATCATTCATCATGATCAAGTGGGATTCATCCCAGGAATGCAAAGGTGATTCAACATATGCAAATCAGTTAATGTGATACATCATATCAACAGAGTAAAGGACAAAAACCAGATGATCATTTCAATTGATGCCAAAACACATTCAATGAAATCCAACATCTCTTAATAATAAAAACTCCCTCAAAAAATAGAACATCCGGCCGGGCGCGGTGGCTCAAGCCTGTAATCCCAGCACTTTGGGAGGCCGAGGCGGGTGGATCACGAGGTCAAGAGATCAAGACCATCCTGGTCAACATGGTGAAACCCCATCTCTATTAAAAATACAAAAATTAGCTGGGCATGGTGGCGTGTGCCTGTAATCCCAGCTACCCAGGAGGCTGAGGCAGGAGAATTGCCTGAACCCAGGAGGTGGAGGTTGCGGTGAGCTGAGATCGCGCCATTGCACTCCAGCCTGGGTAACAAGAGCGAAACTCCGTTTCAAAAAAAAAAAAAAAAAAAAAAGAACATCCTTCAACATGAGAAAAGTCATATGCAAAAAACCTATAGCTAGTATCATACTGAATAGGCAAAAACTGAAAGCTTTTCCTCTAAGATCTAGAACAAGACAAGGATGCCCATTTTTCCCACTGTTATTCAACATAGTACTGGCAGTCCTAGTGGAAGTAATTAGACAAGATAAAGAAATAAAGGGCATTTAGATTGAAAAGGAAAAAGTCAAATTATCATTGTTTGCAGATGATATCCTATATTTAGAAAAACCTAAAGACTCCACTGAATAAATCTATTAAAACTGATAAACAATTTGGTCAAGTTGCAGGATAAAAAGTCAATATACAAAAATCAGTAGCATTTCAATATGCCAAGAGATAACAATCTGAAAAAGAAACAAAGAAAGTAATCTCATTTACAATAGCTACAAATAAAGTATAATACCTAGTATTAGGCCTGGGGTGGTGGCTCATGCCTGTAATCCCAGCACTCAGGGAGGCCGAGGCAGGTGGATCACCTGAGGTCAGGAGTTCAAGGCCCATCTCGCCAAAATTGTTAAATCCCATCTCTACTAAAATATATATATATGTATTATATTATATATATAAAATATATATAATATATAAAATATATAATATATATAATATATATAATAATATATATAAATTTTATATATATTATATAAATATATAATAAATATTATATAAATATATAATAATATATATAATATATAAAATATATATATATAAATTAGCTGGGCATGGTGGTATGTTTCTATAGTCCCAGCTACTTGGGAGGCTGAGGCAGGTGAGTCACTTGAACTCAGGAGGTGGATGTTGCAGTGAGCCAAGATTGTGCCACTGCACTCTGGCCTGGGCAACAGATAACAACTCCATGTCAAAACCAAAACCAAAACAAACAAACAAACAAACAAAAACACCAAAAAACTAGTATTAAATACCTAGTAGTGAAATACCTTTTTCATCAAACAAGTTAAAATTCTCTACAATAAAAACTATAAAATAATGACAAAAGAAATTGAAGAGGACACAGAAAAATGGAAAAGATATTCCATGTTCATGGTTTGGAAGAATCAATGTTAAAATATCCATACTACCCAAAGCAATCTACAGAGTCAATGCAATCCCTGCCAAAATACCAAGGACATACTTCACAGAAACAGAAAAAATGATCTTAAAATTTATATGGAACCACAAAAGACCCAGAATACTCAAAGCCATCCCGAGCAAAAAGAACAAAATTGGAGGAATCACTTTACCTGACTGTAATACAAAGACTACTCCCAAACTCATTCTACAAAGCCAGTATTTCCCTGATACTAAAACCAAACAAAGACACAACAAAAGAGAGAAAACTAAAGGCCAATGTAATACAAAGCTATAGTGACCAAAACAGCATGGTACTGGCATAAAACAGATGAATAGAAGAATGGAGTCAAATAGAGAACACAGAAAGAAATCCATACATCTACAACTAACTCATTTGCAACAAAATTATCAAGAACATACACTGGGGAAAGTACAGCTTCTTTAATAAATGGTGCTTGAAAAACGGTATCCATATGCAGAAGAATAAAATTAGACTCTGCCTCTTATCATGTACAAAATCAATCATATAGATTAAAGCCTTAAATCTAAGACTTGAAACTATAAAAATACTAGAAGAAAACATTGGGAAACACTTCAGGACATCGGTCTGGGCAAAGATTTCTTGAGTAAGACCTTAAAAGCACAGTTAACCAAAGAAAACAAAACAAAACAAAAAAGACAAATGGGATCACATTAAAGTAAAAGCTTGCACACATCAAAGGAAACAATCAACAAAGTGAAGAGGCAACCCACGAAATGTGAGAAAATAGGTGCAGACTATCTATCTGACAAAGGATTAATTACCAGAATATATGAGGAGCTCAAACAACTTAACAGAATCAAAATAAGAATAATTCTTTCCCCCACCCTGAGACAGAATTTCGCTCTTTCGCCTGGGCAGGAGTGAAGTGGCACGATCTCAGCTCACTACAACTTCCATCTCTTGGGTTCAACTGATGCTCCTGCCTCAGCCTCCTGAGTAGAGATGTGTTTCATCATGTTTGGCCAGGCTGGTCTCAAACTCCTGACCTCAGGTAAATGTAAATTGGTACAGCTTCTATGGAGAACACTATAGCATTTTAAAAAACAAAAATAATCCTACCATATGACCTAGAATTCCCACTACTGTGTATATATCCAAAAAAGAAAAAAGAAAATCAGTATCTCAAAGAGATTTCTATACTCTCGCACTATTCACAAGGGCCAAGACATGAAATCAACCTAAGTGTATATCAACGGATTAATAAAGAAAATGTGATCCTTATACACTATGGAATATTACTCAGCCATAATAAAGTAAGATTCTGCCATTTGCAACAACATGGATGGAACTAGAGGAAACTATGTTAAGTGAAATAAGCCAGGCACAGAAAAACAAATATTGCATGTGGGAGCTAAAAATAAAAAAAAGCAACTTATGGAGATAGAGAGTAGAAGGATGGTTACCAGAGGCTGGGAAGGGTAGCAGGGAGGGACGGATAGAGTGGAACTTCTTAATAAATACAAAAATATGCTTAGATAAAATGAATAAGAGCTAGTATTCAGTAGCACAATAGGGTGGCTATAATTAACAATAATTTATTGTATATTTTAAAATAACTTAAAGAGTGGAATTAAAATGTTCCTAACACAAATAAATGATAAATAGTTGAGGTGATGGATGCCCCAGTTACCTGGTTTGATCATTACACATTGTATGCTGCTATCAAAACATCTCATGTACCCATAAATACATACATCAATTATGTACTCACAAAAATAAATAAATTAGCTTAAAATGCTGGCTTTTAGTAGATCTTCAATATAGTAAAATGGCAAGCAGTAGGAATAAATAAGTAATGCTGGAAACAACCAAGAAACTTAAGGAGTGGGGCTGCTGGTAGCAATATTTCTTGATCTGTATTTGGACAAAAATATTTGTGTTTTTGCAAGGCTGGTTTGCTTTATTTAAATATAAACAGCAAGTATCTATATAAACTTTCACATACCTGTTAGAAAGAGGACAATTTTTGCAGAATTATATATCAGTCAAAAAAAGTTATTGTGTAATATAATTTACCTGTCTGTTTAAGCCATCCCATTGCAAAGCATGGACACAGTCCTTGTGAATAAAAAGCAGACTAAAACAATTTTCACTTTCAAGTCAATTCTTTTAAAAAGGAATAAAACAGTGAAATCACAAAGTTTCTTTATTCTCTTCCACCATATGGGTCTCTTTGAGGTTTAGTAATATTATAAATAAAGCAGCTCTGAGATGAAATATGAAACAGTGAACAATTTAGAAACATTTTGAAGGAGCAAATATTATATCCTAGTGTTGCCAGGCTTTCAGCATAAGTAAGACAGAAAACAGAGCGAGAACTCTCATTTGTTCTATCAAGAAAGCATAAATATTGGGTTCCTATTAAGACAATCTCTTGCAGCTGTACACCAGCTCTCAACTATTAAAAAGATTCTTAAATTCCCAGGGAAACAAAAATTAATTTTGATCATATAAACTTATTGTGTTTATATATATATATATATATATATATATATATATATGAACTTATTGTGCTTTATTCCAAATATTTCCTCATCAAGGAGTTTGGAACAAAAATTTTTAGAAATATAGTCAGTTCACCTATTACACCATTATAAATATTTGAATGATCTCCAGCAACTTTGCTTAGAAAATTTCATAATCTGTATAACATGCCAGTGACAGCACAGCATTAGTGTCAATACATTTCATTATTTGGCAAGATAAGCACTCATAGCAATAGATTGAAATTCTGATTGTCATTTTCATATATTTCAGTTTCACCACAGCACATTGGATGGTTGTTCTTGCCTTTTCTTTCCCTCTTGGCTAGAACTCATTTGTCAGATTATATTAAAAATTTGTTTTATCTGTTAAAGCTTAGAGAGTGAGCTAAGTGATACTGTTTTAATCACAAATCAATATGTATAGTGAGGTCTTGAAATAATTCCAATCACTGTAGCCCTTGTTCATATTTTAGATGGATAATAATGCTATTGTGTTGTTTTCATTGGAACTCATTTTATGTATTCCATTTGTAGGAATTATAGTGACAATTGATCACATAGCCTAAACAAGGAAATGGATGTGATATTCATTTTCTGAGTTTTACAAGAATCTTCACTGGTAAAGTGAAACATTATATATATATATTTGCTTAAGTTTGGAGAAATAGAGTAGAGGTGTACTTTTCAAATTTTAGTGTGCTTTAGAATCTCCTGGAGAGGTGATTAAAATAGACTTGTAGGTCTCATAGCCAGAGATTCTGATTCAGTAGGCCTGGGTAGAATTTGGGACTTTGGGACAAATTCTCAGTTGATGCTGATGTTGCCAATTCAAGAACCTTCCTATGAAAAACAAAAAAAAAAAAAATAAAAAAAAAATAAATGGAGTGGTCAAATAGCAACGGCTTTGCTGTTAAACAATCTTGGGTTTAAATCCTGCTTTCTTGTTTAAAGATTTATTAATTTGAGGTAATTTATTTAAACTATTTTTAAGCCTTTGTTTCTCATTTGCTCAATAGGGGTTTTGTATGTATTAGATAAAATAATGTCTGTGCAGCACTTCATATAGTGCTGGACAGATACCTGATAATAAATGATAGCCACAGTTATTAAAAATGAGATAATCACTTTTACTGGGATCTGTCTGGTTGACCATGCAGTGCTTCTGTTTCATTTCTGGGTGTATTTAACAAATTATTTGTCAGTTATATCTAGATAGGAGTTATCTGATTAATGGGTTAGCAACTATTCAAGACTTGAATTGCTCATGTGGGCCCCAAAACACTTAAATATTTTTATCTTTGGGCCCTCGTTAAACAGGAACCCCAACTAAATACCATACTAAAATTTTGTTTGGTTCTGTCCTTTAAATTATTTTCCATGTAAATTTATATTTCCACAGTCTTATGTCTTCTTATGAATGAGTTTTTTAAATGAACATCGGTTTATTTTCAAAATCAAACTCGAGTCTTTGGAGACTAATATCCTTTCTCTGCATATTTTGTTATTAAGAGGCTTGGTGTTCTGCCAAACTTAATAAATTTAAGCTTGAGATTTTCATTGTCATGTGAATGTTGAAATTGGCCCTCAATTACACAAAGCAGCCAATTCAACAGGATATGTGAATTGGATTTATAATGAACACGTTTGTGAAGAATTACTTTTAAATCCCTGATTTTGTGGTTTACTTCTAATTCATTCAAAAAGCATGATCCAGCAGTCAAAAAAATCTCAGCCAATTCAGACCAAGTTTATTTTGAGAAATACATGATTTTACTTTAGTCAAGTGTTAATAAATAAATTTGTTTTACATTCAATCTCTTACCCAGTTGTTCATTTAATACTAAATCCTATCTTTCTGGTAGGCACTGGGCTAGACACTAAGGAAAACACCTCATCCTCCCAGAGCCTATAGTCTTGTGAAAAAGGTAAAAGTACAGTTATTAGAATCTCATTTTTACAGGCTGATAAATCTCCAGACCTTATCAGTTGTCAAGTGTTGGAAAAATGTTTGTGTTCATACCCAATTACTCATGAATCTATTAACCATCACCCCAAACTTCACATACTTCACGAGGTGGTATCTTCTAGATGTAGTATCCTTCCAGGGTATCTAGTCAAAGGAGAAATTCACATTTCCTATGGCTGTGTTTGTAAAATGAACATAGAGATGGCAAATCAAGTCAGTTCTGTTGCTTGCAATTAGCTGTCACTGAAACTCTCTAGCAAAATGATGTGATTGAAGAAAATAGCATATCTGTACATCAAACTTGATTTTGGGGGATTTTCATACAATGCAGGAATTTACATTCACATGATCTGTTATGAAATGAATGTTTGTGTTCTCTAAAAATGTATATATTGAAGCCTTAACCCCTAATGTGATGGTATTTGGCAATTGGGCCTTTGGTAGGTAATTAGGGCTAGATAAAATCATGAGGGGTGGGGCCCTTGTGATGGGATTAGTGTCTTTTTAAGAAGAAACACCAGAGAGTTTGCTCTGTCTTGCTCCACCATGTCAGGACATGGTGAGAAGGCTGTCATCTGCAAATCAGGAAGAGAGACCTCACCAGAAGCTGAATTGGTTGGCATCTTGATCTTGGACTTCCCAGCCTCCAGAATGGTGAGAAATAAATGTCTGAAGTTTAAGCCACCCAGTCTATGGATTTTGCTATGGCAGCCCTAGCCAACTAAGGCATGATCTCAGAAAGACCACAGGAATTTGTACAAAATTATGGAAACACTCTAAACTTGTATTATACCCAAATGGGACCCCTTAGCCCTAGTCTGCCAGGGCGGCTCTTTACTATTCCCCGAATACAATTTGCTCTTTCTTGCCTCTGCTATATACTCCTCCTATGCTGTTTTATTTGCCCAAAATGCCCTCCCCAAATCTTCCACTTCTGGCCGAGAAGCTCATCTTCAAGAGATCTTTTTTGATTAGCCCTAGTCCTCTCCCAAACAATCTTTCATTACAAACTTCATGTTTCACCATGCATTCACATGCATCTAACTCTATTTTGTCCTTGTGTTGGTTCAAGGCTGTAGGTCTTAACTCTTCAAGTAGACCCTGAGCATTCACAAAACAAGCCTAGGATCTAGAATTTTAAAATCTTTTGTGTTGTCCAGTGGCTCTTTTAGAGCATTGTGCAAATAAAATGGGAATCAAACTTATTGAATGAAGATTGAACTGGATGCCAAGAGCCAACGAATGTTTTAAGGCAAATGAATCAAGTAATACAGGAAAGTACAATAAAACCCTGACTCCAGAGGGTGCAAGTGCGGGGTGGGATGAGAGTTGTTCTGGATAAATGAGTTTAATGGATGGCTGAGGATTTATCTTTTTGCTTTTACTTTTAGTTGTTTTACTTTTAATTGTCTTGGATGGAAACATTTCCAATATAGCAATCTTAACTGTCTTCTCAAATAGTGCATTATGAACATGACCCAGCCAGAGGACTTGGGGTTGTCATTAAAAGCTATAACCCTGAGAAGCCCTCAGGCCCCACTGAGGTCTGCAGAACTGTTTGTCCCTAGTCTAAATGGCTGCAGATTGCTGTGTTTTTATTGTTGTTTTGTTTTTTGGCTCTTCTGAGTCCTCCCTTGCTGCTGTCCATCTCACTGATGTCCGTGTGAGTATGCCATTTCTATTCCCTGATCCTAATTTGCTGCTTCTCATCTAAAATGAGTTTGGAAATCAGATGTCCAAGCTCACAGTGGTTATTGTCATGATTATTATTGTTAGAAATGTGTGTAAACTGAGAGAAAAGGGCTCTCTGTCTGAGGGCTTGCCAGAGTCTCCATGGCCATGGCCAAACTGGGCAAGAGTCAAACACATCTATGTTGTGAACGCCTAGTTTGGCTCCTCTGAAGCCTTTTAAATTTATTTTCTATTCTTACTTTTATGTTCTGAAAATAAAACTTCCCGGATATATATGTTTCTGATAAATTCAGTCAGGTATTCAACAAATAATCATTGAGTGCTTACAAAGTGCAAGATACATGCTAGGCACTGTATCATGACCCTCTAAAATGAATATTCTATATCTTTCTCACTATTTTCTAGATTGCAGTAGCACATCACACTCAATAAATATTTGTTGAACAAATGAAATGAACCTTATAATTTGAGCAGTGATGAGATACACACCACACACACAAACAAGCTTACAGTGTAACTACAGAGCAAGTCATCATAGAGATACTATTAAATTCTACACAAAGACCAAAAGATTACTTTCTGCTAAAAAATCCAGAAGGACTGCCTGGAAGAGATAGTAGCTTTGACTGGGATTTGAAGGATGGCATCATATTTCAGTCAGCGAGAAGTTAGGGAAGTAAGAAAGGACGAGAGCACTGCAGACAAGACCCAGATGCTAGAATGGGTAGGATGTATTTGGAAGTTGATCAGTACATTTTGGCTGGAGTGCCTGTAGGTGAGTGGGAGAAGATCACATTACAATATTATATTTGGGTCAGAGCATGGATGGGCCTTGACTACCAGACTAAAGAACTTGGACTGTGTTTATTAGGGGATGGGAAGGAGCTGAGGGTTTTTGAGCTGGAAGGCAACATGCTTAGATCTGGGCCTTAGAAACATCACGTTGGTAGAAGTTGAAATTTAGGAGTCGAAGAGAAACAGGGCTAGAGGTGATTCCAAGGGTATAGGTGAGAAGTGATATGGGCGTGAACTAGAATGCTAGCAGTGGTAACAGAAAGGAGGAGCAATTGCCAATGATGCTGCAGAGGTAGACTAAGAAAACTTGGCAATGTATTTGTTGCCAGGAGTGACACACAGGGACACATTGAGTGTAACTCCAAGTAATGTCCTTTTGATAGAGGGTCCACAAGAACAGGTTTTAGAGAGACGGTGATGAGTTTGAACTGGAATATGCTTAGGTATGAGAGTGAACTGTTGATAGCTCTGCTGTAAAAACCTGAGTGAAGGAAGGGTGCAGTGGCTCAGGCCTGTAATTCCAGCACTTTGGGAGGCTGAGGCAAGCAGATCGCTTGAGATCAGGAGTTCAAGGCCAGCCTGGCCAACATGGTGCAATCCAGTCTCTACTAAAAATACAAAAATTAGCTGGGTTTGGTGGTGCATGCCTGTAATTGCAACTGTTCAGGAGGCTGAGACTTGAGAATTGCTTGAACTGGGGAGGTGGAGGTTGCAGTGAGCTGAGATCACATCATTGCACTCCAGCCTGGGTGACAAGAGTGAGACTCTGTCTTAAAAAATTAAATAAATGAAATGAAATAGGCTGGGCATGGTGGTCCACACCTGTAATCCCAGCACTTCGGGAGGCCAAGGTGGGTGGATCACTTGAGGTCAGGAGTTCAAGACCAGCCTGGCCAACATGGTGAAACCCCATCTCTACTAAAAATACAAAAATTAGCTGCTCATGGTGGTGAGTGCCTATAATCCCAGCTACTCAGGAAGCTGAGGCAGGAGAATCTCTTGAGCCTGGAAGGCAGAGGCTGCAGTGAGTTGAGATTGTGCCACTGCACTCCAGCCTGGGCGAGAATGAGACTCCATCTCAAAAATAAATAAAAATAAATTAAATTATATTAAATAATAAAAACATGAATGGAAAACGACATTGAAAAATACCAGAGAGAGAATTAATACTCACAAAGTGAGTGCTTATGTGGATTCAGGCTACAAAAAGCGTTAGAAGATCCAAGTTTCATTTTTAGTCCCTTTTTGATATGACTATGCTAAAAAGTATTAATTATTCAATTTGCTTCCAAGTGAACCTTTCAAATAAAGCTTTTGCTTGTTTTTCTGAGAGACTACTCTTGATGAGACCAAAGCACTAGTGCTCTTCGAAGTCTGAGCATTTTTGGACTTGCTCATGGAAGTAGTAGTAGATCCTTTGGTCAGAAACAAAAGTGTTTTCGGATTAGCAAGGAAACTCACCATGGAGTAAGTGGGGAAGTTAAAACACTGCACTGGATTTCCATTTTTTCTAGAATCATATTTTTCAAAGTAAAAAGAAACATTTACTTTATTTTAATAATATATTTTATTTAACCCAATATATCTGAAATTTTATCAACATGTAGCTAGCACAAAAAGAATGGATGTGTAGGATTTGGGCATGTAAATCAGAGGAAAAAGTTTATTCTAGACAAAGGAGACTGGGTATATAAACCTGGTGTGATAAGAATGATAAGGCATGTCAGAGACCGGCAAGAAGCAATTTCCATGTGGCTGGAGCACCTGCAGAGAGCGTATGGGGAGATGCCACACAGATAGGGAACTAAATGGATGCTACACTACTGATGTGCTGCTGAAAGCAAATGAGGTTATGAATGAAGCTACTGACCAGCTTCTAATGGCATTGAATGTGTGCTCGTTGATAGGCTGTTCATGTTGACAACAGCTTTTGGCCCATCAGAATTGGATGAACCTCCTCTTAGGTTCAAATCAGCTTCAGCAGTAGGTTGCTAGAACAGAGGCCTTGAAGTGAGGAAGATTCTAGAAGATTAATACTACAGCCAGCAACCAAGATTCACTTTTGGATTGGGGCACAATTTTAATATAGAAGACAGAGGGAAGCAAAAGGCCATCTTACAACACGCATAGCACCCTAAGACATAATCATTCTGGACAGGAACATATCAGGTCCTTGGGGGTCAGTGAGTGGGGATAATATAGTTTCTAAGCAAGACTAAGGGAAAAACAGCAAGGGCTGTACATCAAAGAGACTCTAGTTCTTTTTTAAATGCAATAAATATGTTGAGCCATTCTATCTTACAGAATTGTGCTGCTGAAAGCAAATGAGGTTATGAATGAAGCTACTGACCAGCTTATAATGGCATTGAATGAGTGCTCGTTGATAGGTTGTTCATGTTGACAACAATTTTATCTTATAGAATTGCTCTGTCCAGCATGGTAGCCACAAGTCACATGCAACTATTGAGCATCTGAAATATGACTAGTCTGAATTCAGATTTGCTATGAGTGTCAAACACAGTCTACCATATTTCAAAGGCTTTAGATGAGAAAAAAATATAAAATGTTTCATTACTGCTTTTTGAATAATAAAAACATTCTACATGTTGAATAATATTTTAGATATATTGGGTTAAATAAAATATTTTATTAAAAGGAAGTAAATGTTTCTTTTACTTTGAAAAATATGGCTTCTAGAAAAAATTAAAATAACTTATATGGCCTATTATACTATTGGACAGAACTTCTATGAAAAGTTCATATTGGAATCATAAAATTGTTCTATCTCCTCTGATGTTTCTGAACATTTTTCCTCATAGGGAACTTGCCAACATGTGTACTAGGAAGAAATTCAAACTGTAATAAACAGCTTAATGCATTCTTATCTATTTTCTAGGATTATTTATCTGCATTTTAATGTTTCTATGGAGATTAGTGCAACTGCAGGCTTGTTTTAATAGCCACGGTGTTCCGTACAGTTTGCATATTATAAAAATTATTTAAACGAAAAAATTTGAAATGGTTTATTATTTGGGAACATTAAAAAGCAAAAAAGTCAAGGAGGGGAAGAGGTCTCATAATAACAACTTTCATGTCAGGCAAGTTGTGGTCTGACATGTTCACATAGAGACCTTTTTAAAGAAGAAGTTATTGCAAAATACTCCTCCCTTGCAAAGAGCTTGGAGCCAATATCTCTATTAGAACATCACATAATAATAGCAAATTCTCAAGAAGCAGTACTTGAAGGATCATTTTGCTTTCACATTGGTAAACAGCAAGCAACTGTTCAGAGAAGGCATTCCTGGATTCAACTACAGGGCTTCCAATTATTATTATTTTCCTGTGGGCTAGTGGAAATTGTAATGTTTGATCATAACACAGACATTTAGCTTAATTTGTCTTAATTTTGCAATCATTCCTGCTTCCTACCAGCAATCCCCCATGATTCTACAAATTTGGTGTGTGTTAGCATTGAACAGAATGTGAAATAGGCTCAAGGAGTCTCCACCAAATGGAACTTACTTATACAATGAAAATAAACTTAAGCAAGGGTCTGAGACATCCTGTAAAATATTTTACTACATTTTGCAAGGCTCTTGGCATTTAGGAGACAAGTTTGTTTTGAAATAGAAGTGGTTTCTTTAAAAAAGCAAAGCATTATTCACTTTCTTAAGTGTAAGCAGGCAAAAAAAGAAAAAAAAAGAATTCAAAAGTTAAATAATGACTAACCCAACTCGAAGGAAAGAGTTACAACCTGAGGCATGCCTACCACACAGAAGGTCTACGGTGCTTTAAATAAGTTGGGAGCAGTTTATGTATATGGACAGTCTGATAGTACTTGGTAGACAGTGAACCTTTTGGAAGAACAGGCAGTTCCTAAATACCTGTCACCAGGGTTATATTGCAGAGTGAGATGGGACTGAAAGATTCTCAGGTCAAGCCTTTAATATCAGCACAACAAAAATGACTTCATCTCTGCAATTCATGAACAAGCTGTTCCCACTCGTGTAATAACTCCAGAAGGAGAAACTTATTTTGACTTTGATCTGTCCTGGTTTTCCTCTGCACTGAATGTTGTAACCTTGTCAACTAAAATCTCTTGGCCTTATAATTACAGTCAACATTGAAAAGCTCTGCCCTTAAATTACTAGTACAAATAAAAGGAGGGAAAAATAAATTAAACTTGGCTCTTATATCCCCATGTGATGGATGACATCCACCTGCACCTTGGAAGTTCTGTGCTCAAAATGTTTCAGCACTTTTTCATCTGGAAAATCAAACTAAGTTTCTGCTAATAAATTAAATTTACAGAGTTTTGTTTTGCTACTACTATCATTGTTTTACTAGCCTGTTTGGGGAGTAGAATTCATAAAGTTGAAGAATAATTACATTCTTTTACTTAAAGGAAAGAAACTCTAAGAGATCCCCTTGTTTTCCATTTAGTTTCAACTGTTTAAAGTGAGATAGCTTCCAGAAATGTATGGGTAATATGAGGCCAATGTATAATAAAAACTAAATTGTGACTTGAGCATCTCATTTAGAAGAAAACTTTCAGTTATTAACATGCTATGTCTCAGAAAAATTTTTTTAAAAGACGATGTGTTTTAGCTTTGACTCAACAGTAAGCCCAAATAAGCAGACTTATTGCTCTTCTCCATTGAAAACTGAAAAGAAACATCCCCAAACCACTCTAAATTATACTTCCAGTTCTAATCTATCTTGCTAGTGATAAGCCCTCTGAGTCTAGGGAGTATGATTCAAGTTGCTAAGTGAAGCCAATTCCTTCTAGGATTTAAGGATCTAGATTTATTATTCTAAAGTAAAAAAATAAATGTAGAGCAAAAGCAATATGTCAGAAAATTCTCCCTTGGAAAGCAGCAGTGATAAGTCATTTATGTTGTGGTTGTCAGGTGTACTCTCACTAGATTCCATTTTAAGTTGAAGAGAATATTTTAAGAGAATATATTCAAGTGAAATTATTTTCACTTAAAAAGTGTTTTCATTTAATTCACATCTGATTCTTTTAATCCAAATAAGGTGTTTTTTTTTTTCTCTTAATGATGGAATGATACATGGATATCCACTCTTGTCATTTCAAACAGACAAACATGTCAGTAGGGATAAAAGAAAACCAGCTGTAGTGAGGATGGAGGGTGCCTAAATGCCCACTATGTGCTAACACAGTTATTAACTTCGAAATGAATTTACTTTATTCTTCTGATTTAGGAGATGATTTTACTCAAGACATTTTTTTTTTTAAGCAGGTAGCCTGGTAGCATGGAAGAGACAGAGTCAATATGCCAATACTAGCCATTTCCGAGCACTTTCTAGTGTTCAGAGCATAAATTATGAGACCAGGGCCAGGCCAAATTATTTTGGCAGATGAGACATAGGAATCATTTCCTCTGAAGAAAATTTAGGCCACTGGATTAGACTACTGTTTGATGGGTACATAACTGTTTAGAGATGCTGTTCACAAAGATATCAGCAGATTAAGTCAAACAGAGGATCTACAGTTTATGTAGGTTCTCTCTTGGGGATTTTTTTCTAAACATTTTAAAAGTTCTGTGGAAGGCCAGGTGTGGTGGCTCATGCCTGTAATCCCAAAACATTGGAAGGCCAAGGTGGGAGGATCATTTGAGCCCAGGAGTTAAAGACCAGCCTGGGCAGTAATGAGACCCGTCTCTGAAAAAATAAAAAATAAAAAAAAAAAAAAGAAATTCTATGGAAGTATATTAACCACATGAAGACGGATATAGGAGAGCCAATATTTCAGGAGAGTGAACTGAAACTGAAAATGTTCTTAGTAGATCAGAGCAATGGTTAGAATTAAAAGAAAAAAGTTCATAGAGGACAACGTTGAAGGAAACAGACCTCATTCATTCAAAAAATATTTAATGAATGTCTACTATGTGCCAAGTTCAATTCTAGGTGCTAGCTTAATTTCAAGGTGCTCACATTCCAACTAGATTTAAGACTCTAACTGAAGTTAAAGCATTGAAATTTTACCCATGGCCATAATAGAGTAATCAGGACAAAATTTACCCTCCCTTCTTTAAAAATTAAAAAAAATGGTCAAAAATCTATGAGACAATGACTTTCAGACATTGGAAAACAGTCATTTCCCCAAAAGGAAAAAAAAAAAAAAAAGCCAGGATGAACTTGAAGAATGACCCAGATTACTGGCTAAAGAATTTCCAGGTTGGCGGGGCATGGTGGCTCACGCCTGTAGTCCTAGCACTTTGGGAGGCTGAGGCAGGTGGATCACGAGGTCAGGAGTTTGAGACCAGCCTTACTGACATGGTGAAACCCCACCTCTACTAAAAATACAAAAATTAGCCAGGCATGGTGGCATGCGCCTGTAATCCCAGCTACTTGGGAGGCTGGGGAAGGAGAATTGCTTGAACCTGGGAGGTGGAGGTTGCAGGGAGCCAAAATTGCACCACTGCACTCCAGCCTGGGTGACAGAGCAAGACTTCATCTAAAAAAGAAAAAATATTTTCCAGGTCACTACACACGGATGGGAATCTAGCCTAGTTTGGTGAACTCCCTCAGCTGAAGAGACAGAATTCAGAGTTCGGAGAAGCCAATGCAGCTAGACTTCGTGGAGGGGCAAAGTACAGGATAGAAGGAAGCTACAATGACAGAGAGAGAGAGAGAGAGAGAGAGAGAGAGAGAGAGAGAGAGAGAGAGAGAACTCCAGATATCTGCAGAGGATCCCTTTGAGTCTTTAGCTGAATAATAATTAGTGCATGAATTTTAGGAAACTGCCAAGCTGGAGAGGAAACCACTGGAAAGGAGCAGGTGGAGCAATCCTTAGAGCACACACAGGGCTGGGAATACTTTATGTTCCCATGAGCTACAGTAGAAGAGCTTCTTATCACAAAAGAAACTGAGTAGAGCCTTCTAAAGGGTACTTGCCTCAATAGTAGTGTTAAATTATCCCTAGACTGAAGGCTGTTCTGTACCTACCAAACAGAGCTTAAGAGCAAGCCTTGAAACCATAACTGTTTGCAAGTAATTTTCTTTTCTTTCTTTTTTTTTTTTTTTTGAGATGGAGTCTCACTCTGTTGCCCAGGTTGGAATGCTGTGGTGTGATCTTGGCTTACTGCAACCTCTGCCTCCCAGGTTCAATTGATTCTCATGCCTCAGCCTCCTAAGTAGCTGGGATTACAGGCATGTGCTATCATGCCCAGTGGCTAATTTTTGTATTTTTAGTAGAGACAGGGTTTCATCATGTTGGCCAGATTGATTTCAAACTCCTGACTTCAAGTGATCCACCTGCCTTGGCCTATCAAAGTGTTGAGGTTACAGGTGTGAGCCACCATGTCCAGCCTGTTTGCAAGTAATTTAACTGCATTCTTGTGCAAAGATAAAAAATATTGAAAGGGTTACAAATATATCCAGTATCCCTCAAAAAATAAGTTTACAATGTCTGACATTAAATTAAAAAAAATTACCAGACATGCATGGAAGCAGGAACATAAGATCCATGATGAGAAGAAAATCAATAGGCACAGAATCAGTCAAATAGATGATGGAATTAGTAGACAACAACATTAAAACAGCTATTATAAATTTATCCCATATGTTTAAAGTGTATGAGGAAAGCATAAGCATGACAAGAAGAGAAATGGAAGCTATGAAAAAAGACTGAAGTCAAACCTCTAGAGTTCAAAAGTGCACTGAATGTTGCTGAAATGAACAGCAGATTACACATTTCAAGAAGAAAACAGCAATGGACAAAATTCACAATAGGAACCACCTAAAATGAAGGGTGGGTGTGGTGACTCATGCCTGTAATCCCAGCACTTTGGGAGGCTGAGGCAGGTGGATCATCTGAGGTTGGGAGTTCCAGACCAGCCCGACCAACATGGTGAAACCCCATCTCTACTAAAAATACAAATATTAGCCATGTGTGGTGGCACATGCCTGTAATCCCAGCTGCTTGGGAGGCTGAGGCAGGAGAATTGCTTGAACTCAGGAGGCAGAGGCAACGTGAGCCAAGATCACACCACTGCACTCTAGCCTGAGTGACAGAGTGAGACTGTCTCAAAAAATAAAAACAGACAAACACCTACCTAAAATGAAACACACAGCCTAAAACACTGGGGGAAAGTCTGTGCAACATTGCCAGACCCTGTCTCTACAAAAAATTAAAATGTTGACTGGGCATGCTGGTGTATACCTGCAGTTCCAGCTACTTGGGAGGATGATGTGGAAGGAGTGCTTAAGCCCTGGAGTTAAGGCTCTGGTGAGCTACAATCATGCCACTGTACTCCAGCCTGTGTGACACAGTAAGATCCTATTTTTAAAGCAAACAAACAAAACCAACCAACCAATAAAATAGTTGGGGGAAAAAAGTGAATAGAACATCAGTGAGTGAGCTATGGGCAACATCAAGCAGTGTAACAAGTGTAATTGGAGTCCCAAAAGATGAGGAGAGGAAGATGGGAACAGAAAAATTGTTTTAAAGAAGCAATGGCTGAAATTTTCCACATTTGATAAATCCAAAGCATGGCTTAAAAGATCCAGGGGATTTTTCTCATCGTAAAGCACTACCTCTGTTGTCCTTTCACCTATAATGGTCTTCCTCTGTTTCTTCACCTACTCCACCTAACATACTTTAAGAGTCATCCTCCAAAAAACATTCCTGGACCCATCTAAATGACTTAGTCTTTTCCTGAACACTGCACCTTTTTGACCAGATGAAATAAATACTTGTTTCAATGAATACTTGAATTCTTCTTTGCAATGAATACTTGTTTCTACAGTTAACCTTTAAATTTTTATGCAACTATTGCCATGTTTATATCTTTCCTCCACTCAAGCTTTGGATTCTGCCTTTTTCCCTATTCAGAACATACTTTCTCCCTCAACTCTCTTCTTTTCCTGTTCAGATCTCTACCAGCTTTTGAACTACAAAAGATTTAATGGCCAAAAAGCCTACCATGATCCTTCTACCCCACTTGACTTACGGTTGTTTTATCTTTTTCCCTTCACACCAAGCCTCTGAAAAGATTTCTCTATTTTTTTAATACCCCATTTATACCACAAAACACTACCATGTGGCTTCCATCTTCATCATTCCCACCAAATTTTTCTCATCAAGGTTACCAGTGACCAATTTGCTACCAAATACAGTGGATTCTTTTAGCTGAATCTTTGTGTTTTATTCACCTCTTTTTTATTTTTAATTTTTGTGGGTACAAAGTAGGTGTATATATTTATGGATTACATGAGATATTTTGATACAGGGATGCAATACATAATAACGCATCAAGATGAATGGGGTATCCAACACTTCAAGCATTTATCCTGTGTTATAAACAATCCAAGTATACTTTTAATTAGTTTAAAATGTACAATTAAATTATTTCAGACTCACCCTGTGGTCCTATCAAATACTAGGTCTTATTCTTTCTAACTGCTTTTTGGTACCCATTAACCATCCCCTCTCCCACCTCCTGACCCTTACTACCCTTCCCATCCTTTGGTAATCATAATTCTACTCTCTACCTCCATTAGTTCAATTATCATAATTTTTAGCTTCTATAAATAAGTGAGAACATGTAAAATCTGTCTTTTTGTGCTTGGCTCATTTCACCTAACACAGTGACTGCCAGTTCCACCCATGTTGTTGCAAATGACAGGATCTCATTTTTTTTTAAATGGGAGTATAAGTATCCCATTTTCTTTATGCATTTACCTGTTAATGGACACTGAGGTTGCTTCTAAATCTTAGTTTCCAAAATTCCTCTTGATGTTGATTTCTACTTTTATTCCATTGTGGTCAGAGAAGATGCTTGACATTATTTCAATTTTTTGAATGTTTTAAGACTTGTGGTCTATAACATATAGTCTATCAAGAATGATTCATGTACTGAAGAAAAGAATGTGTATTCTGCAGCAGTTGGATAAAATGTTCTGTAAATGTCTATTAGATCCACTTAGTTTGTGGTGCAGATGAAGTCTGATGTTTCTTTGTTGATTTTCTGTGTGAAAGGTCTGTCCAGTGCTAAAAATGGGATGTTGAAATCTCCAGCTATTATTGTATTGGGGTCTGTCTCTCTTTTTAGCTCTAGTAATATTTGCTTTATATAGCAGGGTGGTCCAGTATTTGGTGCATATATATTTAAAATTGTTATATCCTCTTGCTGAATTGACCCCTTTACCATTATAAAGTGACATTTTTTTGTCTCTTCTTACAGTTGTTGTCTTGAAATCCATTTTGTCTGATATAAGTGTAGTGACTCTGGCTCTTACTTAGTTTGCATTGGCATGGAATATATTTTTTCATCACTTGCTTTTCAGTCTCTACGTGTCTTCACAGGTGAAGTGTGTTTTCTATCGGCAACAGATCATTGGGTTTGATTTTTTCAATCCATTCAGCCACTCTATGTCTTTTGATTGGAGAGTTAGCCCATTTACATTCAATGTTATTATTGATAAGTAGGGACTTACTCCTACCATTTTGCGATTTGTTTTCCAGTTGTTCTGTGGTCTTGTCTTTTTTCCTGTCTTCCTTTTAGTAAAGTTATTTTCTCTGGTGGTATTATTTAATTTCTTGCTTTTTACTTTTTGTGAATCTGTAGTATGTTTTTTGATTTGAGATTACCATGAGGCTTGCAAATACTATCTTATAACCCATCATTTTAAGCTGATATCATTGTATGTTGTTTCTTTTCTCTTGTTGCTTTTAGTATCTCTTCCTTATCCTTGACCTTGGGGATTTTGATTATTAAATGCCTTGAGGTAGTCTCATTTGGTTTAAATCTGCTTGGTGTTGATAAGAGAAATATTTCAGCCAAATTAAATTTAAAGGTGCTTACTTGAACAATAAACGATTCTCGAATCAGGCAGCTTTCCCAGCCAGAGTTGGCTTGGAGATTCCAGAACAGCCACATGATAGATGAGAAAGGATAGTGATACAGAAAGTATAAGTGAGGTACAGAAACAGCTAGATTGTTTACAGCTTGCCGTCTGCCTTATTTGAATACAGTTCAAACAGTTGGTTACATTTGATTGGCCAAAAATCAGTGATTGGCACAACTGTGGCTACAGTCTGGTTACACCTCCACTAACAGTTCATGATGTACAGAAAAACCTTTAGGCCCAACTTAAAAACTGTAAAGAGGCATCTTTATGCTAAACTTGACTTAACGGTATTCTACAACCTTCTCGCATTTGGATATTAATATCTTTCTCAAGGTTTGGGAACTTCTCTGAGATTATCTCTTTGAATAAACTTTCTACCCCTATCTTTTTTTCTACCTCCTTTCTAGAGCTAATAACTCTTATATTTGACCTTCTGAGGCTACTTTCTAGATCTTGTAGACATGCTTCATTCTTTTTTCTTTTGTCTTCTCTGACTGTATATTTTCAAATAGCCTGTCTTGAAGCTCACTAATTCTTCTGTTTCATAAGTTCTGCTATTAAAAGACTCTGATGCATTCTTCAGTATGTCAATTGCATCTTTCAACTGCAGAATTTCTGCTTGATTCTTTTTAATTATTTCAGTCTCTTTATTAAATTTATGTGATAGAATTCTGAATTCCTTCTTTGTGTTACCTTGGATTTGAGGTTCCTCAAAACAGCTATTTTGAATTATCTGTCTGAAAGGTCACATATCTCTGTTTCCCTAGGATTGATTCCTGGTGGCTTGCTTAGTTCATTTGGTAAGGTCATGTTTTCCTGGATAGCCTTGATGCTTGTGGATGTTTGTCTGTGTCTGGGCAATGAAGAGTTAGGTATTTATTAGAGTCTTCACAGTCTGGGCTTATTGTATCCATTCTTTTTGGGTACAGCTATTTCCAGGTAGCTGAAAGGACTTGGGAATTGTTATCTAAGCCTTATCTGCATTAGGGGACATCCCTAGCTCAGTAATGTTGTGGTTCATGCAGACTCATGAAGGGACCATTTGTTGTCTTGGATAAGATCTAGAAGAATTATCTGGATTACCAGATATTTTTGCTCTCTTTTATTCTCTACCACACAGTCTCTCTCTCTCTCTCTCTCTCTCTCTCTCTCTCTCTCTCTCTCTCTCTCTCCCCTAAAGTTCCTGGAGCTGCGTGTAGGGTGACAGAAGAATGCCTGTGGGCACCACCACCACAGGCGTTCTTTTGTCACCCTACACCCAGCCTGTGCTTGGTCAGCCTGAAGCCAGCACATCACTGAGACTTGCCCAATGTTTGCTGTAACCACTACCTAGCTGTCACCTATGTTTGCTCAAGGCCCTGGGGCTCTACAATCATCAGGTGGTGAAACCAATCAGGTTTATGCCCTTCTCTTGAGTGTAGCAAGCTCCTTCAGTCCCTGGGCAGGTCTGGAGGTACTGTCTGTGAGTCAGGGACTGGAGTCAAAAACCTTAGAAGTGTATCTGGTATTCTATTGCACTGCAGCCGAACTGGCACTCAAACAACAAGACATAGTCCTTCCCACTTTTCCCTCCCATTTCTACAGGTGGAGGAGCCTCACTCCATGACCACCACCACTACAGGCTCACAGGTGGACTGCCAGGCTACCACTGATGTTCCCTTAAGACTTAAGGGTTCTTCAGTCAGCTTGTAAATGAAGCCTGGCCTGGAACTCACCCTTCGGAATAGCGAGCTTCCTCTGGCCCATATCAGGTTCAGAAATGCCATCCAAGAGCCAAGTCTTGGAAGTGGGGACCTCAAAAGCCTGTTTGGTGCTCTACCCCAGTATGGCTGAGCTGATACTTAAGGTGTAAAACAAGTCCCCTTTACTTTTCCTCCACTTTTCTCAAGCAGAAGGAGTCTATCCATAACCACAACAGATGGGATGTGCTGAGTCTCGCCTGAAGCCTATAGTCTTAGAATCTAACCCAAGGCTCATGGCTCACTACCTAGGTATCTCTGCTGGTTATTCAGGACCCAAAGGCTCTTCAGTCAACAGGTGATGGGTCCTGCCAGAATTGATCCTTTCTCTTCTTTCCACTTTATGTCTTACGTTTTCTTTCATGATTTCATTCATGTCCATGGTTTTATCTGTCCATCTTAGGCTGATGCTTCCAAATACATATCCCAGGTTTAGAATTTTTCCCCTAAGTTCCAGAATTGCTTTATTTCCTGGACAGCTTCACTGGGATATATCCACAAGTGCTCCAAAGTAAACAAGAATCAAATGGAATTATTCTTTCCCTTAAATTTGCTCACCTCTGAGCTCTTCAACCTAGTGAATGGGACCTATTCCCCATAGCCTTAAGTCTTGGCATTATCCTTGATTTCTCTCTCCTTCAAACCCCACGTACCATTGGCCACCAAATCTTGTTAATTTTTGCTTGTAAGCATTTCTCAAATGGGTCTCCTTTCCACCTCTATAGCCAGTGACTTAATTCAGACCTTATCATTTCTTTTGGACTTGCTAGTCTTATCTCCCTGCCTCTGACCTTGGTTTCTTTCAAATAGTCCCATACAGCAAAAAGTGACCTCTCTGAAATATTAGGTTAGTGCAAAAGTAATTGTGATTTTTTTGGGGCATTTTTTAAGGCAAAACCCACAATTACTTTTATACCACCAACCTAATATAATCTAATTATTACTGTTTCTGCACAATTTAAAAAAAAATTCTCCATAGGCTTCCAGATAAAACTTAGGTTCACCACCATGGCTCATAGTGCCCTAACCTGCCACCTTCGTCTCTTACCACATACTGAATTACTCAGTTACTGGATGTCCCATGCTATCTTACAGATCCCAGTATTTCCACATGCTACGCCTTCTGCTAATTCTTCCTCCCTCCTACTAATACCTCTTCATGGCATTCTTTAAGACTCAGGTCAGACACTTCCACATCTGAAGTTTCCCTGACATTCCCCTTTTCCAAGCTGAGATTGGGTGCCCTCCTGATATAGGTAGAAAATATCCCATATATGTTATTTGTGAAGCATTGACTTTGATTTTTAAAAAGTATCTGTTCAGGGCTTTCCCATCACTAGATTGTGAGTCCCTCCTTGCCCTCTATACTTTCTATCCTCCACCCTGGCTTAGCTTTTCTTCAAGCACTTATCACCATCTGGCATACTAGGTGTGTCTCTATCCCTAAAAAAGAATATTAGATACATGAAGGTGGAGACATTTTACATGTTATGTTCACTGCAATATCCTTGACACCTAGAACAGTGCCTGGCACACAGCAAGCACTCAGCATTCATTTGTGATGTAAACAAATAAATCTTTGCCCTGAGCACTTAGAGCAGTATCTAACACATAATATGGGTTGTTACACTCTACTGCAACCTTGTTTACTCATCTGTCCCCCCTACAAGACTGTAAATCCTCAAGGTCACTACATTTTGTTTATCTCAGTATCTCCGTGCTTAGTATAATTTTTTGGCATATACTATAGTGAATAAATGAATCTCTTCAATACTGCAAGTTCATCAGGGCAGGAGTAAGGTCCCACCACACCTGGAATACTGCCTTCCACAAAAAAGATATTTGATGAATGTGTGTTTATTGCAAGCTGAGCATAAGCAACAAACAAAATGCTTTATAAAACTGAAGCATAATACCAGGGCGGCGTGTGAATAGCATTATATTTACACAAAGTCATTTTTTCGAAACTCAACCTTGGGGGACTTACCATTTCAAGTTAAGAATTAGATGCTCACACCGTTAAAAAAAAAAAAACCTTCTATGAGAGGAGCTTAATAAATTAGGATTATTTCATAAATTGTTTTCTCTATCTGAATAATAAAAAAATTTACTAATTTATTAGAGGTTACAAAATGGTGATATTTTATTTTGATTATTTTTTTCTAAGTTGGAAGGTTTCTAAAAAGACAAATTTTCATTCATTCACTATTTGATTACCCTAAAAAATAGTTTGTATAGAAAATATAAGATAAAGATACTTTTTTTGTTGTTTCAAAGTAATGAGTTAGTTACTTCATCCTTTAAGGAAAAATAGTACATTTTTATTTTTAACTTTTTGTACCTTTGTGACCTAATGGATTTAAACATATTGAAAGTGTTTCAAGTCATTGCAGTTATTATCTTTATTGATCCTCAGATTATCTTTTTTTTTTTTTTTTTTTGAGACGGAGTTTCGCTCTTGTTACCCAGGCTGGAGTGCAATGGCGCGATCTCGCCTCACCGCAACCTCCGCCTCCCGGGTTCAGGCAATTCTCCTGCCTCAGCCTCCTGAGTAGCTGGGATTACAGGCACGCGCCACCATGCCCAGCTAATTTTTTGTATTTTTAGTAGAGACGGGGTTTCACCATGTTGACCAGGATGGTCTCGATCTCTTGACCTCGTGGTCCACCCGCCTCGGCCTCCCAAAGTGCTGGGATTACAGGCTTGAGCCACCGCGCCCGGTTGATCCTCAGATTATCTTATTTGGTCAGTGGAGACCTATGCAAAACAGTTCTTGGATAAGTTGGCTTTAAAAAAAAAATTTTTTTTTTTTGACACAGGGTCTCCTCTGTCACCCAGGCTGGAGTGCAGTGGTGCAATCTCAGCTCACTGCAACTTCCGCCTCCTGAGTTCAAAGGATCCTCATCTTCAGCCTCTCAAGCACTCTCTTGCTTCAGTCTCCCAAGAAGCTGGGATTACAGGCACGCACCACCACACCTGGCTAATGTTTGTATTTTTTTGAGATGGAGTTTCGCTCTTGTTGCCTAGGCTGGAGTGCAATGGTGCGGTCTCGGCTCACTGCAACCTCAGTCTCCCGAGTTCAAGCGATTCACCTGCCTCAGCCTCCTGAGTAGCTGGGATTACAGGCATGAGCCACCTCGCCCAGATAATTTTGTATTTTTAGTAGAGATGGGGTTTCTCTATGTTGGTCAGGCTGGTCTCAAACTCCCGACCTTAGGTGATCTGCCCACCTCGGTCCCCCAAAGTGCTGGAATTACAGGCGTGAGCCACTGTGCCCGGCCAATTTTTGTATTTTTAGTGGAGATAGGGTTTCACCATGTTGGCCTGACTGGTCTCGAACTCCTGACCTTATATAATCCATCCTCCTCAGCCTCTCAAAGTGCCAGGATTACATGCATGAGCCACCAGGCCCCGCCAAGCCTGGCTTCTAATAGCTTTCTCACTTGCAGATATGACAACATCTTGCTGGTCTCATAGTGTATATTTTCTACCCTGCCCAGGAGACTTGATTCCTCTTATGAGAAAGGATAAAAAGTCAAAAGCCAAAACTTAAGAATGCTCACTGATATTAAATTGATCATGATTTTTTGGTCATTAAGTACAAAGGGCAACAGTTTTTTCTTTTTTAAACTTGTAAAAAGTTTATATGGAGACACAGTCTCGCCATGCTATCCAGGCTGGTCTTGAACTTCTGGCAGGGCACAGGTGATACCCTGTTTTGGTCTCATAAAGTACTGGGACTACAGGCGTGAGCCGCCATACCTGGTCAGGGCAACAGCTCTTTGTGTCATGTTTCTCCAGTTAATTTGGTGGCCTGAAGCTCATTCTCTATTGGATTCCTAAGAAAAATATTACGGAAAAAATATTCTGTAATTAGGTTCCTGCATTCTCTTAAAAGTTTTTTTATTGTGGCAAAATATACATAAAATAAAAGTTAACATCTTAATCTTTTTCGTTTTTTGAGATCAGATCCACTATGTTGCCCAGGCTAGTCTCAAACTCCTGAGCTCAGGTGGTCCTCCTGCTTCAGCCTCCCAGATAGCTAGGATTACAGGTGCACACCACCATACCTAGATCATTAATCATTATTAAGTATGTTGTTCAGTGGCATTACGTACATTCACATTGTTGTGCAACCATCACTAGAACTTTTCCAATTCCCTCTCTAGAGCTTTTTCATCTTCTTTAACTGAATGCTGTACCCATTAAACACTAACACCCTACTCCTCTCTTTCCTCAGTCCCCGGCAACCACCATTCTATTGTCTGGCTGCATGAATTTGACTACTCTAGGTGCCTCAGACAAGTGGAGTAATAAAACATTTGTCCTTAACTGGGCGTGGTGGCTCACGTCTGTAATCCCAGCACTTTGGGAGGCTGAGGTGGGTGGATCACTTGAGGTCAAGAGTTTGAGACAAGCCTAGCCAACATGGTGAATCCCCATCTCTACTAAAAATACAAAAAGTTAGCCAGGTTTGGTGGTACACACCTGTGATCCCAGCTACTCGGGAGGCTGAGGCATGAGAATCACTTGAACCTGGGAGGTGGAGGTTGCAGTAAGCTGAGATTGTGCCACTGCACTTTAGCGTAGGTAACAGAGCAAGACTCTGAGTAAAAAAGAAAAGAATTGTCCTTTTGAGTCTAGCTGACTTCATTTTTCATAATCTCTCAGGGTTCATTCATGTTGTCGCATATACCAGAAAGCCTTCCTTTTGAAGACTGAACAATATTCCAGTGTGTATACACCAGAGTTTGTTTATCCATTCATCCATCAGTGGGCATTTCGGATGGTTCTGACTTTGGGCTATTGTGAATCTTGCTGCTACGAACATGGCTAGAGAAATATTTGTTTAGTCCTTTGCTTTCACTCCTTTTGGGTATATACCCAGAAGAGAAATTGCTAGATCATATAGTTATTCTACGTTTATTTTTTTGAGGCATTGCTCTACTGCTTTCCGCAGTGGCTGTACAATTTTACATTCTCACCTGCAATGCACAGAGGTTCTAATTAATCCGCATCTTTGCCAACTCTTGTTGTCTTTTGGTGTATTTTGATAATAGTCATCCTAATGGGTGGGTGGTGGTATCTTACTGTAGTTTTGATTTGCATTTTCATAATGGTTAATGATATTGAGCATCTTTTCATGTGCTTCTTGGCCATTTGTGTGTGTGTGTGTGTGTGTGTGTATGCACATATTTATTAATTTATTTATTTATTGAGAAACAACTATCCAAGTGCCCATTTTTTTAAAAGATATGATTTTTAATGTATTTGATTCAATAACATATGTACATAGGTCGATATTCCCTGGGTGATCCCCTGGGTCCCTTCTCCTAGAGGCAACTACTATTACCAGCCTGATAAATGGTCACGTCATTCATGGGATTTACTCATGCTTACTGGATCAGAATCTTCAGGCTGCAAACATTTCTCCAGCCCTTCCCACAAGTGCCCATTTTCAAATTGGGTTTTGTTGAGTTGAATTATTAACAGTTTGTATGTTTATACTTGAAGTTCAATTTTGTTGGATATGAAATATTCAGCTCATATTTTCTTTCTTTGGGTGTCTTAAATATGTTACTCCATTATCTTTCAGCATAAACTGTTACTATCAAAAAGTTTGATGATAAGCTAATGTTATTTCAATTAGAAATGACTTGCTCTTTTTGCCTGGATGCCTAAAAGATTTTTTTTTTCTCTTATTGTCCAATAGGTCTAGTAAAATATGTCTTGATGTTAGCTATTCTGGGTCTACTGTCCCAGATACATACTATGCCTTCTCAATATGTAGTCTTTTTTATTTTAGAAAAGTTTTATTGAATTGTACTTTTTAACTTTTTTTTTTTTTTTTACATTGTATGGCTTTTTCTTCTTTATGAACTCCTATTACATTTATGTAAAATCTTCTTTGATATATAAATATGTAATAAATATATATCTAAAGGTTGTGTATATATAAACTTTATCTCAAATCCTCCACATTCTTGCCAAGAGTTGGTATGTTCAGTCTTTTAAATTTTAGCCATTCCAATAGGTGTACATTAACATCTCATTATCATTTTAATCTGCATTTTCCTAATGACTAATGATGTTGAGCATCTTTTCATATGTTTATTTGTAATCTGTATATCTTCTTTGGTAAATCTTTTGCCTTTTTTTTTTTTTTTTTTTTTTTTTTGAGACAGTCTTGCCCTGTCACCCAGGCCAGAGTGCAGAGGCACAAGCTCGGCTCACTGCACCCTAAACCTCCTGAGCTCAAGTGATCTTCCCACCTTAGCCTCCTGAGTAGCTAGGGCCACAGGCGCATGCCACCATGCCCAGCTAATTTTTGTATTTTTTGTAGAGATGGGGTTCCACTATGTGGCCCAAGCTGGTCTCAAACTCCTGGTCTCAAGTGATCCACCCATATTGGCCTCCCAAAGTGCTGGGATTATAGGTATAAGCCACCACAGTAGGCTCTTTGCCTATTTTTTAAAATGATGGCAATGGAAGTTTTTAATTTTTGTGTTACAAATAGAAGTTTTTAATTTTTGTGTTCCAATTTATCAACTTGGTTTTTATGGATCACATTTCTGGTCAGGATCAATATATAAAAATATAGCTAAAGTTACCTATTAGTTCTAGCAGCTTTTTAATAGATTGCAATAGATTTTAGACATAGATGACAATGTCATCTATAAGTAAAGATAGTTTTATTTCTTCCTCACTATCTGTATGCTGTTTATTTTTCTTCTTGCTTATTTTACTGTCTAGAATCTCCAATATATTGTCAAATAGAAGTAGTAAGAGCAGACATTGTTGTCTTGTTCCTGATCTTAGGGGAAAAGTATTTGGCCTTTCACCATTAAGCATGCTGTTAACTCCAGGATTTTTGTAGACACACTTTATGAGGCTGAAGAAGCTCATTTCTGTTTTCAGTTTGTTGAGAATTAAAAAAAAAAATTAGCAGTGGATGTTGGATTTTTGTTAGATGTATTATCTGTGCCTGTTGAGACTGCTATATGGTCTTTCTTTTTTGTTAGTTTGTTAATATAACGAATTACATTGATTGATTTCCAAGTGTCAATCCATTCTTGCATTCCTGAGATAAATCCTACCTGGACATAATGTTTTTTTTTTAAAAAAATTATAGATTCTCTTTTTAGTCTGGTAGGATTCGCTCCTGAAACCATGTGTGTTTCTAGTTTTCTTCATGGGAATGTTTTAAACTCTGTGTTCAATTTCTTTGGTAGACATAGGCTGTTCAAATTATCTATTTAATCTTGAGTGGTTTTTGATAGTTTGTGTCCTTCAAGAAATTTTGTCAAAGACTTTAGCCATGGAGGTTTTTTAAAATTTTCTAAGTATTCTGTGTTTACTGGGGCCATTTTAAGTATCCTCACCACACACATACACACAAAAGAAGGGTGATGGTGGATGTGTTAATTAATTTGACTATAGTAATCAGCACGCAATGTATTCTCATACCAAATCATCACATTGTTCACCTTGAATATACACAATTTTGTTAGCGAAACATTTTAAAATACAAAATAGAATAAAAACTATTCTTCTACTTTCTCAGAATTTTCTAAGGTTTTATTTCTAAAACTAGAATGATGGTATACTAAAATATAAACCAATATGATTAAAAGATCCCTAAGAAAATGGAGAAGTAGCTTTATTTGATTGCTACAGGGTTACATCTTTTAATGCAAGTGAAAAATTGAGAGATCAATGTTAAAATGTACTTAAGAGACATAAAAAACATTTCACAACTTCACTTTGCAGATTATCAATGTGAAATTTTAACATGATTACCAAAATTGTAAGTATTTGGTCTTGTATAGATGACTAAAATTATTAATATTTATTATAAGACTATTACTAATATATTAAATATTTTTGTTTATATAATAAAACTCTTCTTTCTCCCATTTCTTGGGGCAATCATTCAACTTTTCTGGGCCTCAATTTATTCACTGGTAAAAATGAGTCAATTAGATTAGATTTTTGCTAAGACTTCTTCTAAACTTTAACTTTTAAAAAAAGTTTTCAATGTTGACTATGAAACAAAGTGTTTGAAGTGTTTTAAAATAATTATACCAATTGGAACCTAAGTACATAAAGATGCCTAGTAAATAATTTGTAGATACTGTAAAACGAGTTTTTTTCAAGTTAATTTGCTTGTAAGCTGCTAAAGTAATATTGTTTTGGGAAGAGAGGAAAAGGAGTCACAAATAAAATCTTTATACTTCATGTTCCAAAGGAAGAGAGATGTCTCTTGTCTAAGCAATCTGCCCAAAATCCAAGTCAGAGTGAGAACTGCTTTGGTGTCAGTCCTCTCATTTATTAATCCTACCAACCACAAAGGTAAAAGTGAGTGTTTTTGAGAAGACCCCTTGGCACTGCTGCAGCAGCTATTAAAGTAGAGGATTGAATTGTGTGAATCTAAACTCTTCATAAGCCCTGGAAATCAAGCTTGTTTTTGTGAAGAACTTGATCAGAAACAAAAGAGTGTTACTAAACATTTTGCTGTCTGGACAGTCTTCAAGAGCACATGGACACAATTTATTCTTTAACAGGAGCCATGCTCTGGTTCACATACAAAAGCTTTACAGAAAAACGCTGTGAGGTATGTGTAAAAGGAAACATTTAAAAATTATATTATAATTACAGCAGACTATAAAGATACAGATTTAGTCATTGTTTATCTTTTGCTCATTCTTGGAAGATTTTTAAAATTAATATTTCTAATGAAAAAGTTCTGGAAATCTTGAATGTGGCTTACTATCCAACTTGTCTTTCTATCCAACAAGAAAAGTGTGCATTTTAAATAAAGGTAAGCTCAGGTCCTTTTGGTGTTTTGGAAGCAGCACTGTCTGTAGCTGATGCTTATGGTGATATTCCGAAATACATCCCCAGACCCACCTTGGATTTCAGCCACAGCTGTAGTGGGGAGCTCCTCTCAATTTTAGACTCACTTTTTAGTGACCGCAACCAACCTCAAATGACTTCCCCATTTCTCCACTTTCTGATCCTGTATCCTTTCCAAGGTCATGGAAGCACCCTAAGCCTATGTAAACCAATAATAAAATTCCAAGGCCCTCTACCCATCTGAATGGACACCTCCTCTCTGTCAAGGGCATTCCAAAATTAATCTGAAAAACTAGTTTAGGCAAAGATGGGAAGGGGAAGCCATACATGCCCTTCTACGTTTTGGAATTACTGATAGATCAGACCTTTAAGTCTGATAATGAGTACTTATGATCTAGTCTCTGTGAAGTCTGCTACCTAGAGGCTTCATCTGCATAATAAAACTTTTGTCTTCACAATCCCTTATAATAACCCAGACATTCCTTTCTATTGATTCCAGGTCTTTGGATAAGAACTCTTTCAACCAATTACCAATGAGAAAATCTTAGAATCCACCTGTCACTTGGAAGCCCCTGCTTCCAGTTGTCCTGCCTTTCCAGACTGAATCAATGCACATCTGACATGTATTGACGGGTAGGTTTTGTCTCCCTAAAATGTATAAAACCAAGTTGTGGCCCAACCACCACGGGCACATGGTCTCAGAACCTCCTGAAGTCTGTGTCACAGGCCAGTGGTCACTTATATTTGGTTCATAATAAATCTCTTCAAATATTTTATACAGTTTGACTCTTTTCCTTGATAGCTGTGTGTGGGTAATCCCATTACTATAGAGGAGTAATGCCCCCCACCAGTTGGTCCAGGTTAGTGGACAAATTCTCCAGCCTCCAGTCCTTCCAATGGACAATTCTAAAAGCATTAATCATTTCTAAGGAGTTGCTAGTCCTGGAATCAAGTCCCACATGCCCATAATGACAATCGCAGTAATATGCATCTTATTGGGTTTTCCTCTCTCTTATTCTTCCTGCTCTCTCACTTTTGCTTCCTGGGATTACCAAATAAACTCCTTGCACCCAAGTGTTTGTCCCAGGTTCTGCTTTAGGAGGAATGTAAAACTTTTGATATGAGGTGTGACCCTAGAGGACAAATCTTTGGATGGGATCCTGGAACTGAATCACTTACCCTTATTGCTAGGATAAGTAGGATGGTGATAACCCCTGGTATGCATCCTAATTTCTATGAATCTTACCCATGGTGGATTGAGATGAGAAGAAATGGGTTATTTGGTAACTCTGTCACTACAATGAATGGAGGCAAAGGATTGTAGAACTGGCTCACATTTGTCAACTGCCTTGGGACCTTTGAAAAAAAAAATGCTGGCAGGCCCAGATCAGCCAATTATCAATTTAGGGCATGCTGTGAAAGCCAAAAGTCCTCTTTGGCAGTGTTTAAAATGGCTATTATCCCTTCAGCCACAGGGAAGCTGTGCTAAAAGCCAGACACAGAGTGTAACTGTAAGGATGACAGAGTAGCAAAGAGATAAAAGATGCCACCTCAACAAGTCTCCTTTGCTAAGTTAGGGCTCTCATGTCAAAGGAGTAGGACTCTGAGACCTGAGATGAGACAATTTGAGTACATGTGCTTGAGGAGCTTGAGTCTCAGATTTCCTCTGAACTCTCCATGCCAGCCAAAGCAGCTGTTTCTCCCACTCTAGAGGAGAGCAACCTCCCCTTACCTGGAGACCATATGAAGTGTTTGTCTGAGATGGATGCCTTGTAAAATGACTCCTGTCTCTTCAAGATCTAACTCTGGCTTCCCCAACTGTTTTTAGATTAATCTCAGATTTAGCTGAGAGGAAAAATACAGTCCTTGGACTGGGAAGAAATAGCTTATTTACTGAAAGAATTTTAGGTACTGGCTAAGAAGTACTGGCAGTAAGTTGGAGAGTATGAGTGAAGATAGGTCTTGAGTGGGCTGGACCAGAGAGGCAGAATATAAGGCTGGATAGAGGAGAGTTTACTGACACAGGAGCACTCTCTTATGGCTCAAGATATAGTATCTCATCTTTAGGATGACTCAAGATATAGTGTGTCATCTTTAGGACACATGTCCTGGTCTTAACAGGCTGTTGATGTGGTTTCTTGAGACTTGGCTATAATGGTCTACACTAAATGAGGCAGGAATGGTGGAAATGCCTTATCAAAGTGTTGAAGAAGAGGTCAGAGGCAGAGAGAGGTGGATATTTGAATGCATTTATTTAACGTGAAGAGAAGAGAACAAATGTACCATTTTCCTAGGAAGGGCCCAGAGAATACTCTCTTAAGATAATAAAGGATGTCACTCAGGGTGACAACAATATCTTTGATAAAATCATCAGAAACTGTACTCTATAGGCCAGGATTCACAGTAGGATATGATGGCATAGAATTGGGGTCTTTAGTACTAACTGAGATGAAAGAATTCCATAATGGCAGGAGGCAGGTAGTGGCATTCAACCATCTGCAACAAAGTGACAGCAATCCTGAAGTAAATGCTACTTATGTCACCAGGAGTATATATGGTAAACGTTCACTCAATCTTTCTCCAAAGGACTTTCAACCACTTAGCAAAGTCAAACAAGTGGAATACTCAATCCTCTCAAAGGTTGTTGTATACAAGGCTTAGTTGACCTGATATTAAGTGATCTAAAATATCCTCATTGCCCCCTAAAGAGAGTGGAGGCTGTGGATACCAGGTAATAGAAGGAGTTTTGGCTCCAGTCCATTTCACAGCATTTTCAATTGCTTCAGTGGGGTTACTTTGATTGTTCCCCTGGTATCTAGTGCATACCTGGGCTAAATATTCTTAATACCTTCTCATTAGCTTCCTGACCTATGGAAAAACATCCATTGTGGCATGGAGGAGCTAGTGAAAATTCCCTAAAATTGTACCTTCCTTACCCCAGCCAAGATAGCAAACCAGAAACAATATTGCATTGAGTGGAATTTCTGAGATGAGCACCACTTCCAAAGACTTACAGGATGCAGAGGTAACATCCTCTGCATTTACGTGTATGGCATCTGCCATGGTAGAAGACAAGGGAATATTATAAACTTAATCACGTAGTAGTACCAATCATGTCTACCATGTCAAGTATGGTACCTTTCCTGGAACATATCAACACAGCCTCTGCATGATATGTGGCCATTGTTCTGACAAACATTTTCCCAATCATTAGGAACATCAAAAGTGTTTATATTTATATGGAAATGATAGCAATATGTATTAACTTGATTGCTCCAGAACTATGTTAGCTCTCCTCTCTCACACAGTGTAGTGTAGTCTTTTTTTTTTTTTTTCTTTTGAGACAGAGTCTCTGTCCCCCAGGCTGGAGTGCAGTGGCACCACCTTGACTCACTGCAACCTCCACCTCCCAAGTTCAAGCGATTCTTCTGGCTCAGCCTCCTGAGTAGCTGGGACTATAGGTGTGTACCACCATGTCTGGCTAATTTTTGTATTTATAGGAGAGACGGGGTTTCACCATATTGGCCAGGATGGCCTCAAACTCCTAACCTCAGGTGATCCACCTGCTTCAGCCTACCAAAATGCTGTGATTACAGGCATGAGCCACCAGGCCTGGCCCACAGTGTAGTCTTCAGGGATCTTGTTTATTCTCACATTAGCGAGAATGTTGTGTTGATCCTCTATATTGATAACATTAGGCTGCATGTATCTGGTAAACAGCAGAAAGAACTCTTGGTGTTCAATAAGATGCACACAAGCCAGACGATGGAAGATTCAGATCCCTACAGCTTTTAGAAGTTCAATAGTCTGGAAGGTGCTGGGACATCTCCTCCAAGGTAAATGATAAATTAGTGAACTTTTACCCTTCCCCAGTAAGAAAGAGACATAGCATGTTGGGGACTTTGGCTTTTGAAAGCTTCTTATACTTTCTCAGGAATACAGCTCTGAATTGGAAGACTACAAGTTTTAGGTGGAGCCCAGAACAAGAGAGGGCTCTGCTGCCAGTTCAGGCTGTGATGCAAGCTGCCCTCCTTCCTGAACTATATGGCTCAGAATACCGATTGATCATAGAGATGTCTATGGCAGATATGAAGATTGTGCAGCATGTCTAGCAAGCCCTAACAGAAGATTAATAGCACAGACCTCCTGCTTCTGGAGCGAAGGTCTTGCCTTCTCATTGTTTGAACAGCAATACCTAGCATGTGCCCAGTAGAAGGTGAGAATCTGTTTTTCCATTTCTTCTTTTTAGAAAAAAAAAAAAAAAGGAAAAAAACCCTGAGAATCTGACCATATATGATATCAAGTAATGAACTGAGCTGCCCATCCTAAGCTGAGTGTTATTGGATATACCAAATCATAAAGTCAGGTAGTCACAGTAGCAATCCATTATTTAACGGAATTATACATCTGGGATGAAGCCTGAAAAAGCCAATACAGCACATGTAAGTTACATGGACAAGTGACCTATCATTTACCTTCCATCTCATTTACATCTCTTACACTAATGCCTTATCTTCAACATACTTGTGTGATCTCATGGGGCATCTTCGTCAACCGTGTCAGTTATTTATCGCTACAATTACGTGGTAACAACCAAGAACAACAAAAAACTTTATGATAATCAACAGTGAGCATTTACTATTCACACATCCACAGCCAGCTGGGAATTGGCTAGGTAGATTTTCTGATCTTGGCTGGTCTTGCTCATTTCTTGGGTTGGCCAATATGTGAATGGAACCTCATCTGCTCCATGCATCTTTCATCCTCATCAGACTATCCAAGTCATGTTCTTATGTCAATAACAGAGCCACAAGAGAAGGCAAGTATTTGTCAAGCCTCTGCTTGGATCACAGTTGTTAATATTCCATTGGCTAAGTTCAGAATCAAAAGTTGAGGCCAAATGCTCTACTCAGAGGGGGCGGGCAGTGCAAACTGGCAAAAAGCATGGAATAGGGAGAAGTGAACAATTGAAGGCACTTTTGCAATAGTATCACACCAGCTGACAGGAAACAGTGGACCTTGTTGATGCATGGTCAAGATTGATATATTGATGTGGGCAAAAATGACCGGCTGCCACACTGCTGCCTCTGACAGAGGCGGCTCTAACAATTAGTGGTAGGGAAAATAACCTTCCTGATGGACAGAACTTCAAATAGTACACTTTGTCATGATGTTGCTGAAAAAGCATAGGGCCTGAGTTAAGCACTACACACTTTTGATCTTGGTAACTGGGTAGGCTGGTCAGGGACAAGGAAGGAACAATATTGGAAGATTAGAGAAAGTGATATTTAGGGATAAAGAATGTGAACAAAACCATGGGAATGTGCACAAGTGTGGAGATTTTTGTAGATTCTCTGCCAGAAAGAAAACACTCAGGAGGAAAAATTAGGCGGATAGGATGATTTCTCCAGTAGATGTCAACCAGCCTTGTCCTTGATTGCCCCAGGTTATACAATGAGCCCACAAATGGAGTAATCATGGTGGCAGAGATGCAAGCTATGATTGGGACCAACAGCTTGGGGCTTCCTCACTAAAACTCATCTAGTGATGAGCTAGATGAGCTAGGATTCAGCTACTGCTGAATACCCAATTGGTCGGCAGCGGAGACCAATGATTTGGTACTACTACTCCTTGAAGAGGTTAATCAGTCACTTGGGAGCAATTTATTTGCATTAAATTTCTTCCACCTTGGAAGAGGAGTAATTATTTGCTATTGTAATTAATTATTACTCTTAATAGGGGCTTTCCTTTTCTTCCAGAGGCACCTCTGCCAGCATTACTCTCTGAAAGACTACAGAAATGCCTATTTATCAACATGGTATCCTGCATTATACTGCTTCAGATCTTGGGATTATTTTGCAGCAAATGAGCAACAATAGGTGCATGAATTGTTGGATCCACTGGTCTTACCGTAGACAGCATTATCCAGAAGAAATCAATCAAATAGAACAATGAAATTGTCTATTATAGGCTCAGTGTAGGCAACAGCTCAGAGATGACATCCTGCAGGGTTGAGGTGCCAATCTCTAGGTTGTGGTAAATGCACTACAAAAATGATTAGTGTATGATGCTGTGTCTTCAACTGCCAGGATTCACAGACCCAGGAATCAAGAGAAGAGAAACAGGAATGGTTCTTTTCCACCATTGTCAGTGACATTCTTTGGCAATTGTTCCCATTCTGTCACCTCAGACTTTGCTGGAAATCCCAGTTCACAGATGGGGTAGGGAGAAGAAACTAGCACACTTCTGTGGGCAAGCACAGTTAAGGATTCCACCAAACTGAATTTACTGCTGCCAATCAGTCCCTTGGGACTGCTCATGTCTGTGGGATAACAGACAAAAACAGGAAGTAATATGTTAACATGAGGAGCTAGGGTTGTGATTACAGACTGAAACAGGAAGAATATGTCTAGAATGCAGGTGGTTCACTGGGGCATGTCGTGGTGCTTCAGTTCCTGGTGTGAACAGCAAACATGACTGTGATAACCACTGCCTAAACAGGGCAAAACAATAAAAACCCTAGAAAACCTAAAGGATGAAGGTCTGGGTCACTATAAATGACAATCAACCTAGACCAGCAGAATTTCTGATAGAGCAAGAGAAATGCAATACGGGTGGTGGAGGAGATGACAAGTATCAGTTTTGGTCTTGCATTCAGGTGTAGCGACAGCAACCGTAGCTTGTCTCACTCATCTTCCTGTGTAGATTCTAGAAAGACTGTGGCTGACCACCACCTTGTGCTAGTCCACAGATGAAAGACAAAACAGACTTAACATGGGACTCAAGCAGTTCTGATTTGCCTGCTTATTGGTAGACTGAAGTAAATATCTTTTTTGCACATTCCCTTGTCCGCTTCCGGTATCAGTCACAGCTACATGGCTGGTTCTAGGTGAGTAAGCTCAAATTTGTCCTTTTTGTTGGTGAAATCCCACTGCAACTGAAGCCATGCATCTTTCTGCTTTCTGTTTTGAGTCTTTCTTCAACACTGGGGTGCTGCTTTCCCACACAAAAGCACAGCCCAGAAGTGCAAGGATAATTAATGCCCGTAGAGACAACTCTCATCTAATGGCAGATAGAAACTGATTAATAAATGACCTCAGTTATATTAGGTGGAAAATTTTGGGAGGCATTCTGAAAGCTTCTCAGAAGGTCTTGGAGCACTCAAACCCTAACTGGCAATCTTGATAACACACTTTTAAAAAACTTTTTTATTATTTTTGAGTCTCACTCTATCACCCAGGCTGGAGTGAGACAGGGTTTCACCATGTCAGCCAGGCTGGTCTCGAACTCCTGACCTCAAGTGATCCGCCTGTCACAGCATCCCAAAGTGCTGGGATTACAGGCATGAGCTCCTGCACCCAGCCGATAATATACTTTTAAGTGGTTTTCTCCCTTTTCCTCTCCCTGTTTTCTCACATCTGTTTTCTGGGATCACCTTGCAAATGACCTATATACACCCAAGTTCTCTTCTCAGGCTCGAATTTCAGGTGAACTAAACTAAAATGGGCACAATTAGTTAAATATATTTACATATTTTTCCATATAAGTACTTCAGAAATTTTGTAGACTGTGTAAATAACTATGAATAATTACTTATTTGCAAGGTGAGGTGAGAACATTTTAATCCTGCACAATTTTTTTTTTGTTGTTTAGGTAATAAAGGAGTTGATGGCAATGATGGTTACTCACTCTGAACCACACTGAAACTACCTTCAATTCAATTTCCATCCGCTAATAAATATAGTCTGTGCTACATAACAATATTTTGGTCAGTTACCTAAGATTATAATACCATATTTGACTGCAGCTGTTCTACATTTAAGTACACAAATACCATCGTGTTATAATTGCCTACAGTATTCACTACAGTAACACACTGTGCAGGTTTGTAGCCCAGAAGAAATAGGTTTTGTGTAAGTACACTCCACAATGTTTGCACAACAACAAAATCACTTAACAACGCATTTCTCAGAATGGATCCCTGTTGTTAATCAATGCGACTGTATAAGAATATCTGACTTAAAAAACATACAAACTAATGGCCAAGTGGTAAAAGTCTGTATATGCTAAAAAATATTACCAATAAGTACCATAACCATAACATAGGTGATCTGTTTTTAGTTGCAACAGAAAATTTCAACCCAGTATTACTTTCTACCAGAAATGTCTTTAACAACTCATGATATGAATCCATATATTTTCATGCTAAAATATTCACAAAAAATGAATAATTTCATCAAATTCACTATTTTTTTTGCATTAGGTCGATTATTAATCACTAAACTCACACTGACTTCATTTAAAATTGCTCATTGCGTCTCTTTTTTTTTTTTTTGAGATGGAGTTTCACTCGATGCCATGGCTAGAGTGCAATGGCACAATCTTGGTTCACTGCAACCTCTGTCTCCTGGGTTCAAGCCATTCTCCTGCCTCAGGCTCCTGAGTAGTTGGGATTACAGGTGCCTGCCACCATGCCCAGCTTATTTTTGTATTTTTAATAGAGATGGGGTTATACCATGTTGGCTAGGTTGGTCTTGCACTCTTGACCTCAGGTGATCCACCCACCTAGGCCTCCCAAAGTACTGGGATTACAGGCGTGAGTCACTGTGCCAGGCCATAATTGCTCATTTCATCTCTAAAATAGTCCATCTTAGTATTTGTAGCACTGATTATTCTTTATTTAGTTTATCTTATTTTTCATTTTGAGGCCCTTTATTTTAGTAATGAGACTGGCAGGTTATAAATGCTTTATTATTTTTTTTAATATAGAAGAAGCTTGATAGTGGACATGTGGCCATCTGATGTTTTTATGACTAAGAGTTAGAGTTCAGGCTCAGCCTCTCATAGAATGTAAATGTACCCTTATGCATGCATATGTAATTCTTATCAAAATTAAGCTTAGTCACTAAAAGAAGATTCACTATCTGAACTTTCTTCTACAGTTTTTTCACTTTCGCCATCAGGCACTGGAGCATCTGGCCTCCTAAAAGAAAAGAAAAGAAAAATTCAAGGTCTTTTCCAATTGAAAAGAGCACTTGCAAACTGTAAATTAGGTTCGTCTTAGAATATTGCTGCTAGTAAATCTGCCAAGTCCATGTCCTTAGTCTCCCGCTCCACACCACAGCGTGCTTCTCTCGGGCTTCTTCGGCACCATGGGGATTAAATGCTACGCCTGTAGAGGCCTCGGCAGTATTTTCTCTTGCCAGTCCTTACATAGTGTGCTGCTTCAGCACTTTTTGCTTCTCATTACCATGGAGACTCAACTACAGACAGAGACGCGATCTGTAGAGGCTGGCATGATCACTGCTAAATCCCTGAAGCTTCCAAGTGTACATGAGGCACAGCGAAAGGAAAGCTAGAAGTGGAAAGAAAAGGAAACACTTCATGTTCAGGAAAGCTGCAGAGAGAAACTTAGAAATGGAAGAGAGTTCAATAATGGCTATTAAAAAATAGGTAATGAGGAAATTTTGTAGTCAAGGAGAGTGCCTGGTCAAAGAATGTTCTTTATGTTTTTTAAACGTTTTTGCTTACATATTTCACATGTATAGAATGAAAATATAAAGTATGAGTTGGCAAAAATAGTGTTTCTAAGATCCCCTAGGCATAATAAGGAGACATGAGAATGATTAGATTCCAACTTTGCATGGATGTGCTCTAATAAACCAAAAATGAAACTTTAATGATGTTATTAAAACAGTCAACTAGTTAAGCCCCAATAGTTTTGTGCCAGTAAATCACTTAATCAGTGCAGTGGCACATCACTCAGCCTCTATTCACTCTTACGGAGAAAGCAAATTAAGCAAAGAAAGTATTTTTTGGGGGGAAACAAACAGGAGAAGGAGTAACAATATAACTGCCATATCCTATTTTTTTTTTTTTTCTTTTTTGAGACAGGGTCTTGCTCTGTCACTGGGCTGGAGTGCAATGGTGCAATCTTGGCTCACTGCAACATCTGTCTCCTGGGTTCAAGCAATTCTGCCTCAGCCTCTCGAGTAGCTGGGTCTATAGGCGTGCACCATCACGCCCAGCTGATTTTTGTATTTTTAGTAGAGACTGGGTTTCACCATGCTGGCCAGGATGGTCCCAGTCTCCAGACCTTGTGATCCACCTGCCTCAGCCTCCCAAAGTGCTGGGACTACAGGGGTGAGCCACTGCGCCTGGCCTACAACTGCTGTATCTTAATAATTAAAAACTACCAGATTGATATCTCCCCTCAGGCTTTTTGACTCTTATTAAACATTTAGGACAGTTAAAAAAAAAACAAAACTCTTCTTCACTATAAACAGAAATTACTAAAATAAAATTAAAAAATGCATGGTATTTACTTTAGGTATTAAAATTATGGCTTATATTTTAAAATATATTTGGCATACAACAAAAGAGAAAGAAATGCTAGTGTTGCTCCCTAGTTGTCAAATATAAACCCATTTGCTCTGCTGAACAATTTTAGATTATACCTAGAAGGAAGATTTACCTACTCAATACAGTAAAACTTTAAAGCTGGGTATAGCAGTTCCAAGATTTGACTGATGCTCCATCTGCCTAAAATACTAACATGGTGCCATCATCTTCAACGCTTTTCATTTGAAGCAACAATTCTAGAATCAGTGGGCATGAATGCTAGGCACATTTTCCCCAGTAAATTTCTCTTTGCTATATAGTTGATTTCTTACTGTCTACACTTTGCTAAGTAGGAAAACACTACCAGTGGGAATTATTTCAATACCACATCAAAATTGTATTAGTATCTATGACAACTCAAACAAATACAACAATGTACATAACTTCCTAAAATAAATGCTACTTTAGAAAAGGGTAGGCCAGGGATGTTGGTTCATGCCTGTAATCCCAGTACTTTGGGAGGCCGAGGAGGGCAGATTGCTTGAGCCTAGGAGTTCAAGACCAGTCTGGGCAACAGGGCAAAATCCTATCCTTCACAAAAAAAATACAGAAATTAGCCAAGTGTAATGGTGCAGGCCTGTAATCCCAGCTCCTTGGGAGGGTGAGGTGGATCACTTGAGCCTGGGAGGAGAGGCTGCAGTGAGCTGTGATCATGCCTTGGCACTACAGCCTGGGCAACAGAGTAAAACCCTGTCTCAAAAAAAAAAAAAAAAAAAAAAAAAAGGGAAAGGGTAAAAGCAGCAGCTTAGGTCTAGAAGAAAGTGAAACTATAAAATTCATTAATTTACATGTGTAATCATTTATTGATACATGTGATGCTATATATTGCATAGTAATTAAGAATATAGACTGCCTGTGATGAAATCCCAGGCTTGTTTCCTACTTCTTGGCCAATTTTGGGGAAGGTATTTAATTACTTTGTGTCTGGCTGATTGGATTTTGTGATATTTAAATTAATAAACATAAAGTATGTCTGATAATATCTGGAAATGAATGTTATCTGCTGTTATTATGATTATATTGTTTTCATCATGTATCTACTATTTGTTAGAAAATGTGTTAAGTACTGGAGATACAGAGATGAATAACAAGTAGTTCCTTCCTTGAAGCAGCTAATATTTTTCTGAAGGAGACAAAAATGCAAACAAATTGTTACAGAATGTGATACAGCCAGGTGCCACATAATGATGTTTCAGTCAAGGATGGACTGCATATGATGGTGGGCCCATTAGATTATAATAGAGCTGAGAAACTTCTATCACTTAGTATTTACATCTTATCTTATAAGGAATCTCACTCTGTCACCCAGGCTGGAGTGCAGTGGTATCATCTTTGCTCACTGCAACCTTCATTTTCTGGGTTCAAGAGATTCTTCTGCCTCAGCCTTCCAAATAGCTGGGACTACAGGCATGCACCACCACACCTGGCTAATTTTTGTATTTTTAGTAGAGAGCAGGTTTCACCATGTTGGCCAGGCTGGTCTTGAACTTTTGACCTGAAGTGATCCATGCGTCTTGGCCTCCAAAAATGCTGGGATTATAGGCGTGAGCCACAGCACTCAGCCTCTGTTTTTATTTTATTTTATTTTAATTTTTTGAGACAGAGTCTTGCTCTGTCACTCAGGCTGGAGTGCAGTGGTGCGATCTCGGCTCACTGCAACCTCTGCCTTCAGAGTTCAAGCCATTCTTCTACCCCCGGCTCCTGAGTAGCTGGGATTACAGGCATGTACCACCATGCCCAGCTAATTTTTGTATTTATTACAAAATACAAAAAGTATTGATGGGGTTTCTCCATGTTGGCCAGGCTGGTCTGGAACTCCTGGCCTCAGGTGGTGCACATGCCTCTGCCTCCCAAAGTGCTATGATTACAGGCGTGAGCCACTGTGCCCAGCCAGCAAGTGAACTTTTTAAACTAGCATTTTCCCAACTGTAGTGTTAAGTACAGTCACACTGTTGTACAACCATTATCATCATCCATCTCCAGAACTCTCATCATCTTGCAAAACTTAATCTTTGTACCCAATTAATAATATTCCCTTCTCCCTCCAGCTGCTGACAACCACTATTCTTTCTGTCTCTATGAATTTGACTACTCTAGATACCTCATGTGAGTGGAATCATGCAATATTTGTCCTTCTGTGATAGGCTTATTTCATTTAGCATAATGTCCTAAAAGTCCATCCATGTTGCAGCATGTGTCTGAATTCCTTTCCTTTTTAAGGCTGAATAATATTCCACTGTTTGTATATACCATATTTGTTCACCTATTCATCCACTGATGGATACTTGCATTGCTTCCATCTTCTGGCTATTGTAAAAAATGCTGCTATGAACACGCGTATACAAAATCTCTTTGAGACTCTGCTTTCAATCCTTTTGGGTACGTGCCCAAAAGTGGAAGTGCTGAACAATAATGCTATTTTTAATTTTGTGAGGAACCACAATACTCTTTTCTATAGCAGCTGCATTATTTTATATTCCCACCAACAATGCACAGGGGCTCCAATTTCTTCATATCCTTACCAATACTTATTATTATCTTTGTTTATTTATTGGAGACAATGTCTCATTCTGTTTCCCAGGCTGGAGTGCAGTAGCACAGTCACAGCTCACTACAGCTTCAGCCTCCTGGGTTCAAGCGATCTTCCTGCCTCAGGCTCCCAAGTAGTTGGGACTGCAGATACACACCACTGCATCTGGCTAATTTAGTTTTTTGTAAAGATGAGGTCTCACTTTTTTGCCCAATCTGGTTTAGAATTCCTGGCTTCAAGTGATCCTCCTCTCTTGGCCTCCCCAAGTGTTGAGATTACGGGCATAAGCCACTACACCTGGCTCCTCATTCATTTTATTTTAATTAATTAATTAATTAATTTAGAGATTGAGTCTTGCTCTGTTGCCCAGGCTGGAATGCAGTGGTGCAATCTTGGCTCACTGCAACCTCTGCCTCCCAGGTTGAAGCAATTCTCCCTGCCTCAGCCTCCTGAGTATCGGGGATTATATTTGTTAGTAGAGACAGGGTTTTGCCATGTTGGCCAGGTTGGTCTCAAACTCCTGACCTCAGGTGATTCACCCACCCCTGCTTCCAAAAGTGCTGAAATTATAGGCATGAGCCATTGCGCCTGGCCCCCTCATTCAAGTTAAAATAAATTCTATACTAATTGCCAGGAGAACAAAACAAAAAGTATACACTAGTTCTCTTTGAGTATAAAAAAGAAAAGCACAAGACTTCAGAATCTCAAAAAATTTAAAAAAAAAAAAAAGCAAACCGTAAGAATCAAATGAGGTAATATATAGGAAAGCATTTTATAAATTGTAAAGCCTTAAAAATATTACTATTAATAATAAAACTCACAGCAATACCATCATTTCCAGCCTGGATATTCGTATTTTCAAGGGGAACAAAAATTTGGCTCTGTATATTACGATCATAGATGTTCTTACTTCACCCTACAAGTTGTTTTTCATGGAAAGAAATTTTAAGACATATTTGAAAAAGTTGCTACTTTAAACTACTAAAGGTTAGCTTCTCTCAATTCAAAGAAAACACACTTTACTACTAAAATTTGGAAATGAGGACTTTATAATAGTCTCTCATTATTTTAAAGATATGTGAATTTCCAAAAAAGATTATATTAACAAAATCCAGAAAAATATATATCATGAATAGCATATATATTTTTTAAAAATTTCAATCTTTGATGGTTACAATAAAAACACTTGGTGGCTACATTTTAATAAGCATATTTATATTTGTGATATCAAAATTATCAGTACAATTTTTAATAAAAGCAAATTTTTAAAAATTTGTTTAAACTAATTACATCTAAACTATCTAAATATATATATATATATATATATATATATATATATATATATATATATATGTGTGTGTGTGTGTATATTCAAAGAAGTTACTAGGTTGACCTCAACTAAAAATGAGCCAAAATATAGAAAGGAACAGGAAGAAGGATGAAGTATATACAAATCTGTTCCCTATCCACTTCTTTGTTTCAATCACACAATCTAGGCTTAGCCAATCACAGGAATCTATTTCCTGGGGCGGGGAGAGGGGAGGGGGAGAGGGAGGAGGGGGGGAGAGGGGGAGGGGGAGGGAGATGGATTCAAGGAAAGGCACACAATTCAAACAGGGCTAGTCCCCTTGGAAATGAACTCTGGGTTATGGAGAAGAAGGAGCTCTATTTCTGTTCAACTGGAAAAGCTAGCAATGTTAAAGCCTTGCTGGGTAATATGTTCCCAGGCTTCAGAGAGGAAACTAGGAGAGGCATGGCTTATTATACTAAGAAAGTAAAGGTAGAATGAGGTGGGGAGAGAAGAATGCCACTAGCAGCCCTGATGACACTGAATCCTGTGATACTGTCCTTACCTAGATTTCTCAGCTATGAGAGTCCATAACTTCCATTCTTGTATAAGCTAGTTTGAGTTGGTTTCTGCCATCCTAAACATGAAGAGAGTCCTAATATAGCAATATTGTTGGTTTAACATGTTTTCATTAAAGGAAGATTTATATTTGTGTTTAAAACTGCAGTTACTTTAAAGACAACAAAAACCAAACATTCTTTGGGAAAACATGTATGATAAAGAGTTTAAAAACATTTTTCATTTTCTATACATTTAAAACCACTGAATTTAAAGCAGATTAAGTACAAAAACATTGTTAGTAAAAATATTGAGTAGGAGGTGGTGAGGTAGTTATTATTCAAATTACTAATGTCAACTACACACACGAAGTTATAATGTCACATGGTACTTTTGTCCATTAATGGTGGTTTGTCAGATGAGCTGAGATTGTATTGACTTAATAAGGACCTCTGGGTAGTTAAACATATAACAATTTTGACTTTGATATCATAGCAGCTAGTGAGATCATTTGGTATTTTCTCTTTTGAATTTTCATCGATAGGTATATCCTGTTCTTTGCCTTAGTATGTAGACTCCTGCAACCACAAAAATAATTTAATGCCTGATATCACAAAGAAAAAGAAAAGCAGCTGTTCTAGGTAGGATGGGCTTTTGCTATTGATCTTGGGATCCTTTATTTCTCAGCAGCTTCTCTGTTACTCCTCTGCTAGTCACTGACAGACCACAACTGCTTTTTAACACCTCCTCTTTTATATATCTATTATCTCTCTTATTCTTATGATCAAGTTCTCCAGAAGCAGACCAATCTCAATTTTTTGACACAGTTTTTGTTTTTCCTATACTTTCGAATGTCTGCCAGCTAATGAATGAGGACTGGTAATTACATAAAATGGAGAACCTAGCTCAGCAAAAACTAACAAAATGGAAACAGTAAAAACCCTATTTTTGGATGTCCAGTTGTTCAAAGGAGGTCTAATCTATCCTCAACCAGCCAAAACCTCAATCTTTAATCCACTATGTTATTATATAGCAGGAGGTAAAGATCCTCCTGGCAGATAAGGAATTCTCTTAGAGGGCAGAAAAATCTGCTGGACATGCCATGCAAAAAAAAGTTTTCTTGCTTCCCAGTATCCTTTTATTTAACAATAATAAATCCCCTGTTGTCTCAGTAATAAGTAGGCGAAGGTGGCTACTTTTATTTCTGGCAACTGTAAGAGTGGTCATTCCACTGTCTGGGAGGATGGTACAAATGTCTTTTGGATAGATATATCCAGGAGAAATCCCAACTGAGCTAGTTCTGTTCAAAGTCTGGTTCTGAACTCAATTTTTATATGCTTGCTTTAACCAAATCGATAAGCTGCATGCTGCACCCTCCCACCAAGGTTAAGAGTATGATCAACTGAATTTCAATTTCAGAAATCTGTTCTTTACAGCAAAGTAACAATATAGGTTTTCAGTTTGAGAAAACAGAATGTAATTTAAAAAGATAACTACTCTGTATATGTTAAATATGTCTTTGTTAAGAACACTATATAGGCAACTAAAGGATTATAAACAAATTGTGATCCAAAAGCCTGATAACTCCATTGTCTAGAATTGCTACATATTCCTCCATTAAAACATTAATAAATCACAACTAATATTTATTAAACATTTACTGCTTACCCAGAGCTGTGCTGAGTGCTTAGATCATTATCTATCTTAGTCTAAACAACTCTATAAGGGAGTAAACTCTTTTATTTCTCATTTTACTGATGAGGAAACTGATGCTCAGAGAGGTTAGGTAATCAAACCAGGTTCATACAGCTAGAAAGTGGCAGGGTAGACTCTGAATACAAGTAAGTAGACCATCTCTAAAGCAGGCCTTATTCCTGAGCCTTAACCATCATGAATTTCATGGCTTGCTGATGGTCAAGTCCAGAAGCTGATCTGTTTATTCTAGAACAGTAAAAGTAGCAATTACTAGGTAACAATAGTAACGTTAGTTCAGGGACATAAATGTAAGAGGACAGGGCCGGGCGCGGTGGCTCAAGCCTGTAATCCCAGTACTTTGGGAGGCCAAGGCGGGTGGATCACGAGGTCGAGAGATCGAGACCATCCTGGTCAACATGGTGAAACCCCGTCTCTACTAAAAACACAAAAAACTAGCTGGGCGTGGTGGCGTGTGCCTGTAATCCCAGCTGTTTAGGAGGCTGAGGCAGGAGAATTGCCTGAGCCCAGGAGGCGGAGGTTGCGGTGAGCCATAATCACGCCATTGCACTCCAGCCTGGGTAACAAGAGCGAAACTCCGTCTCAAAAAAAAAAAAAAAAAAAAAAAGAGGACAGAACAGGATAGGGGAGAAACGTTTTTCTTTTTTTCTAAGCAAGAAAATCTAGGCAATGATTGAAAGAATATTTAAGGCATGATTTACCCATTCTATATTTCTGAATGTAAAGCTAAAACAGATTAACCTTTGGCCAAAGACCAATTAAACTTTTCCATTTTCTTTCCCCTTAAACTCTTTCGAATATTTTGGTGACAAAGGTATTCTTTCACATTATCTTTTTATCTCAGTGGTAGTAAAACTAATTTTTAGAAGCTAAACAGGACTAATTTTTGGTTATATATAAACGATTATTTTCAAAAACTTGAATTTTTAAAAATAATTACTTAGAAGAATAAAATCTAATTTTTATTTAGTAATTATCAGGCATTTTCTACAGTTTTATAGACTTCCTAAAATTCTGTAATAGTCATTTTTCTAGGAAAATTGCCAGGGTCTCTTCTCCTTCATCATGTAAATATTTTTGGTTTAAAATTATATATTCTCAGCTTCCAATTTTTTATATACATGTCAATCAAATATCACTATATTTTCTGATCAGTATTTATTTCTATATTAACCTCAGTTCTGCCCTTTGCTCAGTGCAGGCAGATCTAGGCCATGTCTTCCAACAGTTATATGAGTTTGTCTTACTACCTAAAGCTAATAAAAAAAGAAAGCGTATGTTTATACTTTAAAATAAAAAAGAACACAGAACAATCTTTACTGAAAGTTCTTGGCTGAGGCTTAAAATGTACCTAAGATTCTAAATAAAAGTGTACTCTTGCCTTGGATGGCACATTTTCTTCTCTTTCATCATCTCATACTTTTCTCCCAAAGTGAGGCTATGTAACTTTTATGTAAACATGATTCCGAAAGCACCAGAATTCCTTTGTTAATAAGGTGGTTGATTCCACTTATCAAATCTAGCTAAAGACAGTTAAAATTGCTTTGCCAGTAGTGATGATAGGTTACAGTGAGTCACCGCCATTCCAACCAGTGCCCCTGGTGACCAATGGCATGTGCTTATGAGGTAATGGGTCAGAATTCAGGCTCCAGGCTGTGGTTGAGGAGCAGCTTTTCTGTAAGACAATGTTAATTGTTACTGGAATTTTACCCTTAAACTTGGCACCACCTCACAAGTGAATGTTTCTCAACAGTTATAGACAATGAAATACTCTCAAACTGGCCAAGTGAGATACAAGGAAATGTTGAAGGACCTGGGATCTTCACCTCATGGTAGTTACCTTTGGATTCTGTCAGGTGGTGATACCTGATGGAGTCTTGAAGAATAACAAGTTAGCCAAGCCAATAAGATGGGGGAAGGGAGTTTCACAGAGAGAAGAAGAAAACATTTAAGACACCAAAAGGGAATAGGGAAATGATACATTCAGGGAGCAGGAAGTAGTTTGGTATGGCTACATGAAATAGGCATATGTGAAAGAATCACAAGAGATGAAGCTAGTGAGAGAATATGGGTCTTAATGATAAAAGCATTTCTATACAATACTAAGAGGTTAGACTACATGTTGAAGGCAGTGGAGGGTCACAGGAAGATGTGAAGCAAGGACGAAGTATGAAGAAATCCACTCAGGCTTCAGTGGGTGACTTGAAAGAGAATAGGAAAACCAATCAGTAGCTACTATAGCAATTCAGATTACAAATCATGAGGGCGTGAGCTAAACAGCAATGGATATGGAGGCATATGGTGAGATGTGAGAGATATTAAAAATGAGAAAATCATAGTGATTGACACCTGTAGTGGGTAAGGAATAAGACAGAATCAAGGATGACTATCAAGTTGCCAGTGTGGGTTGAAGTAAAGGATTATAAAGTAGATTTAGGTTGGGCAGGGGATGAAATGAAGCCAGTAGCAGATAAAAGGCTTGGATATCCAGCATATGCTGATGCTTATAGGGAGCTACTTTTCCATTTATTATATTTATTCTAGAAAAATGTCATAATTTTAAAGGTAAATTTAGCTCTCTGTTATTATAGGAGGTCTATGTATTTCCCGAAGCAAAAGGAGGTCATAGTTAATGTTAAATATATTTACAACCTATATATTGCAATAAGTACCCAAATGGATGGAACCTATATGTTCGATTCACATTAAATTATACATCACAATCCATCTGGCTTTTAAAGTGTGTGTCAGAGACAATTTCTAGAACAAGTGCCAACTATCCCGGAGATGCTTCAGCTCAAGTTACCAAACTATGCCACTACACTTGAACTGTTTGCTACTTGGATGTATACCAAATGTAGATATATGTTGGACATTCATTCTTTCAGACTATAAAAGAATTCCTAAATTTCATGTTTTGGCAGATAAAATATGATAAAAAGAGTATTTCATAGTGTTTTACCTCCAAAGTATACACCTTTTCTTGGAGGACTGAGAGCCAAAGTAAAAATTCCAAAGTATACTGCTAGCACAGTAATGAATGCTTGGAGTGCTTAGCTAAATACATTGGGCTGAACTACAACCCCAAACTGGAAAGAGTCTTTACAAGTACCTAGATACTTGCAAAACAGAATTCTTCTGAAGAATCTATTATGATACATTTTATCCAAGATGAACTATGTAGCCATATTTACTTGGATGAAATAGTTTTGTCAAAATTCTGAGCCATAATTTTTTTTATCATTTCTCAAAAAAATTTTATAAAACCGACATAATATGGAATTAAATACTTTAAGGTTAAAAAATATCACATAGATTAGTATCTAGTTTCTTAATAACAATTAACTTAGACATAGGGTAACTTTAACCTATTTATTTTTCAATCTCCCTTAACGTACATTATAGTAGACTAAATTTCCTACAAACTAAGATCTTAAATGAAATCATCTACCCCCTGGTAGATAATAATCACCTCCCACCAAAAAAGCACAAAACAAACAAACAAAAAAACCAAGAAGGAGGTAGCACAAAAAGGAAAAAAAAAAAAAACCAAAACTGTCATTAAATTCCAGCTCCTTTGGATATATAGAATCATTATTGATCTATTGAAACTGTTCCTAAAATGTGTAAAGGCTGGTTTTGGAAGAATAGGATATTTTTCTTTTTGGTAACATAAAAGACACCATTTACAAAGATGATATCCTCAACCATACAACACTGTAGAGAAAAAATTTAGAGAATTTGAAATATTTTTATTATAACTGACAAAGTCGATGTCTTGGTAATAATATCATTATATTAGAAGAATTACTTACTCAAGAAGATCTGGGTCTAGTCCTTCTGATATCATTTTGTTTCTTATTGCCATCACTGGTACACCCTAAGCAAAGGACATGAGATAATCTGATCATTAAAAATGCTTCCTTTATATGTCTACACATACCATCTAAAACAAGACCTTTAGATGCCTCACTATTTAAAAGAGTTTGTATTCTACTTTTAAATTAGCACATGCCTAGCACTTGTATAATCTAGTAAAGTACCCATTTTACACTGACCTAACAGAATCAGTCTTATCCAATATCACATAAGCCCAAATTAAGTCATTTGAGCTATTCTTTACTAATTCTGCCGTATAGAAAACAGAGATCATATTCTCACTCTTCTTATATCACCAAAATAAAGAAAACGTTACTCAAACGATTAAAATACGAGCTGAAGTGATACAATGAATACTTTTACTTGAAAAGGGAAGAGAATTGATGTACAACTAAACATTTATTCGAAGTTCACTTAGTAAAGCTCTAAGGGGAGAAGATGACATCAAATCTGTCAACTCCTCCTCTTCACACCATCCCCAAGGATAAGAAACACTAGAGTGATGTGTTCAATTTGAGGGCCTTGATTCTATCCCCTTAAAGTAGGCAGAGTCACATCATGGGACTCTCTCTCCTACCCCATGTGGCATAAGAAGGAAGGTACACCCAGGAACACACAGGAAAAAGCCCAATCACCGCTCTACTGCTGTTGCACACTCATCACTAGCCAGTTGTGATGTTCATTTATTTTTACTTTTATTTTTAAATGACAAATAATTATACATGTCTATGTGGTAAAGTGTGCTGTTTTGAAATATGTATATATTGAGGAATAATCAAATTAGGCTATTTAGCATATCTGTCACCTCCAATATCTATTATTTGTGGTAGGAACTTTTAAAATCCTCTCCCATAGCTATCTTGAAATATATATCTTGAAGATGGGATAGGAGTTTGTCTAAAATGAAAAACATAAACAATTAGAAATATACACAAATCTTAATATAACCTATCATATGTACACTTGTTTCAAATTTGATCTTGCCAAATTAAGTTAAATCGTTACATCTAATCTTCAGTTTTTTAATCAGAAAGTATTATGTCAAAAAATTTAATTTTTATTTACTTTAAAAAACTGCCCAGAAAAGATAGCTACTGAAAGACTCATAACCACTTATTTTGGCTATGGAAGAAAAAAATAGCCACATCCCCTCTCACAGCCTGCTAGGTTAAGTAAGGTTAGGAAAGCAAAGGCTTTCTTTTGAGTTTACAGGTTACTTAGAAGACTCTCATGAGAGGTAGCAAAGGCAAAGCAGTCATTCACAGGCCCATTTATATACTTATCTTGGTAACTGTTGTGTTTTATCTTATAAATTAGTAAAATTTAGCTTACTGAGACTCAGATAAAAATGAAAACTTAAGTGTTAGATGAATCAATATAAATAGCATCATCATAAAATTCTCTTCAAAACCATACCTCTGAAAGCAATATTGTTCCATTAGGCAATTTTTGAGATATTCTGAAAAGTGTATTACAATAGGTTTGGAAGACAAAGAAGGTGGAATATAAGTTTAATGAGCAAAAAGAGAAAAGCAAAAAGAAAAAAGCCCACTTGCTAGGGACATCCAATGTGAACAGACTCAAGTTTGAAATAAAGTAAGCAAGAAATAAAAACTAACACCACTTTTGAAATATATTACCTAAAACTAAGACCTGAATGAAATATATTTAAAAACACAATGTACTTAGTAACAAAATTTTCATAGTAGGGGAGAAAGCTGATTACTTGAATGACATAGTTGGCATTGATAATTAAATGTCATTCAATTATTTAGGATAAAAGGGGGTAAGTTAGGAGTTTGGAACATTCCACAAAAAAATATATGAGTGTTAAGAAAAAAGAGAAGAAGAGCAGAGTTAATGTCATACTTATTTAAAAAGACCTCTTGGCTTCTATTAACTATGGTTTGATGGTATAAGGTCTTTCTACAAACTCAAGCATGTGATTTATTTATTATACTTTAGCATAATCCACAGGACATCATTGGAAAGGTTATACAAATAAGTTACAAAGCCAAGACAAGAGAAGGGAGGAGAATGAGGTTGAAAAAAATTTCCTAAAATACAGCAAAGTAAGTGTATATTGGGTGGTGGTGAGGGAAAGCAGTGGGTGGGAAGAGGGGAATGATGAACAGGGAAGTTGGTAGAATTAGATAAGCCCTCTATTTGAATATTAGCTTCACAGAACTGATCATACAATAAGAATAATAGAAACCTAAACCTGTAAGCTCCAAATTTGAATCTTAGTTTGTGGGGTCTGCTTACAGTAGAACAGCACAGATACATATACAATTTGGTATCTTTAGTCATTTCTGTATATGGATATGGGTAAAGGAAAATACATATAACTGCTATCTTACTTGATTCTTAGACTTATCACTACCTTAAAAATCTCATAAAGCTTGATAAAAAAGAATAATTTGGCCTGTGTTCCAAAGAATGCATTCCAAAGGGATCTGCTTTGTTTCCAGTGATGTTGCTTAGTTTGCTATATTCTTCCTTAGAGGTCACGTAACAGAGTCTGGTTTGTTAAACACCAAAAAGAAGTGTGCAATTTCTGATTGCCAACAGACAAAGCTACTGGTGGTCTAAGAAGGACAAGAAAGACCTCAAAACTGAAGTCTACTGAACTGTGGGGTTTTTTTTGGCAAGTGAAAATGGCAGTGTGTCCAACATAAGTAATGAAGAAGAGAGAAGGCAGCCATAAGTCTGATGTTCCAAAAAATAACATCTGTATTTGCGTCACTGGAGAAAGTGTGTACAGAACCACACTAATGAAATTATGATGGCAGCACTAATAGTTAAATACTAGTTTCTTATATCACAAAAAACTGTTTAGAGGTTTATAGGCCTGCCAATATTTACATTTATTTCTTATTGTGTTAAAGAAAGTCAAAAGACAAAATCCTTTTATAAAGCATGTTGAAATTTTCCTAAAGTTTTAGATTAGAAGGAGGAAAAAAACCCCTCTGTACTCAAGAGAGATACATTACTTTCCTAGTTTAAAAATAACTAAAAATTCTCCTTACATTTTAAAGTTTTTCCTCTTAGTTTATGAATGTGAATCGTAAAAACATAAGTTTTCTTCCCTACCTAATGCAACAATAAAAAACAGATCTATTGAATACGTTGATGGAAAAAGCTCTTTCTTTGCAGAGAACAGGAACTAGTAGAATTTGAAAAGAGGCTACAGATTGTTAAAAGGGAGCCAGTCCTCCAAGTAGGCTCCTTTTACTTAAAATTTAACTTCATAAAGTGGACTTATATCATATCTTTGCCTTTTGACTTTTTTTTTTGAGATGGAATCTCAAAAAAAAAAAAAAAAAAAAGTGGAGGTTGCTCACTGCAACCTCCACCTCCCTGGTTCATGCGATTCTCCTGCCTCAGCTTTCTGAGTAGCTGGGATTACAGGCGAATGCCATCATGCCTGGCTAATTTTTTGTATTTTTAGTAGAGACAGGGTTTCATTATGTTGGCCAGACTGGTCTCGAACTCCTGACCTTGTGATCCGCCTGCCTCAGTCTCCCAAAGTGCTTGGGATTACAGGCATGAGCCACCACGCCTGGCCCCTGCCTTCCGACTTTCAACAATGCTATTTTAAAAATATTTGACTGCAGTTTATAAAATAAATTCATAGGATGCTGCATTTAGGATAAAATTTTCAGATAAAATATATAATGGATTACTGTTCACTGAACAAATTATAACACAAAAGAAAGCAAATGCGCAATGACCTTTTCTCTTCAAAGCTTTCAGTGAAGGAATAGAAATTAATTTAAATAGATCTTTGAATCACTGTAAAATGAATATGGCTATCTAAAAAAAAGGAAACTTTATTTCTAATGACCTAGAAAATGCTAGACTCTGAGATTAACTCTGATACTGTCACCATCAAGTATTATTAATTAGAACTTAAATATGTGGGTCAAAAAGAGTCTCACAAATCTTGACTAGTAATATATATATGTTATATATATACACACACAGTGGTTTCTATGAAAACTAATGGTAAGTTATTCCTTTTTCAAGGATTATCTTAAGACATCAGTTTCAGTCAGAAAGTATTCTTCACTGACTCCCGTGAGATATCTTTAAAGGTGAAGGAACAAATCACATGAAAAAATGGACCAAAATGAAAGCAGCCAAGACCAGGGCCCCAGGAAGTTGGTAAAGCAATTACTGTTACTTTATTCATAAAATAAATACATTTTAGCAGTTTGACCTGTGACTTTTATAGGTGAGAACTAAGGTTAGCCTGAATGCCTATGAAGAAAAACCTTTAAGAAAATTATTTCAAAAAGTAAGGGATCCATTGTTATAATACAATTGAAAATACAATTCATAAATTTCCCTATGTGATTGACTCACTACTCCCTTAACCTGCCTCCCATGCCTGCATAAAATATACTTATTATAGACATAATCACTTGTTAATCACCAAAAAAAAAAGTATATGGTATTTTCTGTGCATACTATAGCTACTCAAATATTTGTTGATTTAAGGATAATTTGGGGCTGTCGAAGATCCATTTTCCTCTCTGCATTATAAATGCAAAAGTAGCATCTAAAATTTATAGATTTGCTATGCTAGGCTAATTAATGCTAAAACTCCATTATGAATATATACCTAATTTCATTCAAATGATTACAGTATTCCACTTTGAAACAGACATTAATTATAAATTTCTAAATCTTTCTTTACAGGAATAAGAACTTTAAGAGAATTTTTATAGTAAATCATTTTGAAATTTGCTAATTAAGAGTATACAAAGAATTAAAAATGTAACTACCATTCAACACAGCAATTTTATTGCTGGGTAGATACCCAAGGGAAAATAAACAGTTCTACCAAAAAGACACATGCACACACATGGTCATCAAAGCATAATTCACAATAGTAAAGATAGGAATCAACCTATGTGCCCATCAATGGTGGATTGGAAAAAGAAAACGTAGCACATACATGCCATGGGAAACTACACAGTAATAAAAAAAAGAGCAAAATCATGTCCTTTGCAGCAACATGGATGTAGCTGGAGGCCATTATCCTAAGTGAATTAATGCAGAAACACAAAACTAAATACTATGTGTTCTCATTTATAAGTGAAGCTAAACATGAGGTACTCATGGAAATAAAGACAGAAATGACAGATACTGGAGACAGTAAGAGAGGAGAGGAGAGGGATGGGGCAAGGGCTGAAAAACTACCTACTGGGTATTATGCTCACTACCTGGGTAATAGGAGCATTTGTACCGCAAACCTTAGCATCATGCAATATACCCTTGCAACAACCCTGCTCATGTACTCCTTAAATCTAAAACTGAAATTTAATAAACAGTGTAATAAGTTCAGACGTCTCCTGATCAGTTTTTTAAAACTTATTACTACATTGCACCTATTCAAGAAGTTTTAAAGAAATATCTCCAAATATAGTAATAAAAGTTACAAAGAACAGAATCCTTAGTAATTAACAATAAAGATGATGCTACTGATTGACATAATAGCATATTCACTTTTGAATTAATTTTCCAGTAGTGGTAGTTTGTTTGAACTGGTATGATTCTCTCATTCAATGCCCTTAGGGATCTAACAGCCACCCATTTAAAGAGAGATGGCCTGGATTAGGCACTGCATGTGGCTACAGAAACCACAATGAAAGGGCCTTCAACCTGATAACAATTTGTCATCAGCACATGGTCTAACTAATGAATGGAATAAAAGTCATTTGTGAACTTGGGCTAGGAAAAAACAAGAAAAGAAAATCTGGGGTGTTTCACTGTATTATGAAAATCTTCAGAAAGTCATACTTAGGTCTGAAAATATTTTTTTAAATGATGGCATTAAGATAAGCACAAAAATGAGGTTATCTACAGGTAAAAGAACAGAAAACTTTCATTCATTTTTCCCAATGAAATTCAATATTTTTGAAATCTTCTTTAATTTCCTTTTAACACATATAGCTAATGTAACAGCATTTTCTCCAAAATGTAAAATAATCCTCACCCAAAAAACTAGCTTACGAATGAAGTATGTGGCTGCATCTCACATTGCTTTGACCCACTTAAGACAAATTATCTTCTGACCTAGGACCATCTACCACATTATGAATGCTTATACCATCTGAGATCCTTGATATAGTGCTAAAAATGCCTTCCTCAAGTTCATGGTCTCAAAAACTTCTAAGGCACTTCTCTTGCTTCTGAGGTGAGCCCACTTGCTTATCCTAGTTCATTTGCTTCTCTGGTCCTTACTTTTTCTCTCATTAATTAAACATGATCTTAGATAAATTTATAGTTAAGGTGAGAATCATGGTGTTTCTAAAATACACCAATTTGGAAAACTTATGTGAGATTCCTTCTTATTTCTGGCAGAGGTGGTCAGTGGGAAAGACAAGAGAAGGGCACTGAGAAATCAAAGCTGGAAAACTAAAAAGTTATGATCGCATCAGAGAAAAGAACGATACCACACATTTCAGCAAGTATAACAACTGCCATAGCTTGTGTGCATCTTCAAGAGCTTCCTTACAAATCCTAACAGTAGAGTGCTGTTCCTTTTGTCACACCTTCCAAAGAGTTAAGGAGTTGCTTAAATGAGTTAGAAGAAAGATATAAAGTCACAAGTTAAAATGTTTTTCTGTTTATGCCTTCTGTTCATTATCATTTTATGCATCATCTAAAGGAAATTCCTGCGAAACTTAGAATGACTCTGAGCTAATCCTCCGGAAGTTCTCTTCCCTGAACTTGCTTTCTTTTTCTTTTTTTTTTTTTTTGAGACGGAGTTTCGCTCATTACCCAGGCTGGAGTGCAATGGCACAATCTCGGCTCACCGCAACCTCCGCCTCCAGGGTTCAGGCAATTCTCCTGCCTCAGCCTCCTGAGTAGCTTGGATTACAGGCATGTGCCACCATGCCCAGCTACTTTTTTTTTGTATTTTTAGTAGAGACGGGGTTTCACCATGTTGACCAGGATGGTCTCGATCTCTTGACCTTGTGAGCCACCCGCCTCGGCCTACCAAAGTGCTGGGATTACAGGCTTGAGCCACCATGCCCGGCCGAACTTGCTTTCTTGTGTTCTCTCTTTGCCTTACTTTCTTCTGTCAGGAGATGAGGACAGGGGTTTGGAGCTGTGATGAATTTAAGGTAGATAAATACGTTTTATTGGCACTTGGTGAAATAAACTAAAATCAAGAATTAAACATTTTGGCTTAAAAAGGACTGTTTCAGATAAACTATCCTCCACCTTATCTAAATTATTTGAATTTCAATACCAGTGACACCAAAATATGGAGAATAAATTCTGAAGAAATAACATCTTCTTCAAACACACTTTCACACTTATGAAAAACTGATTTGACAAATTTAGCACCTTAAATTAGCTTATCAGTTTTTTAAAAAGATTATTTTGCATTTTGAATTCTCTTATGTTTCACTTATTCCCCCTTTTAAATATTTTTAATTAAAATTAATTTTACTTGTCTGATGTTTCATTAAAAAAAACAAAGAATTCAAGTCTATGGTAGCCAAGTATCCTTCTACAACTCTAATGGAGACTGGCATCTATGCCATCTGTTAGTTTGTCGGTATGTGACTATTCTTCAAATATGACTGAGAATTCTAGAATGTTCTGAGGGGCTCACAGTTCAAAATATATTTTCCAGAGACTGTATGAACTATATACAAAAATAGTTATAGTAAACAACTAGTTCCTGGAAACAAATTATTCAAAAATAAATACTTTCATGGCAATTAAATGCCACCTAAGGATGGTAAGAAAAATGTGATATTAGTATGAAAATATTCTCAGCTATATTATTATGACAACAGTGGTATTAGTGAGAAATAAAGAGATGAGAATCAAGGGAGGCATATTTAATATTACCAAGTAGGCACTGACATGACTACCATGTAACTATTTATTATCTGCCCACTACACAGCTAGTAATTCCTTCAATCTTCTATCTTTATCACAAATCAGAAAAGGCAAGAAATTTAAAACCTGAACTTAGTAGTATAATTGTTTACTGCTCTCTAACAAATACTTATAACAAGAAAATTTTAAAATATGCAAAAGGACAAATACATAATAGAAAGGCAATACTTCTCAACATTAAATCTGTACACAGTATGAGTGGTTCTAAGCTCCCTAACTTTCCACGCAACATGGGGAGGGTTCAAAAGGCAGCCAAAATGATGGAAAAATCATAATCTGTAAACCTGGCATAACCATTCTTCACATATACTTTCCTTAGAGGCCAGTTCACTGACTTTAGCAGAGAGTAATTTTTGTAATTCTTTGACAAAAGTATGACAAAAGTTATCTGTCTCTAGGTCCTCTGTATACTGGGGCCATGGCAAAGCATAGGTAACATGGTAGAAGTTTCCAGCTGGTGGATAACTGTCAGTTTTCTGCGTAAGGGAAAGCTCTATCCAAACTTTCTTGCATTTGATATAAGATAGAAAGTAGAAGGAGAAGGACAAATGTCAGAGGTCACTTTAATTTCATTTATCCCAACTCAAAGTTACTACTCATATAGTCTACTATTTTGCTAAGCTTTGCTTCTTTCTTTTAGTTGTAGTCAGATAGACCTGCCTACCTATTTAGTTCACAGGAAGGATAAAATATTTTTTACTTAGAATTTTCAGTTGGCTAAGTTATGCAATTAATTGAACAGACAAATGTTCATTTGTATCTTTTCTTTATATTCATAAGTATGGCAAATCAAAGTAATTGGACATGAAGCTTTTATTTTCAATGAACAAAATGAGGCTAAAACAATACAAAAGTTATTCCTCCATCCCACAAACCTTCATGTACTCAATAAATGTTGATCTTGATATTGATTAGTAAGCCTTAGGTATTATAAACAAATGAAATACACATTAATATTATAATACCTACAGTTAAAAACAATGAAACAATCACGTAATTATTAAGCTAAATCTGTAACAGTATTTTTCACAGCTATGATTATATATAAACCAATAGCTCCTTTTTTTTAAATTATACTTTGACTATATTGTTGATCAGTGATGAGGACTTGGAGTTCTCTAAAACATGGAAAGCCACATTGGGGTCATATCTGAAAAAGGTTTTAAAGACTTTAACTACTCTTACAATAACTATATCTTGTTTGTTATCTAAAGAACATGCTACTTCCTGCTTGACTGATTTCACAAGGTCCAAGGTGCATAACTTCTCGATGAACATCTTTAATAATCATTTGAAGCCTCCTCATCCTTAGGTAATGGAAGTCACATTTCCTCAGGCCAACATCCACCACTGGCAACAGATGCATCAGAACCACCAGAACCAAAGAGATTATTCAATTCACATTTTAAGCCAGCCAAAGAAAATAGAGCTTTAAAAAAGTCTAAATGTCCAAGAGACTGTTTTGGCAAATACGGTTTCAAAAAATACAAGTCATTAGCTTCTTAATGTGGAAGTCGGACTTTCCCAATGCACAATTTATTACTGGCAAAGGATTCACCAAGATCTGCCAGTAAAAAGGGGAGAATTGTTGGAAAAGTGATCTATGTACATGATTCCAGTTAAGTTATAAAAGCAATATGTAATTTAGTAAAGGCTTGTGCTGCACTATTATGACAACAAACATTAAATCAAAATCAATTATGTGCCACATTTGGAACACAAAAGTATTACTAAAAAATCTTGCATAAAACTTGCTTAAAAAGGAAAAAAAAAGTCAGAAAATGCCAGCAGGTGTTCCAGCAACAGTCATTAGTAATGAGATTCAAATTTGGGGATCAATTAATAGATCATAAATCTAAAAGGAACTTCTGATCTCATTTTATGTATGGGAGAACTGAAGTCTTGAGAGGTGACATATCCTGATGTGATGACAAAGCTAAGAAACTATACCATGTTGTATCCCAGAAGTTCTGGGAAAAGATCTGGGTGTTCTCCTAGGGAATGAAATTTTCTCCCAGAGAAAGAACAACGTTTCTTTCATTGTTTTAATCTAATCATTGTTTTATCTCTCAGAGGGCAGTAATCCAGGAGTGACAGAAAAAGGCATGGAGAGCAAAAAGCAAGGTATTGCTTATTACTCTGTGAACCCGTACTTGTAATTAGTGAAGGACTGTGTTGGTTTGTACCTCCATACTCTCAAAGGAGTTTATATTGATTAAATAGTTTTAATTCTCTAGACTGTAAAATAGATTTACAGGTATGTGGCAAGTGAAGCAAGGCACATATAAAAGCAAGGCATTCCAGAAGATAGTACCCAGGAAGAGGAAGTTTTCGCAGCAGTTTAGGGAGGAAGCCAAAGGAGCTTGTAGTTCATCCTGATATCAAGAAAGTCTTAAAATCAAGAAAAATCTGTTTTTGTAACATGCAAGACTTTCTGCCATATCTAAAGTGAATGATCACATCAGAATTCTGCAAATCAAAGCTTTCTATATTAGAGAAGAAGCCAAAAGGGCTTGAAAAACATGGTTCTGTCATATTACATAAGACAAAATCATTCTAAAAAAATAGGAGAAATGGTTAAAAGATTGTTGAGGAGCTATGTATCAAGATGATACTGAGTGGAAATATATTACACTTTGGAAAAAGAAACTCAGTATAATTGGAATAGAGGTATAAGACTCTACGTATGGAGCAGTTAACTCATATTTTTAAATGAAAAGAATATAAAGGCAACTGAAAAAGAGATAAATCTGTTATTACCCTTTCACAAGGTGAAAGACCTGTGGCATTGTTAATTCCCTTTTGAATGTATACAGACAGTTATTTTTAGGATTTTAGGATTAGATATTATTGGCATAAAGGATTAGATATTGTTGGTATAAATACAGTTTTGTTTTTTTTTTTCCAGAAAATGCTATCCTCCTTTTCGTTAATACAAACAATTCCCTAAAAGCTGAGATGCAGGTTTCTAAAACTGTTTCTATAACCTGTTGTCTTATGCACAATGGGTGGTAAGCTACTCAAGGTCATACCAATAGACAAATTGGAACTCATTTAAAGAATTACATTGTTATCAGTCTTTCTGTGCATTAAGAACTAAAACTGAATTTTCCCTGGTAGGTAAGCAAACTTTAGTCACCCCTAAAGTTAAGAAAAATTGGGTATTTTAATACAAATTTAAAATCTTGTTGGGAAAGTGAAACACTTTTCAGTATGATAAGGTAGTTTGTAATGAAGTCACCCACTAGAATTAGCTGGGGTTAGGCTCCTCCTTATAGCCAGTGGTCAAATTTGCTTTTCTTTCTATCTATATCCCTCTGAACCATGTTTGTTCTCAGTTATATTCCAGGAATTGAACCACATTTTCAGAGTGAACCACCAATTAGCAGACAAACACAGAAAACAGAAAGGCTTATCACCATCCTGAGGTATAGAGATACAAAGCCATCTGTATTCTTTCCATGTCTATGACAGCAAATGAATGGTTCAATGGTACAAATGGTAATAGGTCTCCAATGGTTGTTCTTCACTCCACTTCTGTGAGGCATTTTCTAAAGCAGAGTGGTACTGTCATCTGTTCTTCCAGTTAAAAGTTATAGTTTTATAAAGGAATGGATACAGAAAACACAACTAGCTATGCAGATACTGTTGAAGAATAATATTTTAGGTGATAACTTATGACATTAGAATGATTGTACTCTTGGAAAAGTGCTAAGTGGTTTGGAAGAACCAATGGATTATGTTTAGCAGTACCCACAGGTATGTTCAAGAAGCTTTACACTGAAATCAAAAGACTAAAAAATCCTCAATTAAAATTGTAAGACTAGACCTATGAATAACAACAATCTAATAAGGAAAAAACAGTGGAAGAACTGCCAGGAAATTATTAGGAGGAAAATGTAAACAGTAAACAAAGCCAATAGCCTAAAAAAAAAAGTGTGTATGTGTGTATGATGTGTGTCTGTGTGTACGTAAATACAGCAAATCTGAAATTTCAAAATAAATAAGCTAACACTTAATGGGAAGAAATCTGTGTATGCAAACTGGCATTTGAAAGAAATGTCTTACAATGTTTCCCAGCAGAAAGAGGACAATTACCATAAATCAAAATATATACACATATATAGAAATTCTTGAACAAGTGATAAAGAAACTCCTATGTGAGGCTAAAAGAAGGCAGGAATTTTATCAGGTGGAGCATACTTTTTTGCTACCCTGCCAGATGGAAGATTTAGATAAGGCTTTCTTAAAACACTGTAAATGAGCAGAAAGATACAGACACGATGGGGAATATTATCCATCTATACATACTAGAAGCTTAATTTTGCCTATATTAGAATAGCTGATAAATTCCTAAGTTGCCCTGCTGAAAATTTAATTCCTCAATAGATAAAGAGGGCAATGAAGCAAACACGCAACTATTTGTGCCTAAGTTTGAACACAAAGGCCAAAATAAATGATAATAAAGAAGGGGCAGGAATTCTGGTAGTGATCACACCAAGGAATGAAAATTCCTGGGCATTATAAAACATGTAGCCTACATCTGCTGTTGGAAATTTTGACAGTCACTCGTGATGTGCTTAGAAAACAGAAGAAAGTGAATTTATAGATTGTTCAGTAATCATAATCCAAAAAATAATGATTGGTAGATTCGTGTCAACCTTGAGGAGGACCTCTATTGGGTCTATTCTTGTTTCGGTCCTGAAAACATTTTAAATTGATAATTTGAAGAAATGAGAACATATTTATACATATCCAGGTAGCACAAAGCTAGGAAGGAGAGATAATATGTGTGATTACATATATAGTCCTTTAACAAATATTGATTGAGCACCTTTATGGGTAAGGTGTTAAAATGAATATGCAGATTAATCAAGACACCATTGTTCCTCTCATGGTTCCATTTTCAACTGGAGATATAAAAATATGTACAGATAATCATAAAACAAGGTATTAAGTGACAAATTCCAGAAAGAATACCAGTAAAGTTATTGGATAGGTAAACAAAAGGAGCTATTACTTCTAGCTTTATGTGTTGGTGGGTTTAGAATGTGGGATGGTTTAGTGGATACAATCATAGGCACATGCTAGATAACAGAATTTGGACATATGACAATAAAGAGAAGGAGAATCTAGATTCAGAGAAGGAAAAGCATGGAACTTATATAGGGAAAGGTTTGTGGTTCTATCTGATTAAAGAATGGAATTCAGGGCCTGACGCAATGGCTCACACCTGGAATTCCAGCACTCTGGGAGGCTGAGGCAGGTGGATCATCTGAGGTCAGGAGCTCGAAACCAGCCTGGCCAACATAGCAAAACCCTATTTCTACTAAAAGTACAAAAATTAGCTGGGCATGGTGGCAAGCGCCTGTAATCCCAGCTACTCAGGAGGCTGAGGTAGGAGAATGACTTGAACCCAAGAGGCAGAGGTTGCAGTGAGCCGAGATCGCGTCACTGCACTCCAGCCTAGGAGACAAGCATGAGACTCCATCTCAAAGGAAAAAAGGGGAATTTAGGACAGGGAGCAACAGGAAATAAAAGTTGGGTAATAAGGTTCTGGGATGTCAGTTGGCACAAAAAACTAAAAACAATAAAATTAAATTTAAGTTGGATGGACTTCTAGTATTATGATGGCAGTCTGATGTCACTCCCCACTTTCTTCTTGAAAATTACCCCTTAGCAATTAGAAACAGAATATGACCTCCAGCTTTAATGACTAAGAGGCATATATGAACCAATTACCTAAAAATTAAGAGCAGGTAGAAGAACGATTGATGACTTAGCAGAGCAAAAGAAGGTCAAAGTCCATGTGTCTGAAGGAGATGCCAGGAAGAAGCTGCACTTCCAGAACCCTGAAAATGCTTAGGAAATAGATATACCCTTACCAAAGGCAAAAATGAGACAAAGGGCTAAGAACAGAAAAATCTGTCTTAAATCAGAGAAAGTCTGAGGCAGAAGAAATTTAACCCCTAATCATACTCAGTGACATCAAGCAAAAAGGATGGGCTGGAGTTAAGTACCAAGTACAGCTAGAAAGTTAAGGCTTTTTAAAAATAAAACAATTATTTACTTTCTTAAATGTTTTTAAATTAAAAAAATTAAATATGAATATATAGTTTAAAATATTTTTAAGCAGTTCTTCATCAGAAGTATTTTTTCAAAACACACATGCTCTATGTACCAAGTACCAAGTCTAGAGATTCTAATTTTGTAAGAGAGGGTCCAGGAACTTACATCTTGGAAGTTTCTTATTCTGAAAACCACTGAGCTAGTGTGAAAAAGAAATCTATCACCTAAACCTGTCAGAAGGTGAAATGGTATAGACAAATTATAAGCATTTTCTTTTTTTCCTTTTTTTTTTTTTTTGAGATGGAGTTTCGCTCCTGTTACCCAGGCTGGAGTGCAATGGCACAATCTCGGCTCACCGCAACCTCCACCTCCTGGGTTCAGGCAATTCTCCTGCCTCAGCCTCCTGAGTAGGTGGGATTACAGGACGTTCCACCATGCCTAGCTAATTTTTTGTATTTTTAGTAGAGACGGGGTTTCACCATGTTGACCAGGATGGTCTCGATCTTTTGACCTCGTGATCCACCCGCTTCAGCCTCCCAAAGTGCTGGGATTACAGGCCTGAGCCACCGCGCCCGGCCTAAGCATTTTCATTTACAGGACTACAGACAAGGTACTGTTGCAGGAATGAAGAATAGTGTAGTATCCGAAAAAATTCTCTGCCTTATGGAGTTTTTAATCTTGTAGAGAAGACAGAAAGTAAATACATAAAACATGTAGAACGCTGGAAGTTGATAAGAAGAAAAATACAGCAAAGAAGGGGTAAAGGGAATTGGGTGAGGACACTGCAATTTAAAATAGTGTGGCCGAGGAAGGCCGTACTTAGAAGGCAGTATTTTTGAATACAGATTTGAAGGAAGTGAGGGAGCAATGCAGATATCTGGGGAAAAGTGTTTCAGGCAGAGAAAATAGCTGAAGCAAAGGCCCTGAGACAGAAGACTGCCAATATATTTATTCAAGGGACATAAAGGAGGCCAGTAGAGCTGGAGAAAAGTAAGTGAGGGTGTGAGATCATAAAGGTAACAGGGGAGCTAAATTGTATAGGATTTCATGGGCCTGTGAAGGATCTTGGCTTATTCCTACTGAGGCAATAAGACATATGATTAAAAAAGTAAATATTTAAAGGGTCATTTATATATATATATATATATATATATATATATATATATATATATATGACAAAAGCAATGGAACTTGTTTACATAATTAATAACAAAAATAAAAACTGCAAGTGGTATCTGGAAACCTTAGCTCGCTAAATAAATCTAGACAATACCTAATACAGTAGTTTAAAGTAAGTGTTTGATAAATATTTGTGGAATAAACAGTTGGCGAATTTATACTGAAAAAGAGTTTTTGAAGCTCTTGTAAAATTGAAGGCAATTTATCAAGAATTTAACAACTATTCTAAGATGCAGCCTTCATAAAAGATTTCAGGGCAGTTTTATGGAGTATAACCTAGTAGATGTTCCTATTTCTTATTTTATATAGGTTTGGCAAGGAGGGGTGAACATAAAAATCTTTCAGAGTCATTTTGAAGCATTTCCCTTTTGTTTGTTTGTTTGTTTGTTTGTTTGTTTATTTATTTATTTATTTATTTTGAGACTGAGTTTCGCTCGTTACCCAGGCTGGAGTGCAATGGCGCGATCTCGGCTCACCGCCACCTCCGCCTCCTGGGCTCAGGCAATTCTCCTGCCTCAGCCTCCTGAGTAGCTGGGATTACAGGCACGTGCCACCATGCCCAGCTAATTTTTTGTATTTTTAGTAGAGACGGGGTTTCACTATGCTGACCAGGATGGTCTCGATCTCTTAACCTCGTGATCCACCCGCCTCGGCCTCCCAAAGTGCTGGGATTACAGGCTTGAGCCACCGTGCCCGGTTTGTTTAAAGAGTGAAACAGTGTTTTTTTGTTTGTTTGTTTGTTTTTGAGACGGCGTTTCGCTCTTGTTGCTGCTGCCCAGGCTGGAGTGTAATGGTGTGATCCTGGCTCACCACAACCTCTGCCTCCTGGGTTCAAGCAATTCTCCTGCCTTAGCCTCCAGAGTAGCTGAGATTACAGGCATGTGCCACCATTCCAGGCTAATTTTGTATTTTTAGTAGAGGTGAGGTTTCTCTATGTTGGTCAGGTTAGTCTTGAACTCCAAACCTCAGGTGATCTGCCCACCTTCACCTCCCAAAGTGCTAGGATTACAGGTGTGAGCCACCATGCCTAGCCCCATAGTTTTTTTTTTTTTTTTTTTTAAACAAGCCTATCTTTTAAGCTTAGGCTTTCCTGAGTTTTAGCTTTAAAAATGTGTTCTATATGATTCATAGTTAAACTGGCTTTGCTTTATTCTTTTTTTTTGATCTATTGCCTAGGCTGGAGTGTAGTGGCCTGATCTCAGCTCACTACAACCTCTGCCACCCAGGTTCAAGCAATTCTTCTGCTTCAGCGTTCCGAGTAGCTGGGATTACAGGTGCCTGCCACTGTGCCCGGCTAATTTTGTATTTTTAGCAGAGACAGGGTTTCACCATGTTGGCCAGGCTGGTCTTTAACTTCTGAACTTGTAATCCACCTGCCATGGCCTCCCAAAGTACTGGGATTATCAGGCGTGAGCCACTGAGCCTGGCCTGCTTTATTCTTATTAATTAAAAAACTTCATATATTTTCACCCCGAAGTCTGGTTTACTTTTTTCTAAATTGACCATCCATACCCTGAGCTCTAGGCTTCAGAAGAAAAAGGAATCGCGAAAGTGAAAAATCCACTTCTGATAGCTAGAGAAAGTAAATGTACTTTCTTAACCACTTTCACCATTGCAGCTTCCAAATGAGCCGATCTACTTTCTGATTGTCAGAACTGGCTTTCAACTTACTAAGTGATAAACTATCCCACGGACAGCAAAATAAAACTGTCCTTTAGTATTAGCATTGTGCTTCTTTTGCTTGATAATACAATTTTACAAAAACTTTTTTGTTTTTTTTTTGAGACAGGGTCTCTGTCACCTATACCAAAGTACAGTGGAATAATCAGTAAGGTCAGCCACTGCATCCTTGAACTCCTGGGCTCAAGCAATCATTCCACTTCAGCCTCTTGAGTAACTGGAACTACCAGGTACACACCATCATACAGAGTTATCTTTTTTTTTTTTTTTTTTTTTTTTTTTTTTAATGTAGAGGCAGGGTCTTGCTTTGTTGGTCAGGCTGATCTCAAACTTCTGTTTTCAAGTGATCCTCTCATTCAGCCTCCCAAAGTGCTGGGATTACAGGTATGTGTCACCATGTGTCACCTTAATTATTTGATTAACAGAAAAATGATGGACAACTACCTCCTTCAACTACTGAAATAGTTTCTAAAGGAATAAAAATATGTTAACTTCTGCTATCAGAGACAACTGCAGATATTTTTGGTACCATACCATGTTATGATTTGTTATGAAAAATATGAATTCTGAAGTCATATAATATTAAGAGCATTACCTTACATGGCCAAGAGATCATTGATAGATGAACATAAAAAAGTGTTTTAAAATTATTATTTGTGCTAGCGTATGGGGATTAAGCTAGAGTCAAATCTTTTACCAAGTGAATAGTCTACTTTCATTACTTTCTGTTTCTAACATTTGCATTGATAACTGTGAAAAACAAAAAAAAATTACATAAATCTAAATTAAACTATGTTAATTTGAAATGTGGGATCAATTCTAATTATTTAGATTTGACTTCTGATTTTTTTTTTTTTAAATCAGAGTATTAATTAAAATAGGCAGGAAGTAAGAGAACAAAAAACTTGGTTTAGCAGTTTTCTCAGATTGAAAAAATAACAGTAAAACCTCCAAGGTTAAGAATTACAAATGAGGCTGCTACACAAAGAAGACAGACCAATAGCTTACCACTTGAACCATTTTGAGATATCTGGCATATCTTGGATCCTTGGCTACAGTTAAGATATTTTCTGCTGATACTTCACTTTCCTGTAGTCCAGAGTCTTGTGTACTGTTCTGCTGTAGAGAGTATTTTGTGTAAATCTTTAGACAATTCACAAAAGGGGTCCATCATGTTACTTAAAAGGGATGTTTCTTTCCATAATTCTAAGGCAATAAATGGCAGAAAAAAATCATATCCCCAAATTTAAATCCCAATAATTTAATTATGAGATATGTTTCCAAATATCTACAAATATTTAAATATCACTTCAGAGGAGGTTACACTTCAACACTATATTGGTTCCTTAAAATGCAAGTATATTTATGCAATAAAATTAAAATTCTGCTTTACTTATCCTCAGAGTGATGACACAAAGCATGAATTATAGGTGGTTATACTATTTTAACAAAACTTTTAATAAAGCTAATGAAACTTATGAACTGTTTACAAATTAGTAAGTTTACTGAGATAATGATGAATTGATTTCCTAGGTATCTATCATCTACCTAATTGAGCCCTTTATTTATTAAATCATTTTATTCTAAGTGAACATGGCTCTTCTAACTTTTTAGAAAGCAATTTTTAGAGAATTTGTAGAACAAAATTATCTGGTTTTATATATTTCAGTTACTGATGGAACTATTAATGGTAACACTGTCTACAGAGTGGTTAAGATAAATTACTAAATATGACTTACAATAAAGAATACTGGGGAGTGGTCTTTTTAGACAAAAATGCTGTTGTTATACAGGCAGTCTTGGTACCATGCTACTGAAACTTGTGCATATCAGATCCATATCCTTGCTTAAGTGCAAAACTAGAACAGCCTGTATACAGTACTTGATTTTTCTATCAAACCAAACATTTAGAAAAAGCTTAATTTTGTGAATCTCATTATCTGTGTATAAGCATTAAGACGAATTACCTTAGCAGAAATCAATTTTATGTCTGTTGTCTATGCTGAAATACAGAAAAATCAATATCTTTCTATCTTTATAGTCTTTAGAATATGAATGTGAATTACACATTGAAGTTTTTCCTCAGATAATTCAAATATAAATTAAATCTGTCAAAAACTCCAAAGCAAAAAAAAACACCCAAAAATCCTTTAGGTTTCTTCCGTTACATGATATTGCTAAGCGTTACAAAAGTGAGTATATATATATTGATCTATAATATACAAAAATACAAAACTTTCTAAACACTGTTAAATAAAAAAATAAAATAATATCCAAGTATGTTTTTAAAACATTTATGAAAATTAAACTCATATAATAGCAAAATTGTGCAAATGAGAACTATATCCTGGCCAGATATCAGCTCTCAATTGTCAATTTTTGCATAATAACAAACACCTCAACAAGGTTTAATTATGAAATATATTATACCTTTGCTATTTGAATGACTCATTCAATACTCTATCATATCTCTCAACTGTCCTTCATTTATTCTCAAATCAATCTCAGTCTTCACAACTGGATATTCTATTGTGAATAATGATAAAATCGGAACCATGAAATGAAGTTTGCCGAAAAATCAGTATACAAAGCTTGCATCTTTGACTCGTGTATAGATTAGAAAGAGTGATAAATAATTTATTTAAAAAGTGCATTATTCTCCTTTATCTGATAATTGAGTTGACTAGAATGTCAATGAAAACTCTGCATTAAGTAATACTTAAGCCCATTTCAAAATATTTTGTATAAAATATAAAATATACCATTTAATAATAATGAAGAAATGAGAAGTTGATTTGAATATTAAGAACATGCTGAGCAGTTATTTTATTAAGCTAATCAACATACAACTTTATCACAATATTTCAAACTTTGGAAGCCAATAGAACTTCATAAACCCTCTAAATAAATATATGTACAATTTTAAAATAAAGCTGCCAGAGATATATCAGGTTATTCTCAATTTCCAAAGCACATTAAGAAATTCAGCTGTGATTACTGGTAATTAACTTTTTGGGACATTAAACATGTGAGGACCAACAAACACTGAATAAAAATTTTAAAGTACATATTATAGATGGCATTCATAATAGCACCTGGAAAAATTAATAATCAAAGTTAAGTACACTTAAAATTTTTATAAAAATATATGACAACACTGTCTACCACATAACTACTAGGTAGAGTAGAGAATATTTTCTTAATATTCTTTATAGGTGCTTGGTTTTAGAAAGAGGATAGTCATATTTAATTGAGATAATGTAAAGTTAAACTCCTCTACAACATCTGGATATTCTCTTGTACATTTTATATATTTGAGTGGCCATGATAATGAAATTTGCTATATACATATATATATATATATATATATATATATATATATATACACACACATACATATACACACATATATATGCATATACATATATATGTATACACACACACACACACACACACACACACACACACACACACAGTTTTTCTTTGTTTTTGAGATGGAGTCTTGCTTTGTCACCAGGCTGAGTGCAATGGTGCAATCTTGGCTCACTGCAACCTCTGCCTCCTGGGTTCAAGCAATTCTCCTGCCTCAGCCTCCTGGGTAGCTGGGACTACAGGTGCGCGCCACCACACTCAGCTAATTTTTGTATTTTTAGTAGAGACGGATTTCACTATGTTGGCCAGGATGGTTTCAACTCTTGATCTGTCTGCGTCAGCCTCCCAAAGTGCTGGGATTACAGGCATGAGCCATCGTGCCCAGCCAAAATTTGCTATATTAAATAAATGGATGTTGAATTTTATAATGTATAATTAAGTAAACGATCGTCTAATTTATTACACAAATACATACCATATTCTAAACATTTGGCTCTTTCTACAGGGCCTCATACCACACATCATCAATATATTTAATACATTGAACACAGGTAGTGAAAACAGTGTGGTGTAGTGTAGTACAGTGTAGTGTAGCAGGTAAGTGCTAGGGCTCATGGCATCAGACTGTCTGGCTTAAAATTCCAGTTCTTACATTACTTTTTGACCTTTGGCAAGTTACTTAACTTCTATATACCTCATTTGACCCATCTATAAAGTAAGATAATATAGTGCTTATATCATAGGACTGCTGTAAAGATTGAATGGAGTAGTTTACGCAAGGCACTTAGAAATGTGCATGCCCTGGTACACAGTAAGCACCCTTTATGTGTTAGCTATTGTCATCATTGTCAACATCATCATGATCTAAAATATATCCTGAAAAAGTACCTCCAGGTATAAAGGCAGAATTCCATTATACAAGTCTATTTGTTTTCTTTGTTTATTATTATTACTTCGGTAGGCCACCATTTTGATGATTATTTTGTTTTAGATTTTAATACCTCATTGAGATACACTAGAGACTGTTCTCAAACAACAAATAATCTTTATTTTTTTGAAAAAAAAAGTAATAAAAAATTTTACAGAAGCTTAAGTGAACATTAAGATCTAAGAGCCAAATATAAAGTATAGCGTTTACTAGGATGCTGATTCAAATGAATCAACTTCAAAAACACACATTTTAGACAACTGGTATTTCTAAGATCAGTAGCTCTCAAATTTCAAGAGCCTACATATCACCTAGGGATCCTGTTAAAATGTAGATTCTGATCAGTAGTTTTGGGGTGGAGCCTGAGATGCTTCATTCTACCAAGCTGCCGGTGATGGCCATGCAGTTGGTCCATGGGGTATACTTGAGTAACAAGGGGTTAGACAATAGCAGGAATTTTTTTTTTTTTTTGAGACAGAGTTTTGTGCTGTTACCCACGCTGGAGGGCAGTAGTGCAATCTCATTTCATTGCAATCTCCGACTCCTTGGCTCAAGTGATTCTCCCACCTCAGCCTCCCGAGTAGCTGGGACTAAAGGTGTGCGCCACGATGCCTGGCTAATTTTTGTATTTTTAGTGTAGATGGGGTTTCACCATGTTGCCCAGGCTGATCTTGAACTCCTGAGCTCAAGCGATCCACCTGCCTTGGCCTCCCAAAGTGTTGGGATTATAGGCGTGAGTCACTGCATTTGGCCAATTATTGTTAATTATATTGTATACAATAAAGGCATTTACATAAGAAAAATGTTACAGAAGAAAATGTCAAAACTTTTCAGAGATGCTCAAAAATTTATGCAGGGGTGAGATGACATGATGTCTGAAATTCAGCAAGTGACAAAAAAATAGATGAAGCAATTGTAACAGAATCATAACTGATGAATCTAGGTCTATTTTTGTGTATGTTTTAAAATTTTACAATAAAACATTTTAAATGTACATTTCTTATAAGAACTTAGAAAAATTTCTAATTATTTTCAAGAAAATAATTATTTGATGATTTTTCCTAGTCTTAAACAGATTGATTTTCTTTTTCATAGGCAAAGAAAGTATTAATTTCAGGAAGGCCTTCAAAATAACACAGCAAATTTGTTTTTCCCAAACTTTATATTCTATGTTAAGGTTTTAAAATTTTACTATTAGAAGTTTTACGTTTTTATTTTTCTTCCTTCCAACCTGCTGCTTAAGACTATCAGTTTCAACGAAGAACATCTGCTCATTTCTTAGAACTCACCTGTGGTTGCTCTGAAGTGGCTTCAGGATGTGCTCCATTTGTGACACTCGTGACACTTAAAGGAGATACTTCAACTGTGACATCATCTAGGCCTGGGATAGATGACAACTGAGCAAAGAAAATTGGTATTGAACTATAAAGATAGATTCTGCATAGATGAACACGATACGTTTCCAGGTTTGTGTATTTTTAATAGCGGTCTTAAGTTTTAAGTCTACACAAATAGGTTCATAAAATCTTGTTTTTAATTCTCCATGTCATAAACTAAAGGGGAAAGATATAAATACTTTTGAAGAACTTCTCAAAAATCTAATTTAGTTTATATAAAAAGCTATGTCATTTATATCATTTTCAAAATGTAGACAATCATAGTGTAAGGAATGAGAGCCTGGTCTTTGGGGTCAGACTGTCTAGGTTTAAGTTTTAGTTCTACCACTTGCAAGCTGTGTGATCTTGTATAAATCTCTCTATGCCTCAATTATCTCACCTGTAAAGTGGAGATAAGAAAATGTACCTAGTAAAGTTGTTGTAAAAATATTTCTATTAATAATACTTTGGAAAAAAAGTGCTTTGTACAAATTTTGAGTTTGAATTATCTAGGATATGACAAAAATCTTGTCTTTACACTTTAATGTATGACACAGCTCATTCTTTTTTCTTTCTTTGAACACTCACCACTGAATGTTATTAAAATGTTTCTTGTATGCAAAAAAATAGGCATATTGTTGGCATTTCAACCTGAAATGGTTTAGCATTTCACTATGAAACAGTTAAGCATTTCAGGTTAGATCTGCAAGACCCATGCAAACCTTCTTTTCTGAGTTCATCCCGATATCAATGACACATATTTGGCAGATGTTTGGCTAATTTTGGGGATGACTCTATGGCTATGGGAATAACTAAGGTTAAGTTCTCCATATGGTAACTTAATGTGTCACCTTGGACTCTAACTCCATATGAATTCCCTAAACACTAAAATAACACACATATTCATAATAAAGAGTCATTTAAAAAACCAATGATAATAAGATCTCAAGCAGCAATACTCATTGAAAACTGTTGACTGATAACCATAGTTAGCATAGTGGCTACAGCCCAAATAGTTTCAAGTGGTTATGGCCGCTAAAAGAATATCTAAACACGTTCAAGGCCAGGTTTTCAAACTAGAGAAATGTTCTAAGAGAAACACAGGTGCTGAAGTCCATAAGGAGACCTAGAAAGTGCAAACTAGATATTCTGGTCATATTCAAATGAGATATAGTTTTTTTCTTCCTAATAAATATTCACTGAATATTTCTTAGTTTTTTTTGGTAAATGGACAAAGGAAATATTAATTTCAGAAAAGTTAGTCATGAAAATACACTAGTGTCTCCATAACTTTATAAACAGAAAAAAACCATGTGAAATATATGTATATTAAAAAAGAAACCAAACTAAATATATCAGTTATCAAAATCTTTAAGCTTTCAATCTAAAACAGTCTCCTATTTTTCTTAGTTCTCATTTGCAATTTCTGACATCAAAACTGGTATTCTTCATTAGTATTTAAGATATTTGCAAACAGAAACAGCTGATATTTTCTCCAAAGTTTGTTCTGAGACATCTAAAGGTTTATATAATTATTACTGTATTATCAAATAACTAGTAAAATAATTTTGGAATTTTCTATCAAATGAAGTGAACTACCTAACAGCTGAACTTGTTAACATGTTACTTGCATTATGCATTTGCCTATCTCAAACTACGTGCACATTTGAATTAATGTTTCATAATGAACACCATTTTCTTTGCAAATGTAGTAAAATTAAAAACACAACCAGTATCACTTCATAGATACAGAAGTTAAATGGAATCATTCCTAAATGCAATGAAAATTAAGTATGATTAAGAAAGCTGGTATATGTACAGCAAAGTTTATACTACAAATTATTCAGAAATACAAACCTTTGCATCTAAAATATTGAGAGTTGTTTCAATTTGTTGGATACGAAGTGAAAGGTCTGCCAGTTTCTGGAAAAGAAAAATTAGAGACAAAAAATAAGAACTGATTAAAATAAACTGTTAACAATACTAAGGGAAGATTTGAAAATATGAAAAACCATGGTTTAAATATTTGTCATGTTTTAATATATGAGTAGGAATGAGAACTCTTCTATTACCTGTATTAGAATGCTTCTCAGTTATTTTATAAAATTATATTCACTTTTAAGATAGTAACATTTTCACCTTTAGCAAACTCATTATCAGAGCAGTAAACAATTGTTGAGACTAGAATATAAACAGCCCAGGACAGAATCTTTTGTTTACTACCCTGTCTTTAGTGTCCCGAATAATACCTTGACACTTAACAGGGGCTAAATAATTATTTGTTATTGAATGAAGAATTTTTTTCATTCAAAGACACTCTGTAACATGGTCTGCCTTTATAAATTACTTAAATGAATAAGCATATACAATTTGTCCCAGATTTAAACATCTCTACTTTGAGAAATAAAGCGGGATGAAATTGGAAGATGAGTAATTCATTTTGGAAAGAGTTAGAAGATAAAAAATTAGAGTATTAAAAAAAATCTATCACCAAAATGCAAGATAAACCAGATTGAAGAGCTTATCATGCTTGTCACTCTGTATAACTAAATTATTAATATACCTTGTAAATTTACACCTACACAAAGAAAGTAACATCATAAAATATTATCTGTAAGAACATTTACTTAAAACCTCCTAATCTGAAACATTATATTCAGTCACACAGTCCAAGAGCAGTAGGCAGATACACGCATCCTGACTGTATTCTGGGATATTTTAAAAATCCTGACTATTAAGTGGAACTTTATCATCTTGTGAAACTGTCACCTGCCTACAATTAGAGGGGGCAAAAACTGAAAGTGGCCACAAAGTAGAGAGTGCTTCTTTACAGGTTACTTATTTTTAGGTTAGCATCTTGATATCCACAAAGATTTCAAGATAATCTATAAATAAAACATTAGGATCTAGTTTTCATGGTATCAAAGCTAAATCTACTCTTAACTTCAGAATTCATTCACCTAAAGCTTTTAAGTAAACACTAATACAGGTTTATAACATGTATTATGGATGAATCCCTCTCCAAATTATAAGTGTATTCCTTAAATCATAGAAATTTAATTTTGGCAAATCTCATCGGTCTCAATTCACTAGAGAAGAAATTCTACAGCAAATTAATATGTAAAATGAATGATAATTTTCAACTTATTTAAAAATGGATGTAATGGTTTGATTGAAGGAAACAGAAAAAGAAACAAAAAATTAAAAAATTTTTGTGCTTTCATATACCTATATAAGTATGTACTTTTAAACAATAATCATCAATATTGTAAATATTTGAGCATTTACCTTAGTACATATGCTACACTGTATATGCAATACATAATTTGAAATCTTACACTAAATCTATGAAGCAGGAACTATTATGCTAGTTTTAAAGATAAGAAAATTGAGACTCATACAATTAAAATAACTGTACTCAAACCCTTTAACTCCAGAGGCAATACATTTCATCAGAATTTTTGAAAGAATTTTACGTTGTTAAGATATAATGGTAAATTCTTGGGTGTTGCATAGAATTTTTATTATCCCAAGCTAATAAATGATCAATTCATTTCTCACTATGATGATTCTGTGCCAAGAGGAAAAGCCTTTTGCTCTTCTGATTTTGAGCGGATCATTTACAAAGTGGTTCTGAACTATAGTACATGAACCAAGACAAGAGAAAAAATTCTACCTTTATTTTTATCTACTTCTAGCTTAAATTTGGAATTAAAAAAAAAGATGAAGTAAAGAAAAAAAAAATCACCATAGGCCAGGTGCAATGGCTCATGCCCATAATCCCAGCACTTTGGAAGGCCAAGACAGGTGTATCACCTGAAGTCAGGAGTTCGAGAGCAGCCTGGCCAACATGGTGAAACCCCATCTCCACTAAAAATACAAAAAAAAAAAAAAAAAAAAGGCTGGGTTTGGTTGTGTGCGTCTGTAGTCCCAGCTACTTGGGAGGCTGAGGCAGTAGAATTGCTTGAACCTGAAAGATGGAGGTTGCAGTGAGCTGAGATCATCATGCCACTGCACTCCAGCTTGGGCATCAAGTGGGACCTTGTCAAAAAAAAAAAAAAAAAATTCACAGTGGTTTTAGAATCTATGACTGTCACCAATAGAAATCATAGATTTTTAAAAATCATATTACAATTACTACAGATTTCTTTATACTCAAAATTATGGTTATTAGACATACTAAAGGATTCTATAATCTGATGCTTTAACAAAGAACCTACCAGTATATCATAGTTTTGGATTTTTTAAAGTACATAACTGGTTTCTTTTGTAATCTTATGCATTTTATTTTATCCACCTGAAAACAATGATTTGGTTTCACTAGACTGTCAAAGTGTCCATGGCATGATAAAGAAAGAACTATTTTTCAAAGATAATTCAGTCTGATAAATGGTTTTGTCTGTTACAATGAATTTATTGCTATAACATACACGAATGTATACCTTTTACAGAGCCATCGTCAGCTCAAAAGGTATACCTGGGTTCATTTATGGGTTGCTGAAGTTCATTTCTAAGATGTTTATGCTTGTGGCATTTTCATTATATAATCCCCAGACCACTATAAAGCAGGTTTTTAAACACTGGCTATATTGACATTTACGGGTGAAATATTCTTTGTTGCAGAAGACTATTCCGTGTACTACAAGTTGGGTAGCAGAATCTCTGGTCTCTATCCAATAGAGATTAGTAGTCTACTAAATGCCCATAGCACTCCCCAGTTATTACAATAAAAACACCTCTAGACATAGCCGCATGTCCCCTGGTTGAGAGCCACTGCTCTATAGTATGGATGACTATGGATATCACATAAGTAACATAATCAGTGACAGTAGCTGTCCTCTGTAAGTTTTAGCAAGAGGAAATGGAAAGGTAACAGTCTTTCTCATCCATTTAACCATCGTCTTTATGAAGACTAAAAATAAACTTGAAATGCTATGGTTTGGGATAACAGGGGAATTTACAAAGTACCTGATATTTGTCAGATAAGCTGAAAACTTAATCTATTTTAAGGCAATACATTTTATAAAGTCAAAATAAAAGGATAAAAGAAAGAAGGAAATATGGAGTTACTAGTTGAATATGGAAACACAATAAAACACTGGTTTTTCACGGATGTAAAATATCTAACTTATATATCCATTTCTCTAAAAGAGAAACAGTATTTTAAGATAATGGATCTCTTGGTATATCCCACTGTGTTGTATGTGTCCCAGAAGCCAGAAAAGGAAACAATCAATGGTTTTAATTAGGTTGCATCTGATACTTAAGTCCAGAAGTTGTTAAAGATATAAGAGCAAATAAGGATTTAAGCAAAACTTTACCTGATTAAAGGTTAAGTCCAACAATGGCAGGTAACAAGCATTAAAGAAACTTTTAGGTTATGTGACAATTCTCAGCACTTTTGCTTGTACTTAAAAATTTTAGAAAAAGGAATTTCAGAATATTAAAAATTATTTAAAAATCCAATATTTAGGCATATAATAAGTCTGAGTTTGGCAGGGGGCATCTGTAATCCTAGCACTTTGGGAGGCCGAGGCAGGGAGATGGCTTGAGCTCAGGAGTTCAAGATCAGCCTGGGCAACATAGTGAAACCCTGTCTTTACAAAAAATACAAAAAATAAGCCAGGTGTGGTGGCACGCACTTGTAGTTCCAGCTATTTGGGGCAGTGAGGCAGGAGGTCTAGGCTGCAGTGATCTAAGATCACTCCACTACACTCCAGCCTGGGTGACAAAGTGAGAACCTGTCTCAAAAAAACAACAATAAGTTTGAATCAGAATACATTCTGGCCAGGTGCAGTGGTTCATGCCTATAATTCCAGGCCTTGGGAGGCCAAGGCCAAGGGATGACTTGAGCCCAAGAGTTGGAGACCAGCCTAGATAATGTAGTGAGATGCCATCTTTAACACACACCCACATACACATATAGCCGGGTGTAGTGGCACATGCCTGTAGTCCTAGCTTCTAGGAGGCTGAGGTGGGAGGATCACTTGAGCTGAGATCATGCCACTGCCTTGCAGCCCGGGTGATAGAGCAAGACCCTGTCTCCAAAAAAAAAAAAAAAAAAAAAAGAAAGAAAGAAAGAAATTTATATTATTAAAAAAATAACACATCTGTCTGACACGTCTGTTTACAAAGTACCTCTGACTTTAAGGTTCACTATAAGGTTAAATGCTCAGGTTTTACCTGCAATATGCATAGATCTTACATTGCTTCCTGCCAATCCCTCAAAATTTGCAGTCCCAATGGATGACCATAGTATTCTGCTGAGTAAAGCAAGAATAAAAATGCTCACTGGGGATTTGTGAAGGAAGAGGAGATGACCCTAAGTACCCCTGTAACTCTACTACTTTCTCTGTCATCTAATCTCTCTTCTACTCTGGTGCCAATCAATGGAAGAGTTACAAAAGTAGCCTAATAGGCAGAAAGTGTTTGAAAAGTTGAGTTCTTCACAGAATGCAGTTTATACTCTTCTCTTTAGTGAAGAACTCTAAAAACAGTGTCACTGATGAGGAAAGAACCTAGCAATTTGTTTCAAACTTAATTCTGGCTTGAGAGTTTATCTGTGACTGAAGTTGCTTAAGTTTGGGTCTGGTTCAAACCAGATCCTGTGGGGGGTGGAAAAAGTTTCCTTTTTCCTTCCAGTTCACTCTCAGTTTAAAAACTAACAGTTAAGATTCCTCTTTTATTGAGAGAAACAGTCAGTTTGGTTCTTATTTAAGGCTTTAAATAAACAAAGACTAGAGGCCATTAACAAAAAACATTTCAAAATACTGAAGTGATTTTAACTTGGGAGAAAATGACACCTCACATTTGAATACACATATCCTTCGAATTTACATAAAAAATATATTACATCAAACAGACATGGCATAGCAAAGGAGTGAATATGAATCTAAAAATAATTTTAATATAGCTATAAGAAGGTACTGGTATTGTACTCTCTCACTCAAAAACTACATAAACATGCTTCTTAATCAGATAAGGCAGTTCAATGTAAGACAGTAATGAAATACTGACTTTTCCAGTTAAAAAATCAGTTGGAATACAGTTCTGCTACATTCTGTGTGTGTGCAGTGAATGCAGCTACAACTACTGGGGGCACGCAAAGATATGTTGAATAAATGAGTGACTAAGCAAATGATTTTTTTTTTTTTTTTTTTTTTTTGAGACGGAGTTTCGCTCTTGTTACCCAGGCTGGAGTGCAATGGCGCGATCTCGGCTCACCGCAACCTCCGCCTCCTGGGTTCAGGCAATTCTCCTGCCTCAGCCTCCTGAGTAGCTGGGATTACAGGCACGAGCCACCACGCCCAGCTAATGTTTTTTGTATTTTTAGTAGAGACGGGGTTTCACCATGTTGACCAGGATGGTCTCGATCTCTCGACTTCGTGATCCACCCACCTCGGCCTCCCAAAGTGCTGGGATTACAGGCTTGAGCCACCGCGCCCGGCCAGCAAATGATTTAAACTTCTCTGCATTTTAGTTTCTGTATCTGCACGAGTGGGATAACCAATCCTCTCTCAAAGGGCTGACTCTGATAATTAAATACACATAGAGCACTTAGTATGATGCCCAGCACAGAGTAAGTACACAATAAATATTAGTTGTCATGTCATTAAGCAGTCTCCAGCTGACATGAATGTACAAATTGCCTAAATATATACTGTAGAAAATGAGTTACAGTTAACCCTAAATTATCATACATAAAGAGGAAAAAGGTGGGACAACAGCAAGATGGTGGAATAGGACTTCCCAGCACTCATTCTCCCACAGAAACATCCACTTGAAAAACTATTCATGCACAAAAATACCTTCTCAAGAGCTAAGGAAACCAGGTGAGAAATTACAGCAATAGGTGTAGCACAAAAATAAGAAAAAACACATTGAAGAAGGTAAGAAGGACTGTTTTATAGCAGTCATGTCACCCCTCCACCAACTCCAGGCAGCAGAGCATGGGTAGAGATATCCTCCAGGTGGGCGAAAGAGAGTCAGTGAGCATGGGAGTTTGCCTTGGATCACCGCAGCAGGCCCACCCCAGTAGAACTCAGCACTGAGCAAGCCCCCTCAGCCCAGAATCCAGGCTGATAACTGTAGACAAAGACTTCAGGCCCATCCTGGTATGAGGATAGATCACAAAGTCCTGGGTTCTAGGCTTGTTCCACTGGGATCCCAGACTCCAGACCAGCTCAAGGCTCAGGACAGCCCTAGCACCAGGCAAGACTGCATAGACTGTCTCCAGCTCTGCTCCAGGGCCAGGCCAGTCCCAGTGGCCCTACGTTCTAGACCACTCCCAGCACAGGGCTGGCCTCCATGGGCCCAAGCTTCAGGCCCACCCCAGCACCAGGCCAGCTCCTGCAGATACAGGTTCCAGGCCTGACGAGGGCCAAGTTAGCTCCTGCTGCCCTAGTCTGGCTCCTGCAGCCCACACCCCAGTGGAAGTAGGGTCTAGGCCCTTCCCAGTAGGGCTCTCTGTTGGGTTGGCCCCCATAGACACAGGTTCCAGGAACACCCCTGTGGACTCAAGTTCCAGGCTAGCTCCTATTGCCCTAGGACCCAGGCCAGCCCCATGTGGCCCAAGTCACCAGGCCAGCACCCATAACCCCAGGCTCCAGACTAGCCCCTGTGATCCCAGGCTGCACACCTGCCCCAGCATCAAGCTGGTCCTAGGTAAATTCCTGTGGTGCCAGGCACCAGTGAAGTCAGGCTCTAGGTATGTTCCCGCAGAAGCAGAGTCTGGAATCACTCCAGTAGATTCCATTGCCAGACTGGCTCCCATAAACTGAGGCTTCAGGACCACTCTTGCAGATTCAGGCTCCAGGCTAGCCACGGTATACTCAGGACCCAGGCCCATCCCAGGGGTCCGAGGCACCAGGACCACCTTGGAACCTGGCCAGATACTGCAGACTCAGGCTCAAGGCTCACACCAGTGCCAGACCAACCCCCATGGACTTAGGCTCCAAGTTGGAACCCTAAGGATCCAGGCCCATCCCTATAGAGCTCATCAACAGATCCACCCCAGTAGATCGGCTCTAGGAACAACCCCATGAACCCATACACAAGGCCAGCTTACCCAAGGACTCCAGCAGCAAGCCTGCCACGCACCATGCCAGACGGCTTGTCTAGAATCTCTGGATGGGGTTACTGGTAAAGAGCTTTCCCAGACAGAGCCAGCCTGCAAAGACTGGAATAAGTCCTTATTTCTTTAAACACACACACATCAACACATGGCCACAAAGATCAAGAATAATCAGAGAAATATGTCACTACCAAATAAACAAAATAAATCACTAGTAACTGACTCTTCTTCACAAATAATCCAAAATTATTGTTTTAGAGAAGCTCAGTGGACTTCAGAAAAATTCAGAGGAATAATTTGATGAAATCAGGAAAATGATAAATTATCAAAATAAGAAATTTAACAAAAATTGGAATTATTTTTTAAAAATCAAATTTTAGAGCTGAAAAAATATATACAGTCAAATTCAGAATATTCTAATACTGTTGTGGTATATAAATCACTTATATCTTTAGTACGAAGGTTAACAGACAAAACTATTAAAAATAATAATAGATACAATGACTTGTTAAGGAACATGCAATATAAAAAGACTTACATTACAAAATCAAAAACAAAACGTGGAGAGGTGGGTAAAAGTGCAGTGGTTTTTTATGTTATCAAAGTTATGTTATTATCAGTTTAAAATAGCCTGTTATAACATCTTTTATGTGAGCTTAATGGTAACAACAAAGTAAAAACCTAATAGTAAATGCACAGAAGATAAAAAGTAAGGAATCACAGCAAAGCAAAAACCTAACAGTAAATACACAAAAGATAAAAAGGAAGGAATCAAAGTCCTTACTAGAGACAATCATCTAATCACAAAGGAAGACAGCAAGAATTGAAGAAACAATAGATCTAAAAAGCAACCAGAAAACAATGAACAAAATGGCAGCAGTAATTCCTTACCCATCAATAATTACCTTGAATGTAAATGGACTAAATTATCTGGTCAAAAGACACAGATTGGCTGAATAGATACAGAAATAAGACCCAATTATATGCAGTGTACAAGAGACTCATTTCATCTTTAAAAAATGGATGCACATAGATTAAAGTGAAAGAATGGAAAAGAGCCAGGCACAGTGGCTCACATTTGTAATCCCATCACTTTGGGAGGTCAAAGCAGCAGGATCCCCTGGGCTGGAGTACAGTGGCATGAACACAGCTCAATGCAGCCTCAACCCCTCAGCCTTCAGTAATCATCCCAACTCAGCCTCCCATGGAGCTGGGACCACAGGCAGACACCAGCATGCCTGGCTAATTTCTTAATATTTTGTAGAGACAAGGTCTCACCATGTTGCCCAAGTCGAGTCTTTAACTCCTGAGTTCAGGGGAACCTCCCAATAAGTTCAAGAGATCTCCTATATGTCATGATGACTGCTGTTAATAACAATATATTGTATTGAAAATTGCTGAGAGAGGAGATTTTTAAGTGTGCTCACCACAAAAACAATTAAGTACGTGAGGCAGCACATATGTTAAATAGCTTGAGGTAGCCATTCCGCAATGTATACATATATCAAAACATCATGTTGTACATCATAAAAATACAATTTTTACCTCTCAATTTAAATAAAGAAATAAGATTTTTGAAAAATGGGAAAAGGCAATAGACTACCTTTAAACTTCACGAGGTTTTGATGAACAAAATTTTCTCTATAGAGTTCAAGGAAGTACTAGGGAATAGTGATACAGCCAGAACAGCTGCAGAGAAGTTGAGAGAGGAATAGGAGGAGGTTAAAGAGTGACTCATGAGGCTTTGATCATAATCTATCAATAAATGAGACGATTATTGTTTTGTTTGATCTAGTTGTCAGTAAACAGGTCTCATTCAAGAACCATTGGGCACTACAAAAGTGAAGGGCTATCCATGCTTTGGGACAGCTCAACCAAGTTGCTTTCATAGGTGTGTTTGCTTGTTGATTTGTTCTTTAGAATTCAGCTTGATGATAAGGACTATGGAGATGGAGTATTTGCTCCTTTCTGCTAGTAATCCTGGGACAGTGCCTTTCCAGATACTCCTCCATCTTGCCCGGGTATAAAAATTGAAGGGTGAAAACTTTGGCTTACTGGTTTTTATTCAATTTTATATCCTAAATTATTTAGAGAGATAGCAGGACAAAATAAAATTGACTGGAGGGAAGCATCTAGTTTCCGGCCATATATAAACTAAACTGAATTGAGTCCCTTACTCTACCAATTACTACATTTTACTTTGTCTTAGAAAGAAGAAGAAATACTGATAATTAGACAAAACAATAACTGGAATTTCATACAAGTAAAAAATAGTTTTTCCATCTTCATGCAATTTTTATTAATAGTAGAACACACTTAACAAAAACTCTAATTGCTAAGGCTATACCTTACATAAGACAGAATGTTCAACAGACTTACTTGTGAATTATCTAAGTCCCATGATTTACTTTTCTCTTTCCTTAAATTTCAACCCATGGTTCCCATTGTCCTCCTCATCCTCTTTTTTGGCTTTTTAAAAGATAGGGGTTCCCTGGATCCTGGAGCTAGTACCCAATCCTCTTTTTTTAAAAACAAAAACAAAACAAAAAACAAAACACTGGGTTCTTCGATGTTGTCCAGGCTGGTCTCAAACTCCTGGGTGCAAGTGATCCTCCTGTCTCTGCCTCCCGAATAGCTGGGATTACAGGAGCACACTGCTGTGCCAGTTCTGGTACCTAATCGCTAGTTGGGTACTTAATCCTTACATCACAAGTCATTCACAGAAAATATTTTTATTTCTATAATCATATGTGATGCCAAAGTTCTAGGCTATATCCTCTAGCCACCTTTTAGCTTAGAATGTAAAATAATTTTAATAAAAACATGTATTTCTGGGGTAGGAGAACGAATTTCAAAATAAAAACTATTTTCAACTGTGAAATTTTAGAGGCTGGGCGCGGTCGCTCACGTCTGTAATCCCAGCACTTTGGGAGGCCGAGGCGGGTGGATCACCTGAAATCAGGAGTTCAAAACCAGCTTGGCTAACATGGTGAAATCCCGTTTCTACTAAATACAAAAAATTAGCCAGGAGTGGTGGTGCACACCTGTAATCCAGCTACTTGGGAGGCTGAGGCAGGAGAATTGCTTGAACTCGGGAGGCGGAGGTTGCAGTGAGCCGAGATCGTGCCACTGCACTCTAGCCTGGGCAACAGAGTGAGACTCCGTCTCAAAAAAAAAAAAAAAAAAAAAAAAGGAAAGAAAGAAAAAGAAAGAAAGAAGGAAAGAAGAAAGAAACAGAAAAAGAAAGAAAAGAAAGAAAGAAATTTTAGGTTTCCTTTTGTTCTCTTTAATCACAATAAGCCTGACTGAACTATCTCATGAGGACTTCTAGAACACTAATTCACTAGAGGAGGGAGTGCAGGAAGTCAGAGTAAAAGAGAATTTAAGGTGTGTTAACACAACTGGGGAGAAAAGATCATGGTACATGAATAAAGACTGTAATTCTTGTTTTACTCCATTTGTCAATCTCAGCAGTGCAAGGTGATTTCTAGGCGACTCTATAAACCACGTATCACAGGACCTACCTCCTCACAAACTGTAGAAAAGCGGTTGAGGAACTGTACAGTGTGCACCACAAATTGGTTTAGAAAAGCCACTGTTCTTTTCTGTTGAATAGCTGGCACCTGTGTTACGTAAAAACAAACATGGTTCATACAGGAGGAACGTACGCTGTGCAAACCTTTTAATATCTGCACATAATCACGAGGCACTTTGCTGCGTGATATGAATTTCCTGAAAGACTGTGAATAGTCATTAACTTGTTTTCCTAAACTGTAGGTGGGGTGTCCGAAGATGACAGAGGATGCACTCAAGTTTGAGACCACGCTCTAGCGTCACTAGTATGAATTTTAGCAGGCAAAAGCCACACACATAAACACACACAAAAACTTGGGGCTGAGTAAGAGGTAGGGCTAGTGATCATAACCGGCTTGGGTCGCCGGTGGCACCTAGAGACACCCGACACCGGAAGCCAAAGTTGGCAGGTGCACACCGTCTCCTTAATCAGCTCAGGAGGGACCCCATTTCAAGGTGGACTGTGGGGTTCTCCCTCCTGAGGCCGGCAGAAGGGCCCAGGGTCGGGACAGGGTGGGGCCCGGGAAGGTGGGGTCTCCCCGGGAAGTGGCGTCTTCCCCAACCTCCTCCCGGGTGGCCGGAAGTTTAGCACCGTCTTTTACAAACCTTCGTCAGGTCTATGCCTGACCCCATGAGAGGAAGCCCGTCCTCATCCATCTCCTCAGCGGGCGGGGGACCCAGAGTTCACCCACAAACCCCTCCCGGATGCTGACCTCCCAGCCTGGTAATCGTGACTCAACTGACCCCCTCAAATCCCCGCCTCCGGCGCTCTTCCCTTCCCGGCGGAAGAAAACTCCTCCGCTCACCAATCACTCGGCGGCTTCCGGAGAGCCCGCCTTCTCGCTGGGCATTCTGGGATTGGTAGTTTAAGTCCAGATGTGATGTTGAGTTCGGGGTGGTTAGTGATGGGGCAAGGATGCAGTTATAGCAGTAAAATCTTAGAGGCGGGTAGAAACAAGCAAACAAACAAACAAGTCGGAAATTGCGAGTCCTTTTGAGGTTATCCCTACTTAGTTCTGTCTGTTATGTAATAGCTCTGTCATTCCTTGAGCAACAATTATTTAAAAAATCCTAAGTGCCGTATACTTTGCTAGGCCTTACTGAGAAAACAAAGATTGAGTTCGATTGCTGCACTGGCAAGGTTTATGCTCTGAAGAACGAGATATAAGACCTACTTTTAAAGTGTGTGTGTGTGTGTGTGTGTGTGTATACACTAGTTCTTGCTATTTACCCAGGCTGGTCTCAAACTCCTGGCCTCAAGGGATTCTCCTGCCTCAGCCTCCCAGAGTGCTAGGATTACATGCGTGAACCACCGCACCTAGTCTTACAAAGCTTTTTAAAATATGAAGTAAGATGTCAAATACTAGAGGTGAGGCACAACCTATGGAAGTGACTGTCACAGAGAGCATCAATAAGATGAAGAGGTAGACTGAAGTGGGCAGTTTCGTTTTAAAGATGCGGGGAGATGGGGTCTTGCTCTGTCACTGAGGCTGGAGTGCTGTGAGGATCATAGTTCATGGTAGCCTCAAATTCCTTGACTCATATGATCCCTAAGCAATGGGATTACAGATGTGAGCCACCAGCACCTGGCCCTGTTGGTTTGGTTGAAACAAATGATCCCATAAATGGAGAATGGTAGGAAATGAGGTGGGAGTGTTATTCGTAGTGGGTGTTCAGGTTCTTGATGCTTTGAACAAAGAATTGGACAAAACGCACCAAGCAAGGAAAGAATGAACCAAAAAAGCAGAGATTTATTGAAAACGAAAGTACACTGCACAGTGTGGGAGCAGGTGGGAGCTCAAGGGCCTGGATACAGAATGTTCTTCTGTTTAAATACCCGCTAGAGGTTTTCCATTGTCCACTTGGTGTTCTCCTCATGTAAATGAAGTGGTGACCCACAATCAGTCTGATTGGTTGTGAAAAACAACCAATCAGAGGCTGAAGTTACACCAGTCACATTCCTATACAAACATCTGATTGGTTGTGGGAAACAACCAATCAGAGGCTAAAGTGATGTTACTGAGTTGCACTTTTATGCAAACGAAGATTTGGCCCACAGTCAGTTTGACTGGTTGCAGACAGCAACTAATTAGAAGCTGAGGTGAAGCTACAAAGTTACATTCCAATGCAAAATCTGACTGGTTGCAGAAAGCAACCAATTAGAGGTACTTTCCATTTTTACCTGCCCATCAGAAAAGGTAGGGGTTTGCAAAGGGAGTAGCCTCTGGTCCTTTTATTACTTAGGTATAGAAAGTTGGGGTTTTCCTTTTGATTTTTTTCTACTAAGTCAGTATGAATCGGCTTTAGGCTCCCTTCCTCCAGACCCCATTCTGCCTCAGGAAACAAAGCCAGAAAAATTTCATATAAGGGCCTTTTATGCCAGATTTGACACTGTAGTCCACGTTTATCTAATGTGATCCATAGACCATCAGTAGCAATTATTTGGGAGTGGGTGGTGTTTCACGTTGCCTAGCCTAATCTTAGATTGAGCACCTTCTCCCGATTGAACTTTCTTAATTATTCTTTCAAGAAGGCAAATCTTCTTTGGTTTTGTTTTTATCATTATGGTCATTTCTTCTCAGTTTCTTTTGCTGGTTCCTTCTCATGTCCCCAATCTTTAGAGTTTCTCACATTTATATATCTATCTCAAAAATCACATTGGAATACAATATAGCTGAAGCAGAGTGAGCCACGTGGGGAACTGAAGGACATGATATCTGAAAGTTACGTGGAGACCTGATCATGCAGAGCTTTATGGGACATCATAAGGACTTTGGCTTTCACTGTGGGTGTAATGGGAAGTCATGGAAATATCTTGAGCAGAGAAACGATGGGAGTCACTGAAGAGCTTTTAAGCAGCGGCGTGGAATGATCAGAATTATACTTTGGGACATTCTATTTGGTACAAGATAATGAATGTGACTTGAGGGTAGTGGCTGAGCCTGGAAACAGTCACTCTTTACTCCATCCTCCTTTACATCTTACCTCTTCTATCTCCTAAGTAGCTCTTGAATCAATCTGTAACAGCATCTTTATTGCCATATCTCAAGTTTTGTACAATACACCTTTATGTCTGGGTTACTGCAATCGTTCCTGCCTCCATCTTGTGTCTCTCTAACCTATTCTACACATTGTAGCCATAGTAACTTTTAAGAAGACAAATCTGATTATATTACCTAGGATATAATTTTGTTCCCCATCTCCCTCAGTTTAATATGCTCACAGGTCCTCTCTATGGCTCTTGGCCACTTCTTTAACCGTACCTCTCACTGTTACAACTTTCTCCTTAACCCCAAATAATTTTTCAATTCCTGGAACTGCTTGCTGTGTGTGGGTCTTTCAAGATGTTGTCTTCCCTCTGACTGGAACTATTTCCTTGCTTCCTAACCACCCCTGCCTGGGTAACTCCTACTCATTCTTCACATCTCTCCTTTGTTCTTGGTTTTCAAGTTTGAATATAATGTGCGTGGGGTATGGGTGTGGTTTTCTTTGTATTTACCCTGCTTGTGGCTTGCTGAGCTGCTCAGATCTGGGGGTTGTTGTTTTAAATCAAATTTGGAAAGATTTTTGGCCATTAATTCTTCAAAAAAACGTTTTTATCATTTTTCTTTTTTTTTTTTCTGGGAATTCAAAAATACTTGTATGTTAGACTGCTTGATATTGCCCACAGGTCATGGTGCTCTGCTCATTTTCCCCCTATCATTTCCTTTTCTCCCTATGTTTCAGTGTGGATAATTCTTACCAACCTATCTTCAAGTATTTTCTACTTTCCAATTTATTATAAAACTCATCCAATAAATTGATTTCAGATATATTTTTGTTCTAAAAATGTTTTTTAGAGTTTCTATTTTTCTCATGAAATTCCATTCATTCATCTTTTCCTCTTTATTAAAAAAACCAATTTATAAAGTTTATAAAAAGTCCTTATCTAATAATTCCAATTTCTGGTTCATCGATGTGCCTGCTTTTATTGACCACTTTTTCCTAATTATGGGTTGTTTCCTGCTTTTTAGCATGTCTTATAATTTTAAATTTTATTTTGGACATTGTGAAAAAAAGAACAATGTTCAGTGAGGAATGAAACATTCAGATTCAGTCACAATTTGAATCAAGCTGGTGCTGGGCTGCTACTTTAAGTTTACCTGCAGTTAATTCAATTCAACCTCCTGCAAAAGACTCAGCTCTTGCATCTTGTCAGTGTTTGTGTTAGAGGGGGATGGGCCATAGTTTCAGATCAGTTGGTTCACCTCTGGATTCAGTTTCAGCAGGGCTCAGAAATCCAAGCACTGGAAGAATGTGCAAGATTTAGTGAATTTTTTCTACTTATCAAAAGCATTTCCTCCATTGCTGCTTTCTTAGCAATCTTAGGGGTGGAGCGTAAGCCTAAGCGATTTATTTTTGTGATTGAGGTCCTTTCAGACCCAAGTCTGTCTCACCAGCTTATACCATTGGCAAAATCTCAGCCACTTTCTCCATAACTCTGCAAAGTCTCCTAGAATGTGGCAGGTTTGTTCTGGGCATGGCAATGCCATGGCTCTCTGCTCAACTATATTCCTTCAAACATAGGCATGTATATAGAATTTATTTTATTAAGGTCTTACAGACATTGCTTTTCAACAGCCCTATAAAGAGTGTGATTTTTATGGGTTATTTCTTATTACCACTATGTAAAAGGCTTTCATGGATCTTTCTGTATTCTAACTACTACCAGAAGTCTTACCATTCCATCCTTAGAGCTTTCCCTAACCCACAAAGATTAGATTAACTGTTCTTATATGCTTCTATAGCATTCTCTGCTTAACTCTACCTTAGCACATATAATTGCCTGTTTGCTTCAAAGCCTACTATATTATCAATTTAGGGCAGTCTGTTAGTTCACTATTAAGGCCCTAGCCCAATGTCTGACCTACAGTAAATGCTAAGTATCTCCTGAGTGACATTTGCGCTTAACAAACCTTGTATTTCCACATCTTACTTGATATTCCATGAACCTTCAATTTAGGTGGAACTCACAACTCTGGTTACCCAATCAGCCTCCCTGAGCAGAATTCCCCAGTGGTCAGCCTAGACTTCTTCCGGAGCCAAGAGAGGCTCCCAACCAGGAGAAAAATTAAAAAAGAAAAAAAAGCACAGTAACTTCATGGTTATGGTTATGTGTAAGTAGCAGGCATTTATGTATGTGTATTTGTGTAGACACGTGTATATGATGTGGTTCTAGATACAGTTATGGGCCACATACCGTTTAATCAGTAATGGACTACTTACTACAGGGTGAACCCTTTAGATTATAGTAAAAGGTATAGTATTTTTACTACACCTTTTCTATGTTTAGATACACAAATACCATGGTGTTACAACTGCCTATAGGATTTAGTACAGTAATGTGCTGTATAGGCTTGTGGCCTAGGAGCAATAGACTACCAACAACATTTTGTTAAGTGGCTTGGTTTTTAGAGTGGCAGTTTCTTTGCCTCCTAGGATCCTTGATGATTACTGTTCATCAGTCGTCCTTCGTTCCTGAGAGTGGTGCCATTCACATTTTAATAAAGGATTTCCAGGACTCTTAAAAAGAATCTATACCTAGAAGTCTTGGCCAACTGCCAGATACCCTTTGAAATATGTACTCTTTCCTTCAGGTTTTCTTGCTGTGGTAAAAATGAAAAGTATTAACAAATTTCATTTACTGTAGTGAATTTTGGAGGCAAAATAGATTGTAATGAATACTGATTTCAAAGACTGTATGTGCCACCTCCATATATTCATTTGAGAAAAAAAACCTTAAAAAAATTTCAATTTCTTGAAATGTTTTCGTAAGATTACCAGAAAATTGCTGTTAAATTTTATCATGACTATGGTCTTAGGTGGGGAAACAATTAAAAATGGTTCCCCCTCCCCCTGACCTTTTTAAAATTTCTCCCTGCTCTGCTTCAGGATGGAACAGTTAGAGAGGCATGGTGTTGATTCATAATAGTGGGAAAACAAATGTTTCCCATCCTTATTTCCTCCTCAACCCCATCTCTCAGGAATGGTACCAATCATCTGCTGAGACTTGGTTAAGTGAAGGAATTTTAGCCTTGTTACTTCAATTGTGTTAGTAATTCATGTTTCCAGATACTCCTTTAATTGTTCTGGCTCTCCTAACTTCATAAAGAAAATTGAGTTGTAACCTTATATCCTCTGGGCAGATTTGATTCCTCTCTGGAAAGCTAACTACCTCAAGAGAAGAGACCTATACATACTTATAGTCAGCTATTCCTCAGCAAAAGAACAATCAAAATGATCCTGCCTTTTTTGAGGGGGTTGGGAAAAGGTCTCACTGTACTCATGGGACTTTTACTTATGGAGACAAGAGATGACACAGAGAAGCTAATGCTATTGAAAGAATTTAGTACTTACTGTTCCCAAGAGGTACACCATGCCATACAAGGCCACAAGGGAAACACCAGTTTGGTTAGGAGAGAGAAGCAGAAGTGAGGGGACTTCTTAGGAGCAACCATTACTATTTTTATAGAGTTATGGTACTTTATATTGAATTCACTGAGTCATATTTTTCCCCCTTTGGTGCAGTAGAAATTAGGTAAACCTAAGTCATGAGTCTTTGCTTAGTTTTGCACATTTTTATTAGCACTGCCCTCTTCGTAGAATTGCCATCTCCGTTTATTTTTTTGAAAAGCAGCAAATGATGCCACTATCAGCTGCTTCTAATTAACCTCCCCTGACTGTGTTCGTAAATGACTCAGCACCTGGACTTCTTAAAGTGGTCAGGTCATTTTGAATCACAACCAAATAAAATCACTTAAAACTACTCTGAAGTTCAGCACCAACATTTCTTCCCGAAGCTTTGTTTCTAGAGTTCGAAATGATCATGCTAGAGCCTTTGCTATGAACTTTTAAAAAATATCTGGGCCACAAGTTATAAGCCAATCTAGGAAAATGGTTCATAGTGTTTTCCAGTATGAGAAGCCCTTTAAATAATATTAAAAACATTCTGAAGAACATTGATGATGATTGTGGTTGGACATCTAATATTAACTGAACAAACACATATACATTGTTGTGTGGGAAATTTAAAATAGGAATAGAGCTAAATCTGAAGACATGTAGTAGATATCAAGATGACAGACACACCTCCATATATCTGGGAATGCTTTATTACCCTCTCAAGATTGCTGGGATCTTCAAAAGCCACTATCTCTGAATATGAGTGGAGAGTTCCTTGGCTAGGTCATTCCCCTCCTTCCTACTATGGTGTTTTGGGGAGGAAGTGAAAGATGGCAAGACACCTTAAGTGAAACTCTGTTAGAAATATGTGAACAAGTTTGATTCTGGGGCTGTCTTTATTATCTCAGGACCCTAGGAGGTCATGAATTCTAAGGAAAAAGAGGATTTTGCTAGTAGCAGCATGAATATAATTTTGAGAAACCTTGCAATAGTTCCATATTCTCCCGGGTACTTGCCACCAAGGTTGGGGAAAAATGACCCAGGGTTACATGAAGACTATATATACAAAAAAAATACATCTTAGTTATTGTGGTAGGTGGGCATAATGACAGGAAGAGAAAGAGGTCAAAAACACTGACAGAATTCCAGAATTGTTCCCTAATTTTGGGATTTAATGGATTTGTGGATTAAGTCCAGGATGAGGTGAGACCTCTGAAAGCTGTCTATATAATCACATCCTATACTTGCTGAAAATCACATGCCAGGAAAATCTTATGAGACAAATCCATATTAGAGTTCTACAGATTTCAGGTGAGGGGTAGTCCCACAAATGTTCTTTTGGAATAGGTAATTTGGAGAGAAATGCATTATTAGCTGTTCACAATACAGCTTGAGGTGCTAATGTCCAAATCACAGGAGAATCAGCCCTACAGAACATTTGGCAAAGTACACAAAATTCCAGAAAGTCTTTATGAAAAAAAAATTTTTTTGTAAGCTAGAAACCAAAATGAGCTATTACACAACAATTACAATGAAATATATCAAGTTATTCTATTTGTAATAAACACCTAGTTTTAGTATTAGTGGAAGAAAATACTAGCAATTAACCAAAGAAACATGAAATTAAGATGGTAGAAAGTTCATTAAAAAGTAACTTATATTGGTCTGATTTAAACTTAATGTCAACTAAGACTATTATGGTAAAAGGTGACTTTCTAAGTAAAAACGAACCAAAATGAGTTTATTTGGTTAGACAGTTTCCACCTTTCTATCTCCTTTATCATTACGGTATAATTTTTCATTAGCTGCATCTGGCTTACTTTAGAGGTCAGTTGTCTGGAACATACTTCCTTTTATGCTGTCTCAAAAACAGATCTCCTAAAACAGTATTAGAAAGCTCTTACTTAAGATGGTTGCAAAGATTAACCTTAATTTTGGCCAGTTTAATCCTGTCTGAATTTGGCTCAATGATAGGACAACAGCTGTGTTTATAAGATCAAAGTTTTATGTTTAACCACCATTAGAAGCAAAGATGCCAGCAGCATTTATTGTCTTTTACTACATAGAAATAGAAACTCAATTCGTTACAGCATTATAGATGCAGTTGGTAGAAATGAATATTTCATAAATTTTTAAATCAAATTGTAAAGGCTGAGAAACTTGGTGGTCTCCTCAGTACTTACCACTGTTCATGTGGATTTTATAAGCTTACATTAAGTGTTACAAGTCTCAAGGTAGAGCATCCTGTCAAAAATTAGTTCAAAAGGCAAACAGCTATATAACAAAGACATAAGTTGCACAGAAATAAGCTGATCGAAGGAAATTTTTAGACAGACATCACTTGATTCTACATTAGGGCAACAATTTTTTTTTTTTTTTAAATTAAGGTAGTTCAAAGAACAGATGAAAAGGTCACAAAGTAGATTAAATGCTTTTGATTTTCCATGAAATCTGTGCCCAATGCATGCAAATGGAAGTGCTTATGAGTTTGATTAATGGATATATCATAACGTGTGTTTTTTTGGCTTTTGTGAAATAAGATCTTCAAAGCTGATACATTAATTATTTTGTGGTGTTATTGTGATTAGGTAACAAATGGTTGCTATAAATTAAAATCATGTTAATAAAAAGTTCTACTCACATTTTAAAGGTCATTATTTCTTTAAATGTGTAATTAGGAACAAGTGTTAATTGTTTTGAAATTCTTTTCAAATGCCTGTTAAGATAACTGTTTTTGAATCAGCAAGGTGTTAAAATTAAAGAAACAAGAGTGTCCTCTCCTGTCCTTTTTACTGAGCACACAGTTTGATAAAGATATAGTGGAACACAATGCTGCTTCTGAGGACCTGACCAAGCTCTCAGGAGGAGTGTGTGGAAATGAATAATAATTATCACTTTTATTTGGCAAATTTTATTTGAGCCCAGAGCTAAGGCTACTACTTCTATGGAATAAAGTTGGGTTAAACTGAGTTTAACTTTTAGAGGTATAGAAAAACATGGAAGATAGTCTAGAGCCATACTTTTTCTCTCCTAAAAACGATGAAAATCAGTCTTGGGCACAATATTGCCTCATAACTTCCCAATCAGCATTTCTGGGACAATGTCAGATTTTGGACAATTACAAAAAAACAGATACAAATGTGCAAACCAGATTTCAATTTCTTCTCCACTGACATGAGATTTAAAACAGCAACAGAAACATTTCTGGGTCAGTGTCAATACGCAGTCACAAATTACCAAAGTAAGAAACAAATTGGAGTGCATGGGTGTGTGCTTTTGTGTTTTGGCATGTGAGAGATATTGAAATATTCACAACATAGAAGCCAAATCATAAAAATGAAATGGAACTTATAATCCCATCATTCTGAAAAAGTAAGATTTAGCTCTGACATCTTGCAGATTTGTGATATCCTGACTTTTGCTTCAACAGTCCTAAATAATACAAGTTTTAGAACATAAGTACAACTTTTTCTCTTTGATGTTTTAAGTGAAGCATCCTGAGGAAAACTTAAATTACAACAGAAATTTAGACATATTTATAAACAAACATGGAAAAACTAAAACCAGGACACGCAATGTGAAATATCTCATGTTATCATCAGGAATTAGAAGTGACGACCAGTAACTAATTCCTCATAAATACTTCCTCCTGTCTTAGTATAATTTAAACATATTTCAAAGAACAAAGTTTACTAAGGAAAAAAAATCACTATACAATTTCAAAATAAACAAAATAGAGTTTAACAACAAAGTGTAGTTGGAAAATGGTCCTGTAGCCTAATTTTACGATCTAAAGAAAATAAAGAGGTTAGAGTTCTCAATGCTTACACAGGATAAAGTACATTTCACTCCTGAAACTAACAGGTAAAGGCAACCCTCTCATTTCTTGAGAATGTCTTATCTTATAGTCACTATATTAATTCACAAATGGAACCACCATTTTCTTCTCTTTGAGGATAACATTTCCTGTCTTTTTGGCATAACCACATACAATCATCATGAGTTATTGATTTCCAACACAGCTTCCCCTACTGCAAGATACAGAAATCCTACTGGGTAATCTTTTTTTTTTTTTTTTTTTTGAGATGGAGTCTCACTCTGTCACCCAGGCTGGAGTGCAGTGGTACGGCCTTGGCTCATGGCAACCTCCGCCTCCAGGGCTCAAGAGATTCTCCTGCCTTAACCTCCCGAGTAAGTGGGATCACAGGCAGGTGCCGCAATATCTGGCTAATTTTGTTTTTGCATTTTTAGTAGAGATGGGGTTTCACCATGTTGGACAGGCTAGTTTCGAACTCCTGACCAAAAGTGATCTGCCTGCCTCAGCCTCTGAAAGTATTGGGATTACGGGCATGAGCCACCACACCCAGCCCTATTGGGTAATTTCATCGGACAACTTTTCTATTTTGGGTAAGACCTTATTCCAGAGAACCCATTTCTTATATATCCAAGCCCAACATATTCAGCTCCCTAATTTCCATCCCTAAATAAAACCCACCACTTCCTACATCAATTTTTTGAAGTATATGACAACCATTTTGAATACACCGGCCTTAGGGATGACTTTATTTCTTGGATATACCCTGAAATGATAATTTTTTTTTTTTTAAGAGTCACTATTGAAAGCCCTTTGGCTATCCTGATACTTTTAGGAATCCTTGCCCCATCACAGAGACTCTTAAAGAGAACCATGCCAAAATTCCCTGCTCTTTGCTTTTTCCTTTGTTAGTTCAAAATCTTCTAACAAAGGGGTAAATGAAACAATTTATATCATTTGGTTATAATATCTTACCGTATTAAATAATTGACCTGGAAATTGCTATGAAATTTTTCATCTGTACTTTTAAGCATGTAAAAGTTGAACCCAAACATCTACATGATTATAAAATTTCACTGAATTCTTTAATTACCTAGAACATTCTCCTATCTCTTAAAAATATGTTCTTGATTTTGTAAGATAATTATTTTGAGACACTTTACGAAAACTTGAGTAAAAAATATTTATTGGCATTAATTAAACATAAATCTCTAAAACCTCAAAAATAAGACTTACTCATCTCTGAAATAAATACACATCTCTAAACCGTGTGACAGACACATAGTAGGTATTTTCTTTCACCTTTATTTAATCCTTACAGCAACTCCACAAAACAATGATTTCTATCTGCATTTTACAAGAGGAAATGAAGCTACAGAGAGGGCATTAACTTACAGGAATGGACAGTTTGTCAAAATGTATTGAATTCTATATATGACTGATAAGCAGAACCATAATTTTATATGCTTCTGTCTGTATCACAATGTATTCCAAAAATGTGATACAGCTGTCTTAGGTAATGTTGATTTTTAATGATTTTTGAGAGGGTGAATACAGTTCCATTGTCACTAGGTCCCATCTCAAAAACATTTGAGTTGCTTGGTAAGAACAGTGAAGATTCATAAAAGAGGCTGTTAAAAAGGTATACACTAGAAGTCATTTTTCAAGGTAAGTTTTATCCCATATTTCAGATGTTCTAAGACTGTTAAAACACCTAGTCCAAAGGAATCTGCATAAACAGGGTTGAGTAATGTAATCAATCACATATTTAAGAAACTAAAGACCACTTTTTACATTGAGTATACATACACATATATATATACTCAACAACCACTTCAAGAGTACCCTAAGAGATTTTTTTTCTTTTGAGAGAGTGTTACTCTGTCATGCAGGCTGCAGTACAGTGGCACGATTTTGGCTCACTACAACCTCTGCCTTCCAGGTTCAAGTGATTCTCCTACCTCAGCCTCTCAAACTATGCTTGGCTAATTTATTTATTTATTTATTTTTAGTAGAGATAGAGTTTCACCATGTTGGCCAGGGTGGTCTCAAACTTCTGACCTCAAATGATCCACTCCCTTCAGCCCCCCAAAGTGTTGGGATTACAGGTGTAGGCCACTGCACCTGGACTTTATTCTCTTTTGATATATGTTTGTGACCCTGAGAATTAGAATTCTACACTCAAAGTATAGAAGACAGGATACACTTTGAATACTCCTTTTTTGATAAACTCAAAAAGCATTACTTTTCCTTAGTTATTTCTTCTCTGGAGCTGAGCTGCTGAGTCAATATATAGTTTTATAAGATGATTTAAAAAGATATATATGTATACACACAAAGAACAGAGTAGGAAAATAATTTTTCAAACCATGAATATTTTATGTAATAAAAGCAACTGAGACATTTTCTAAAGTATACAGTCTATTTGATATAAAAATAAGAAATTCTTCAAAATGTGTATTAAAAATACAAAGTTTGTGACTCTAAGGTACAGAGAAAACTTTATACTTCAGTCACCCAAAACAACAGCTTGTGGTCTCCTCCAATTACACACAGAGGGAGAGTTCGATGCCAGGAGAGGCCAGATCCAACGGGTACAGAACCCACAAGGACGGGCTATAAAATATGTGAAGAATTCAAGAAGCACAATAAGTCCCCAAAATTAATAAATCAAAATGACTTTCAAAAATATGAAATGCACTGATAAATTATCTTTGTAGCAGAAACAAAATTTAAAAATATTTTCCTTTACAGGTGAAATACACATTATTGATATGCAGCTGGAATATGGGATACAATCCATCTATGAATAACTGGTACAGTCCAGACTCCATTTTTGCTGTTGACACCAACCAAACAAGCAAAATTAATGTATTTAAATAAAGAAGAAAATATAAAAGCAACAGAAAAAATAAAAAGCTTCTTACATGAATATTGGCCAAAAAACCTGTTGTCACTGGTAATGTAAACATCAAAATACACACAAAAATAAAAAACAAATTAAGTACCTTTTCTTGCAATTTAAACAGATAACAGATACAAATGCTTTTAGTTAACAAATGACAAATTTAGACCTATGAGTGGAAAAGTCAAAAACACAAATTAAGAAAAGCACATATGTTACAAAACATTTCCACATTACCTGAGGATGTCCTAAATGATGAATTTGAAACTGGCTTGCCATTTTGCCAGGATAACCAGTGGTTGCAAACAGATTTTCACTAACAGTGGACCACCTAAGAAATAAGGAAGCATAAAAGTAAGTATCGTATCCTACAGATAACTACAAGCTTTTCTGAAGTGGGTTTTTTCTTTTTCTTTTCTTTTTTTTTTTTAAAGAGACAGGGTCTTGCTCTGTCACCTAGGCTGGAGTACAGAAGTGCTAACAAAACTCACTGTAGCCTCAAATTCTTGGGCTCAAGTGATCTTCCCACCTCAGCCTCCCTAGTAGCTGAGACTATAGGTGTGTACCATGAGGCCCATGTAAGTTTAAATTTTTTTATTTTTTGCAAGAATGGGGTCTTGCTACCTTGCCAAGGCAGGTCTCAAACTCCTGACCTCAAGTGATCCTCCTGACTTGGTCTTCTGAAGTGCTGGGATTATAGGTGTCAGCCACAGCACCTGGCCAGAAACAGGTTTCTTTTTGTATAAAACCAGTGATTTTAATAATCCTAAATTTGTTCATATGTCTTCATAATTAGACTGGGAATTCCAGGAAAATATTCCATAAATATTTTCTCATACTTTAAAATATTTATGAAGTGCTTATTTTGTGTCACTTCATTAAGTTCCAAAGTTACACAAGGTTAATAATCCTTTTTTTCACAACCCAAAAGGCTAACAGTGCGTGAGAAGACACAAATAAGGTATCAAATATGACAGCCATTCTGTCCCTTTTCCATGCTAAGTGAACCCCAACTTTGTTCGGGTGTCCAACCCCAAGGGATGAGACACAATTAGTTTAAGGCAGTCACAGCAATCTCCCATAAAAAAAGAGGGTTCCTTCATCTCCTTTTTTTTTTTTTTTTTGTTTAATTGTTCTGCAAATGGAGTAATTCTCTTATGCCTGAACTCTCACAGCCATCCAGTGACTGTGAAGCAACAAGCCCCAAATCCTTGCCACTGAGAATAGCAGAGGGAAAGGATAAAAAGGATCTGTGAATTCTTGATGACATTGATGAGCTGCTAAACAAGCCTGGAGACTACCTACAGACTTAAGTACTATAGCTCACTGATTTTAAAATTGATGTATACTTGCTCATTGGTGTATACTTGTTCACATCTCTAAAGTCAGGATGTATCTTATAATCCATGGCATTCTTAAATTTAGTCGAATGTATTTTATTCTCAATAATGATATCCCCAAGTTCTACAATTTTATTGGGGATATTTTAGATTTGCTGGAATACAGCATATTTTAGATTTGCTAGAATACAGAATATGCTATATTCTAGCAAATCTAAAATATCCCCAATAACTGGTTTTAGTCTCCTATTTGGTTTGGCTGTTACTTAAAAAGCAGAAATAATAGCTTAATGACCACACTATACAATGGAGTATTATGAAAAAGAACAAGGCAGATATGTATGTTAAGTGAAAAGTAAACACACGTTGTGGTGATATGCTATCTAGCATGACTTAATTTAACACACAACAATAAGTTCATATACATGAACATGGGCTCCCCTACATTTACATCCTTAACAGCACAGAACAATCAGGAAGCATAATATATTCCAAATTGTTGGGGTGGTAGTGGTGAAGTGGTTACATGTTTTTTTGTGTAAAGAAAATATTTGGGAAACAAATCAACTCCTTGTCTAGACCAAAAGAAAAAAGCAATGACTTAGCTGGGAAAGTAAAATAACCACTTATAAAATAATCACGGAAAAAAAGAATCCATTGCAAAGGAGACAACTACACAAGTATACCAGTGGTGGCACAGCACAACATCAAAAGATCAAATCAAAGCTCCAACAAAAACGGTATTACCTGAATAAGCAGGCTCGATCCATGTGAACAGGTCTCTTAGTTTGAGGATAACTAAAAGATAGTATTTTGCATTTTATGAATTCTGTATTAGACTCAAGAAGATGAACTTAAACTAAGATTTTAAAGGTATTTTCTCTTTATAGGACAGAATGTCCAATGTGTTTAAACTATAATACATCCTAAACAAGCAATCAGTTAAAACATGGAATACAATAAAGACACGACTTAGAACCACTACAGGGAACCATTATGCAACAAGTTTGGTGTTTTTTCCTATTTTCCAATATAAGTAAACATTGCACAGACCCACAATTTCCTCTTTTGCACTGTCCTTTCTGGGTTATTCCCAGAGTAAATTTGCATAGCAAACTTATGTTAGGTAAAAATCCATAGATCTGGCCTTCTATAGGAGAGACTTCTTTTTGCTTGACAATGTAGTCCCAGGTGTAACAGGATGGCCAAGTGGATCATTTAGCAAAGTTACTTTTCTTCTGTACTAGACAAATATAATCAAGAAAGTACCTGGACCGAGTAATATCCCAAATTAACCAATCATTTCCTGCAACAGCTCCAACTTTGAAGGTGTTTTTTAAGCACCAGTGTGCTGACATTAATGGCACTTGTTCTGATTCAAGAGATAAAATAGCCTGTTGAGCCATAAGATCATAAAATCGGATTGTTCCATTCTTCTCTGCAACCATCAGCTATAAGAAAAAAAAAAAAGAAAAAGAAACTCAGTCCCTTATCTCATTAACTATACCTGAAATGTGAGCAGATTCACTGTTACATGGTAAAATACAGGGTGGAGCATTCCTAATCCGAAAATCTGAAATGCTCCAAAAACGGAAACTTTTTGAGTGCCGACAGGATGCCACAGGTGAAAAATTCCGTATATAAGCACGTAACACAAACTCTGTTTCATGTGTGAAATTATAAAAAAAGTTATATAAAATTATCTTCAAGTCATGAGGTACATATGAGACATAAATGAATTTCATGTTTAGACATGGGTCCCATTCCCAAGATATCTCATGCATATGCAAATATTACAAAATACAAAAAAATCCCAAATCTGAAACACTGCTAGTTCGAAGAATTTCAGATAAGGATACTCAACCTATATTATAAATGAAGGATCAAATGTAAAGGAAGTAAGAGGCTATGTAACAATCTCCAAAAAATTCCCTAAGATGAAGTGAAGAGAGTGAGACAGAGTTTAAGTAACTTATCAGAGATCACATAGCTAGTAAGTGGTAAAATTGGGATTTGACTGCAGGCAGTTAACTCTTAACTCACTCTTAACCACTTCTCTGTATTCTAGGTTTCTGAGTTTAGAATCTATACCAGTGATAGGATGAAACTGGTATCTTAAGACTCAGTCTAGTAGGCAAGAAGGATCAAAGAGTAAAGAGCAAAAGACTTTAGAAACAAGCTAACGCTTGGCAAGATAGGCAAGAGAACAGAACAGGGGAGAATGCACCTTAATGAAGAGAAGAATGCCAGAGTTAGTGAAATGAAGAAAAAATTAAAAGACCTGGAATAGTTTCTGTATAGGAAAAGAAGGAATTAAAGATGATTTTAGGATTCTAAGTTTATGTGATTTAAAACAGGGACTTTCAAGCATTCTGAAGTCATGGTAACATTATAAAAAATAATGGCAAGAAATTAAGCATTAAGGTGTAAGTTTGGGGACAGAATTTGTAATAAATGTTCTCACTTGTCATGCAGGTCATAGTTTTTAAAAAGCAGTCTATTGTTATATGTGGTGATATTAACATTTTGGTAAAAACTGTGACTATTCTTTAATTAAAGGAGACTCACTGTTCTAGGGAAGAAATGTAGGCATAAAACAAAATTTAGGAACTGGATTCAGAAATAAACCTATCAATTTAGTAAGTTAGAACATTTCACTCATGCACATATGCAGAGTAAAATTCTACAGATGAAAAACTCAATGGGCCTGAAACAAATTTCCATGAAATCTCAGGGTTCAGAGAACACACTTACATATGATCTGGGGATTATCTCCTCTGTGAAAACTGTGAGAAGATTTGGTTAATCCTTCTTCATGTCATCATCCTACTTAATAGATTTTTTGATTCTAAAACTTATTATTTGTATTGCTGTGTTTACGTGTTTTCCTTCCTTATATATCAGTATACAACTTAAGAGCAGGGACTTTGTTCATTCTTTTGTTCCCTATTACAATAAAGGGTATAGTGTAGGTGAGAACTCTTGAAGCAATTCATAAACATCCGATGAAAGAAAAGTTGGCAGAGTATAAAGAGAAAGGGAACATATATGCAAAGTTGCTCAAGAGGACTCGGGAAATGCGGCTTTAAATATCAAACTAGCAGAGTTTTAAGAAGGAGGTGATCTGCAGTGTAAAAAAACTGGCTGAAGAATAAGAATGAAGAAAAAGGCCATGGGATGTGATGAAAATATTCCTGTTACCTTCTGAGAGAGTATGGAGACTGACTGAGATTGCAGAGTTAGACCAAGGGATGGGAAAAGAAGAAATGAATTTAAAAGATATAAGTGATGGAGTCAAACACTTAGAAATAAAAGGTGTGATGAACATAGTTTAAAATTTAAGGGGGAGGTGGAAAAATGTAATTTTTAAGAGAAAGAACTATGGAGCTGGGCTGCATGAATGCAAATGCCAACTCTTCCACTTACTAGCTGTGTGACCTTAGATAATTTATTTAATTTCTCTGAGCCTTAGTTTCCTTATCTGTAAAATGGGGATAATCACAGTACCTATCTCATGCTACCAGGAGGAACATACATGAAATGCTGACTATGGGCCTGTCAGAAGCAAGCACTATCAGAAGCAAGCATGATTACTGAAACTTATCTTCTTGTGCAAACTTGAGGACAAACAGATAGAGAAAAAGCATGAAGATGGCCAGGTGCGGTGGCTCAGCAATTTGGGAGGCTGAGGTGGGCAGATCACTTGAGACAAGGAGTTTAAAATCAGCTTGGGCAACATGGCGAAACTCTGTCTCTACAAAAAGTACAAAAATTACCAAAGTGTAGTGATGCATACCTGTAGCCCAATACTCAGGAGGCTGAGATGGGAAGATCACCTGAGCTCCGGACGTGAAGGTTGCAGTGAATGAAGAATGCTAGAGTTACTGGAAATGAAACTATCAAGCATGGCCCTAAGTTGAGCCATGGGCAACAGCCAGACTCTGGGCAACAGCCAGACTCTGTCTCAAAAAAAAAAAAAAAAAGTATGAAGACTTTAGAGGACTGTAGGAGCCTAAGGAACTGCCATGAACTTTAGAGAACAGATGAAGAGTTAGCTTTTTAAGAAAGATGATAGTGGTAACTTCTCAGATTCCAGGCAAAGATGCAATAAATACAGTGATGACCAGGAGAAAATACTGGCAAATGAGAGAATTCTTGTTTAATGGCTCCTATCTTCCCAATGAATCAGCATTAAGGGTAATTGATAATAAAAACTTGTAGTGTATTTTTAGTATTTTAGAAAGCTTTATTTTGAATAGGAATTGGACACTACTGTAGCTAAGAGAAATTTGCCTTATGCCACTAACGTTTTTGTTAACAGACTAGGGCTCACAAGTGTGGATGATGTAAATTTTTTTTTTTTAAAAAAACTGTTTATTGGGCCAGAAAAGGTGGCTCATGCCTGTAATCCTGGCACTTTGTGAGGCCAAGGTGAGTGGATCATCTGAGCTCAAGATTTCAAGAGCACCCTGGGTAAGATGGCAAAACCACAGCCCTACAAAAAATACAAAAAAATTAGCCAGGTGTGGTGGTATGTGCCTATAGTCCCAGCTACTCAGGAGGCTGAGGTGGGAGGATTGCTTGAGACGGGGAGGCAGAGGCTGCAATGAGCCAAGATCACACCATTGCACTCTGACCTGGGTGACAGAGTGAGACCCTGTCTATAAAAAAACAAAAACAAAAGAAAAACCAAAACAAACAAAAAAAAACCCGGCCTACTGCTACTAGATCGTGGAACACCAGTTTTTGTACTGAAATCCACTAAAAGTCAGGAAAAATGTAGTTTGAATAAAGGCCATCTATGGATGATGGCTGCCAAACAAAAACCTTAACAATTATAGAGAAACTTTTACAGTACAGGTTTCTAGACTAATCCAAATGCATTTATGCTGATTAGTACCTCTGAGATGGGAAAAACCACTGATTTTTCTCCTCTATGTATGTGATGTCTTATATCTCTATATGTCTTTTCCATCTGATAAAAGAGAGTTAAATTATACATAATTACCTTATAAGTTTCCTCAGGATGCCAGCACACACTCATGCCAGGAGAATGAAGAACAAAATGAGATGTCTGCACTCCTTCTAAGGTCCAAATCCTAACAACATAATAACAGTATAATGTTAATTGTTCTTGATATATCATTACTAAAAAATTAAATTTCCGTGAATTTATTCAAAGCTATTAACTACAGATTATAAGGCAGACATCTGTACTTAATGTATATCTTTTAAAGAAAATTATAATAACACTTTTAAATAATATGAAAGTAGTATGAAGAATTTAAATTTTATCATACTCAATCATGGACAAAAGAGTCACAGACGTTTTCCCTCTAATTAATCCAGCACAGTAACACTGTTACATGGTAATCAAATTGAATTATCTATATATTCTTTATTTTGTGGGCAAAATCTTGAGGTGTCTGGGTCACTAATCAGGTTGTCTGACTACTTTAGTAGTCATTTCGATTGACGATAATTACTACTGGGGTGCTTATAAACACACAAGCATGCATGCACACAGAATAACCACATACAAAAAAGATAAGAAGTTATTAAAATTTAGCAACATAGCCATCTTCCATATTGCTTATTCCTTCTACCTTTAGGATTCCAAGCCAGTGGATACTTCCAATTTATACCTTTTGTAATTTGGCTTACTTCTCCAGTTTTCTCTCCCCAAGTTGGCCATAGTTGATAGCTACCTGATTAAAGCTGGGTTGAAAGAACAGCCACTTGGTTCCTCCTATTCTCTCTTTCCTCAATAGTTACAAATTCATAGTAACAAGGACCAGGTTTTTCACCAACATGGCTCTCCATTTCAATTGCTTTACCATCTGTAGAAGGGGGATCAAGACTCAGAAATCTGAGTCATGGCACTAAGTTGTGAGAATTGCTATTCTTCACCCACTGCTCCTTCTCCATACTCAGCCACTGTTACAATGCACTGGCATGTAGCACAGAGTATAGCCGGTGACAGAAGTTGGTGGGAGGCTGGCAAAGTGTACACAGAATTCTGATCCTTAAGAACTGAACTTGACTGGGCACTGTAGCTCCTGCCTGTAATCCCAGCACTTTGGGAGGCTGAGACAGAAGATCGCTTGAGCCCAGAGTTCAAGACTAGCCTGGCGAACACAGTGAAACTCCATCTCTACAAAACACAAAAAATTGGCCAGGCATAGTGGCGCACACCTGTAGCCCCAGTTATTACTTGGGAGGCTGAAATGGCAGGCTGACGTGGGAGGATTACTTGAGTACAGGAGGTAGAGGCAACAGTGTACCATGTCTGCACCTCTGCACTACAGCCTGGGTGACAGAGAACCTATTTCAAAACAACAAAAACAACAGCAACAACCCAACAATAAAAAAGAACTGAACTCATTCACTGGAATTTTTCTTCTGGTTTTACAGTTTACATCTCATTAGGGACCAAAAAAACAGGTTTAACCAATTTCAGGAATTTATTTTCAATGTGCAGGCAAAAATTCATTTTAAAGAAGGTAGAATATGTATTGGATGATGCTACTACTCTGTGCCAAAACGTATTACTTCAAATACTCTTCTTCTTTGTAGAAATTATTCGGTCTCCAAATATTGAAATATCAGTTACATATAAACTAACACAAATGTTTTTCAAAATGATTATTTTTATGATTAAACAATTTAGAAGCATACTGTTTTCTTGCCAAATCAATACTTTTCATCTGTAGTTATTATATAAGGGAGACAATTACAATTTAATTGAAGAGAGGAATCACATTTAGCAAGAGTTTATGCAACTATGTTTCGCTCCCCACGATGAATCAGATTATTAATTATGGCAACTGATTTAGTATTTCTTCTCTATTGCCTTTTGCAAAATAAAGTACTGAGCTAGCATATATTTCACCAATATTGAAATAGGAGAAATTTGTCTTGAAAATTCTGCAAGTCTCATGAGAAGACGGTTTAAAACTTTCATTCTTTTGATCTTATTCTAATATGTATTGGATTTTTGTTGGCTATAATATAAATTGAGTAAATATATTCCAAAATATTTTCATGATTTTTTTCTTTCAAATGAAGGAAACAAAAGAGGGAGAAAATATGGATAAAAATACTAGATAAAAACTGTTCAGTTAATAAAGTGTATTCCTGTCCAATGAACCAAAGTTTTACCTAATTTTTAAACAGTATTTTACCCTGAAAAGAGTAAGAAATTTAAGAAAAAATACGAAACAAAAAAATCCCCTGACTTAAAAATGAGGAGGGTGATCCAGATAACTTTAAAGGGACTGGGATAAAATGATTCATAATTTATAGTTATATGCTTATTCAATAATTCTTAGTGGCTACACAGTCCAAGTACTAAGTATGTAAAATACAAAAAATTGGGCTAAAACTAGTTATCCTAACTAAATTAGCTACAGATGGTATAATTTAAGTTGTTAAGTTTTATTTTCCTTTTTGATAGATTCCTTAATTAAGTCCTTCTCAAATCCTTTTGTGGAGCTCAGCTCATTTTTCTGTGTCTTTACTACAACACTCATCTAGTTAATATTACTTACATGAGACAAAGTCACTTTTTTTTTTTGGATGTTTGATGTATACCATATGTAATAAAAGTATACAAGCCTTAAATGTACAATTCAAAGAGAATATACTCAAAAAGAATTGCGCCTAAATCAAGAAACAGTATTTCCAAGATTCCAAAAGTTGTTTTGTGCTCCCTTCCAGTTATACTTCCTTGCTCTCTCACAAAAGGTACCCACTATCCTGACTTCAATTGGCATTGCTTACTTTTGCCTATTTCTGAACATCATAAAAACAATGTCCATTTTCATATGTTACGTATTTTCTTGGTCTGACTTCTTTTACTCATCATTAGGTTTTGTGAGATTTACCACCATTGTTGCATGTTGCTGTAATTTGTTTTTTCTTATCACCTTATATAGTCTTCCATTAACTCAGTACACAACAACATATTTATTCATTCTACTGCTGATAGACATTTAGGTTGTTTCCAGTTTTTGATCATCACCAAGAATGTTGCTAGAGGCTTTCTTGCACACGTCTTTTAGTGAATATAGATACCCACATACAATCACATACACAAACACACTTGCGGGGTACAAATCTAGGCATGGAATTGCTAGATCACAGCTTACACATATATTCAACTTTGGCAGGTAGGTATCATCAAATAGTTTTCCAAGTTGGCTGCACATCATATTTCCTTTTCTCCTCCCATATTTAATTACAAGTAGAAAAAGCCAAAACTTTCTCCTATTTTCTGACAAAAACAGTCTTAATCACGTATGTGAATGGCAATGGGTACAGTTTTTGAGGTGGTCTTATTTTATAAGGTAGATTTCTCAATTCATCTTTTTTTTTTTTTTTTTGCATTTTATTTTCATGTATCTATGTATGGACAAATGTGCCTAAGTTTTAAAACAGGCGTCCCCAAACTTTTTACACAGGGGACCAGTTCGCTGTCCCTCAGACCGTTAGAGGGCTGCCACATACTGTGCTCCTCTCACTGACCACCAATGGAAGAGGTGTCCCTTCCTGAAGTGTGGCGGGGGGCCGGATAAATGGCCTCAGGGGGCCACATGCGGCCCGCGGGGCCATAGTTTGGGGATGCCTGTTTTAAAATGTGGTAAACACAATTTACAGTAGAATCTCTCTTAACTGACTCTGACATTTTTTTTTTTTTCCTTTTTCCCTCTATAGAAGTGATGGGAATGAGAAGGCTATTTCCTAATATGCCCACATGTGCATCTGTGGTATGTGTACAAAGAGAGAATACAGCTTCTTTGCTTAGCAAATCACTGTATGTGACGTAAACCCATACTTATTAATGTAATTACATAATATTATATAAACTGACAAAATACAAATATGAAAGAGCTATTTCAATGAAACTAAGTCAATGCAATCTAACTAAAGGTAACTTTCTAAAAGAAAAAAAACTCACCCAACTTAGGTTTGTGTGACAGTTATAAAAGATTAAATAATAAAAATTATAAAAATCTAGATTTATTCTGAATTAAGACTGCTTTCCTAAGTGCTATTTTCATTAAAGATGTTGTATTCTGATCATGCTTCATGCAAAAAAAAGTGGTCCCAAGCCAATCAATGGACTCATAACCGAAGGAAAAAAAGCACTGGCCTAATATCAAAAGACTGGCAAGCGGTTTTTAATATACATGGGTTATATATTAAAATAAAGCAGGTAGCCATTCTTTTACAACAATTTCCTGAGTTTAGTGACTTTTTGTTATCTAAGAAACTTTTGGTCTAGACCATGTCAGACGATAGGATTTCTACTATAACAGAAAAAAAAAAATCAAAATTTGAAAATTCTGGTTTTAATATTTCCAAAATCATTATTACTGAAAAGTCAGTTATAACCACAGAAGCACATTTTTCAGGAAAGTGGTGCATCACAGAAAAAGAAATGCTTTAAAAGCTCACAGCCAGCTGGGCACCATTGCTCACACCTGTAATCCCAGCACTTTGGGAGGCTGAGGCAGGCAGATCACATGAGGTCTGGAGTTTGAGACCAGCATGAACAATATGATGAAACTCTGTCTCTACTAAAAATACAAAAATTAGCTGGGTGTGATAACAGGTGCCTGTAATTCCAGCTACTGTGAGGCTGAGGCAGGAGAATCGCTTGAATCCAGGAGGCGGAGGTTGCAGTGAGCTGAGATTGAGCCACTGCACTCCAGCCTGGGCGACAGAATGAGACTCCATCTCAAAAAAAAAAAAGAAACAGAAAAACCCCCAAAATCAAAAAACAAAAAAACAACCCTGCCCCAGTCTTCATAATAAAGACAATTAAGCATATGAAAAGATGATAGATCATTTATCAAAGCATAAAAGTATAAAATAAATCCTATCAGGTTTAATTACCTTGGGCAAAACCTAGGATCTATATTAATATACATATATACATATTTAAATGTTTGCAAGGGAAATTTCAAATGAAAAACTTTTATGGCAAAGTTAATGTGCTGATGAATTAGGAAGCCAATACAGACTGAATCAAAGGGCACTGGGTAAGTACAGCATCACTCCTCAAATGAAATAAAATGACAGTTTTCATGCAATTTGAACGTAATTATAATAAACATCCCCATCCCTCCCAACATTGTGGTCCTAAAAAGAACTCTTAGATTTAGCTGTAAAATGATGGGATGGAGAGCCATCCAGATCTAAGATTATGAATTATATTTATTTTAATTTTAGTATTTTATTGCTGTAATTACCGCTTCATTTCAGGCCGAGTGCTTTTCAGCAGAACATTAAATATCCCTACCGCATGGTATTTAAATGTTACTGTCACATTTAATTAATAAAAAGGTCCCATAAATTGGGTGTTGGCATACCGGGGATATCCTACATATTCTCAAAGGTCTTTTAAAGGGACAATTAGTAAAGAAAGATGTTATGTCTGAGGACTGAAAAGGAAATTTCCCGGTTAATACTCTGTTCTATTTGTTCCTTCTCCCTTTTTAACTGGCAGCTCATTGTTTGCTAGGAAATTCATTTTCATTTGTTCCTTTTCCATTTTTAATTAGCAGCTCATTGTTTGCTAGGGAATTCATTGCAGAAGGAAATTTATACTACCAAATGTTTTTTGACAACACAGACATAAGAAGGAATGGATGACATTAAATGACTCATCTGTATCCATTTGTCACTAACTGGTAAAGCAAAAATTATGAACTACAATCTTTCTAAAAGACATGACTGGATCACATGAATCTGTATATTGATTAATTAAAAAAGAAAGAACGAACAAAGTAATACAGAGATGCAGTTATAAGGATGAGTAGGCAATTTACAGTATCACTGGTACAGGAAATGGACCCTCAACATTCTTAGACAAGAAACATATTTTTCACTGAGCTTGTGATAGCAAAACTAGATTTTCTTTCAGTTCCAATAAATCAATAACTGAGTTAATCAGGCTATGGATGATTCAAAGAAGGGTAAGCCATGATCTATTTCCTTATTAAATGAGTACACAATTAGAAAGAAAGGTGAAACAACTTGTAAAAGAATTTAGTGCTAAAATATTTGGTTTTAAGTGCAAAAGGAGTTCAGAGATGGGGAATCATGTGACTGAAAACAAAAGTCTAGAGATTAGACGAATAAATCTTTATAGTGGGTATGGTAGCTTAGAGTTGGTGAATAAACTTTGTCAGTTTATGGTTGAGACTATGAAGAACTTTGACAGCTAGGCAAAAGCCTTAAAAGTGGAGACAACAAAATAGCAGGATAGCTGGAAGTAAGAATTTTGTATAGGGTACTTTCAGTATGTATGTCTCAAATATATTCAGAAAATAAGATTAGATTAATTTTTTTTTTAATACTTGAGACTACTGAGCAAACAGTAGTAGCAGTAGTAGTTTTAAGGTACTAGCAGTGCTAATGATAAAAGATTATTATTAGAAGTTTTACAGACTTCAGAGTAAGAATTAAAAGGGTGAAAATGAGATAATTGTGCCTGCTGATTATTTTACCCTTCTGAGTTAATAATAAAGGCTGCATGTACTTTGAGGGTAGAGAGAGAAGGAAGGAGGTAGCCTGTTTCAAACTGATGAAGTTTCCACACAAAATATAATCTATTATACATCTTCATAAAGCTTTGGGAAGGATAAAAAATCTTATCAATGTATATGCTGCTGCTTCATTTTGATTTCTTGTAATTGTAAACAAGTTGAGCAGAAACTATAATTTATTATCAGAGAGGTGAGAAAATGAGGCTGTCTCAGAGGAAAATTATTAACATATCATTTAACTCATATATAGAAAGAAATTTTTGAAGGATGAAAATTAAGAGAAATTTTGTCACATTTAAAAATAAACCTCAAAAATTAAGCTCTCAACTGCAAAGAAATACCATATGGTAGTTTTCAAACAGACCATATGTAATGATTTCATCTTTAAGGAATTCAAAGTAGAAGAGTTTTTTCTTAAACTAACACAAGCCTTAACAAAAGCAACAGTAACACTATCCAGGAAATATTAGCATTTCGTTTTTTCCAAGAAAAATTTTGATGAACTTTACAACTTAAAATTTGACTATATGCTGAATACTAAGGGAAAGTATTCATTTATTATTTATATCAATGGCCTTTCAAAGTAAATCTGAAAACTGCTTATGGATATGATTCCCTTTTTTTTGAGATGCAGTCTTACTCTGTCGCCAGGTTGGTGTGCAGTGGTGCGATCTCAGCTCACCGCAACCTCCGCCTCCTATGTTCAAGCAATTCCCCTGTCTCAGCCTCCTGAGTAGCTAGGACTATAGGTGCGTGCCATCACGCTCTGCTAATATTTTTTTTGTTTTTGTTTTTGTTTTTAAGTAGAGTTCGGGGTTCACCATGCTGGCCAGGATGATCTTGATCTCCTGACCTCATGATACTGCTGCCTTGGCCTCCTCCCAAAGGTGCCAGGATTACAGTGCCTGGCCGTGATTCTCTTTTTACAATTCACTTACTGTAACCACTTGAGGGCCACATAAAGCAAGTTTAAATTACTGCAGTCACTGATTTAGTGATATACTTTATTAAGTGAGTTTTAAAAGATAAGAAACTTTTCCTGAATTTTAACTATAACACTAAAATAAAGCATATGAATTGTTCCGATTATACTTTGTACCTGGGCATGGTTTATGAGCTCCTAGACGTGGATTACTTCCCAAAGAATGCTTCATTGGCCCACCTTCAGAAGACTCTCTGTTTCCTTTCTTTTGTTTCCCACAAGCACTAATTTTAAGTACACTGCATATTTTGTGATCCCAAATGAGGTGGGGATGGAGAAAAAACACTCCACTTTAATTACGGATCTTAAAGACTTGCAAATGTACATAAAAAGAGGTAATATGAAAAACACATCGGTAGCATGTGGTACACAGAAGACATTTGATAAAAATCCTTTTTCCTCTTATAACATTTTTCATAAAAACTATACTACTGGCTTAGGGCTTAGGGAATAGCTTAGGTAATTTTAGTATTATTACCTTATACAGTGATTTGGTTACATTCCTTAAAAAATCTTATTTATTTTTTATATACCACCCTTCTCTCATTTAAAAAAAAATGATCCCAGTTAGAACATGACAACTACAGCTATTCCATGTTTTATAAAGTAAATGGCACATTGTATACACACTTACACTATATTGAACTAAAAATTCCTTTCTAAAAAGAAGTCAGTTTTCTTTCACTATAAATTTTTATCTAATATTTTAAAAGATTATTGAGGGATAGGATTTACTACTGATATCTTCTGTAATTCCAGGGAGTACTGGGGTCTTGTATTTCTTTTGTAACCTCCAAAGTACTAAATGTTGGCTACACTCAATGTGTTTAATAAATACTTGTTGATATGACTTGTTCTTACAGAATGGTACTGTTTCTAATATACAAGAACATCTGTTATTTGGCACGGACTGGGAAAGACATGTTCTGTATTAGGGAGTTTTTAAAATAATAAGCTTAACCCATTAAATACTTAAATGACACTTTTACCTTCTTTTGGAAGTAGGAGATATTTTTTTCTAAATGAATATGCACTTTTTAACCTCTCAAATACTGTGATAATTTTAGCTTTCTTTCAATGACACTATGTCATAAATATGAACATCAGTATTTATATTTTTCTGTGCATATGCATATACAAACACACACATAAGCATCAGTAATTGTATCATCCTGTGCATATATGTGTATATGTGTATTTATGTGTATATGTGTATATGCGTGTGTGAGTGCATTTGCATATGATAGACATGATGAGGGATCATAAGGAAAATGGTGTAGAATATGAGGCTGAATGACTAGCAACCCCATGCTTTGCTTGGGAATTCTTTTTATTAAATACATCTATCAGATGCTCTTTGTTTCAATAATGACACCTTTTTCATAATGATACATATTTCTTCATAAAGATACATACTTTTCCATAAAGACATATACTTTATACCTTTTTCATAAACATACATACTTTTCATAAAAGTATATATCCTGCATCCACTCACTCACTACTACCAGAATAGCATTCTTCTAAGTTCTGTGATATCCTCTACGGCAGCAAAGCATGGCCAAATCCACAAAATACCTTATTAGTGACAGTCTAAAGCAATCTACTCCAGAGTAACTTTCCTCATTCCCCAGAAAAATCTGTTTCTCAGCAGCAGTCTGTTACTTAGGCATCACTGATACCATGCAGTTCTCTGTGGTGGTTTGCATTGACTCCTTTTACCTGAATAACTGGGCTAATGCAGTATGAAGAAGGAACCTAATATCTTCATTTCAAGAATTGGTACTAGGGTGTGATGGCAAAGGTTTCTTTAAAAAACTATGAATTCTTTACTAGCAGAAGCTGATGTCTCTTCTGTAGACATGACTCTAAATGCAATTCTATAAATTTTATTAAGCCATACATAATGCTTTTGACAGATAATATGAACGTCTGCTTTTTCAATAACCCAAAAAGACTAAAACTTCTTAGAGAATCTTAAAGTAGAAACAGTATACATCAGTATTTAAGAGACAGACTGCTATACAAGGGAAATAATAAAGGAATATATACTATAAGGTTTTTGAGGATTAAATGAGTAAATTCATAAAAACATGCTCAGAATAGTGCCTGGTCACATATTATTATCTAAAGCAATGATTCTCAATGAGGGATTGGTCCAATACCTAAGGGGCTATTTTTGATTGTCCTAATGATTGGGTTGTCACATGAGAGCCAGTGGTGCTAGTCATTCTATATGACTTTTGAATGACTAAGTGAATTTTAGAAATTCCAATAAGTGGGGATATTTCAAAAGAAATATTTTCTGCAGTCTACATTAATATTTCATTCCATGGCATAACAGTGAATTATTTTGATACTATACATATAAAAATTAGCTGATTTGCAAGAATATTATTTTTCCTTATTTTTTCGACTTGATATCCTATGATTTGTCTTGCTATGTTATTCCTATTTTGATTACCTGTATTTCCCTATTTCTCTTATGAGATTTAATTTCATTCTATTATTACTAACATGAGCTTTTATCCTAAAACTATAGATCTGCTCAGGGCTATGACACTGTAGAACTCCAGATGGCACTATTTACATTATACTCTATACAGCTCATAAATCCCTACAACTATGCAACTTGACTGCCTTGCCTCTGCCTTACATTTTCCTGTTATCTTATTTTTCTGATATCCAGGCTTATTCATTATAAAGAAGGACAAAGACTATCCCACTATGTCTTCATATGTAGTTTTATGTGAGCTTATACATAATGCATTATTATTCTACTTGTTTTTCTTTTATAGAAATGTATCATATAATTAAGGTACAATAATTTTCTGTACTTACATATTTGGAAGGCTACATTTTCTGTGAGTTTCACTTAAAAAGGTGTGATAGGCATTATAAGATGTTAAGAAAGGCAGTGTTAAAACTGATAAAGACCTGGTGATTTAAATGAGAACTCAATTTTCTTATAAACTTGCACAGATCACAGAATAGTAAAACTAGATGGAGTCTCAGATAAAAAGTAATTTGTCCTCTTCCATAATAACATTTTGTATTATGAGTCGTATCTTGGTTCACAGTGTGACTCTATTCTGTTTGATTCAGAATTTGGCAATTTTCAATAAAACACACATATTTCACGAAATCTATTCAGGCAACCGATTGTTTTAAAATAGTGTTCATAGGGCAAGATTCTGCTAGCTGATTATGATATCACGTCTTTCTTGGAAATGTCAAAGTCAAACATCAGAAAATGTGCATAGATCAAAATACTGAGGTTAAAAATTTTTTTTAAAGTAAACACTGGGTCTACTTTTTATAGTACAGAATACATATTATAGGACTGCTTATATGATATAGTCTCTTTTGTTACTTATGTGATAACATATGTCCTCTCAGAACTCCTTCTTTCCTTCCTATTAGAGTGTATGATACTATCTACTCTTTCTCATTTTAAACTTTTTATATATGCTCTGTTTTTTTAAAAATCTTATCTGTATTGCTTAGGTTTTGGCTTAAGAGGTTTGGCTTTAATAACTAATCAGAGTTGTTTATTTTTGGTTGCTGAACTAAGATGTAAATTCTAAAAATACTGTTATCTTGATGTACATCAATCTGAAAATCTCAGTGGTTTACAAAAATAAGCATAACTTATTGTACATGGGTATATAAGAAGCTCTGTTTCTATAATGCCATATGGGTCCATATCTGCTCCATGTGTTTCTCATTCTGGGATCAGTAGCTATCTAGGACATGCTCATCCTATAGCAAATGACAGAGCACAGGAGGTCAAGTCAAACCAGGCAAAATATTTCAAGTTTCTGTGTCACATTTGTGAATTCTATAATGGCCCAAACAACTCACAAGCTAGGGACAATCAGTTGAGAAAATCTCCTTCATGGGAAAGGGAAAGGAGAGCAAATATTTGTTGAACAGTGATATCAACAACGACAGTCTAGCAAAATAAGAAACTTAGAGGCAATGTAGTGAGGTTTTAAAAAAATTAAATTTATTGAAATGAAAGGACTTATTCTTTAGTTAGGCCTTTCCTACTTTTTAGAGTGTCCTTTCTTTTATAAAATGATAATGGTAGAAGGCAGTACACTTAAAAGCTTTGTATTTGAAAAAATAAAAGGTTAGCAATGCTATGTCAGTCCCCTAAATTTTTGGAGAAATTTGCTAGTTTACAAAAAAAATCTAAAAGTCATAAGAAAAACAAACAGGCAAACACAGACTACTGAGTGTGATGATCCTAGGTCTCTATGGCTTTTGTTCACTATTCAGAGGTTATTCCTGGCTTGCAAAGACACTCACTTTCCTCCTTTGCAGGTTTCATTATTTAAAATACTTGTGATTAGGACAGTCTATCTTTTAAAGAGCTGAAATGTCATTATTTATTTCCAGTGATCGAATTTTTACTTTAAAACGATTTCATTTACTCTTCAGGTCACTATACCAACTTGGTTTTGTAATACTGGGGCCTCAGAATCTTAATGTTATGTAAATCTGTCATATCTCTGACATAAAAATTTTAAAAGGCAGCACATAAAGAATAATGGCCTATGACCCTATCACTTTAAAAAGATGAGGTATATTAAGAAGATTAAAAATTTAAAATGTAGCTGGCAGCTTTACTTCTAATGTGAAGTCATACATATTTAATAGTTTTATATGTACATAAGTACAAATAAATACTAAGGACTTTGGCATAGTTTTATAAAACATGCAAAACAGCAGAGCAGCAGTTTTTCTTCCTCAGTATTGTTAAAGCAAATGAAGCAGCTGACACCCTTCCAATGACTGATGCACTCATTTCACTCCTGACTCCTCAGCTTATTTCAACCTCCTGTTGTTTTCATCTTACTCTTTACTTGTGATATTCTCCAGCTTTTGGCACTTTAAAAAGTTATAGCTACCTCATCTGTCCTAAGTTAGGGGGTGGGGTAGAAGAACACAATAGTGACATGTATTGTATCTACAGAAAACCTTATGTAGAAACCTCTGAATTTATCAAAACACTAAGTTTTCCATCAGTCTTATGTAGCAGATAAGAGTCATACTGTAGTTCATTATTAAACACTAACTTACATAGGATCTGTGAGGTAACTTGACAACTGCATTTTATTCCTACTCATCTTGTCCAATATTGGGGAATTTGATCCAATAGTTTGGGCTTGTTTTTTTTTTTTTTTTTGAGACAGAGTCTCACCCTGTCACTCAGGCTTGAGTGCAGTGGCACAATCTTGGCTCACTGCAACCTCAGTCTCCCAGGTTCTAGCGATTCTCTTGCCTTGGCCCCAGGTGTAGCTGGGATTACAAGTGCACACCATTACGCCTGGCTAATTTTTGCATGTTTAGTAGAAATGGAGTTTGCCATGTTGGTCAGGCTGGTCGTGAACTTCTGACCTTAGGTGATCCACCTGCCTTGACCTCCCAAAGAGCTGAGATTACCGGTGTGAGCCACTGTGCCTAGCCCGATACATATTTGGATTTCGTAAAGGTCAAAATCTGAAATAAGACATAGAAGACACCCATGAGAGGCAAGGGAACTTTTCATTAATGGTGATGAGGACCCAGCTCACTGGTTTTGAAACTCATGTTTGTGTCATACCTACAGTTCAAATAAGGTATGCTTCTTTTACAACACTCTGTAGAATTTATATAAAAGTCACATTTTTTTCTCATTCAAAAAATGTAATTCTCATTAAAATAAAATGAAAATTTAAAAATGTGGTTATAATATAAGCAACATACCTGCAGGTATGATCGTCACTCACACTTGCGATTCCTTGGCCACCTTTGGGATCAAACACCAAACCATTAATGAAATCTGAATGGCCCTCTAAAACCTGACAGAAAGAGAAAACTTAGTATCAAAACAGGAAAATCTATAATATTCCTACATAATATTTTTGCTTCACTGCCTTAAAAGCTTTCACTGCATGTTTTTCTATAAATATTTCTTAAGCAATCTGCTATTTTTAAAGCATGATTTATACACCCAGTTTTTGGAAGGTTTATCTTGGAAAGAAATTGATCATTCAACACACTATTAACTTAGTCTTTCTTTTTTAGTATGCATTTCTTACAAAAACACATATACATTTTTATTGTACCTGTCCTCATATCACCTCCTTTCTCACTTTTTATATAAAGCTTAAATAAAAATCAGAGCTAGAAAACTTTTTAGGGGTACTTGAGGAAGAGTGCCTCTAGGCTTTTTACCTTGTAACTGTTGCTCTGTATACTCACTATTACTTAACAAACACACACAGGATGGACTTCACCATCTAATGCCTTCATTTACATGTTCAATGTGACTGCCAGCAGTGAAGACAGCTAGGTGTTATAAGACCATAGTCATCATGAACACAAAAATCTTTGCCTTGACAGAGAAGCAACAAATGAGAAGTTGCATGCTAGAGGACTGTGTGAGCAGGTAAGGTTCAATCTGTCTAAATCTTCACGGTTGAAATCCTAAATAGGCCTGTCAACTAATTACTTTAATGATTATCATTTTTTCTACCCTTCCTTCTTTCCAAAACCTCAGATTTGATCTCGTTCTGAGGTTATTAGAGCAGTTCTGTATAGTACTGCTCACTATGTAGAAATGTAACATAAAAAAAAAAAAAAGGATTTGGCTCAAACATTCCTGAGTCACTGTAACAAACCCAGGTCCTCCAAATCATTCTCCAAAGCTTCTGTCACAGCCTACAAGACAAACTAAAGTAACAAACTGAATGTTTAATGTGTATTATAACTAGCATTTTAACTTTGGATAGGTCAAAATTTTATGTGCATTTATATACTTGGTTATTTTTGGTATAGCCTTAAATTAGCCAATCTGTACAATAGGTTAAGCCAATTGTAAATAGCTTAGAGTATAATTTTTACTATTTTCTAAATGACTGGAAAGGTTTAGTTTATCTTTGTTTTATAACAATATTCACATTTTGGTTTATCAGAAAACCAAGAAGGCAGTACCATACTTATAAGAAAACATGATGTAATTTCGACCCAACCTGAGGGTAATTATTATAGTAATAGAAAACACACATACGGGTTTTGCTATGTACCAAGCATTATTCTAAGTGTTTTATATGAATCTGCTCAGTCAATGCTCATAATTCTATAAGGCAGCTGCTATGATTAACCCTGTTTCACAGCTGAGGATATTAGCACAAAGAGATTGGGTTACTTAACCAAGGTCACACCATTACTAAGTAATAACACGGAGGTTTAAATGCAAGGAAGCTGGCTTCTGTGTCTGTGCTCCTAACTACTTTGGAATCCGGCCTGTGCTATGCTGTGCTGATCATTTGTTCCCTTGAAGTTCAACTCTTACTCTACGGATGTTCATGGCGATTATATTCCTAATATATCCAACTTTGAATTCCTAATTATTTCTTAATTCTTGTTCCTACCTGACATTTCAAGTTAATAAGTGAGATGAGATTTATAATTTGCAGTCATTATTAAGAACCTAGTTCTTAATATAGTAACCTAGTTACTATTGCCTATAGTAGAGTAAATGAGCCCCTAAATTATATACTTTAATGATAACCATAAAAAGCCATTTTAAATTGGGATAAATTCAATTAAAACAGCAAAAAATAAACAAGTTTTAAAATAAACTCTAAAGATTTGTATAGCTGTCAACATACCTTATATTCATTTTTATCTTGAAGATCTGAAGTAAATAATCTAATTTTCAAGTCCGCAGCTGAAGTACAAAATCTGGAAGCAATAAAAAACAAAAATATACCAATTTTCAGCCTTTGAAGGGAAGGGTCTCTCCCTCCCACCATCTTTCCCTCCAGGTCACTGAAGTTTTTATCAGTAACTCATAATCATGCTTTTTATGGAGGGAGAAAGAAGAAAGTTGTGGCTCCACTGTAAAAAGTATTACACAGCCATCACAGAAAGTAGGAGTCATATTATTTTGAGAGCATACGAAAGTTTAGTCTATTCTGGATTTGCTTCTTCGATAATAAAGTACAGAATTTTACACTAAATCGGCACTTGAATTTAATTTTAAATGTTTTCTTAAAAGCATAAAAGGATAGATTTTAAAAAGTATCTTCATTTTAGTCAGTCAACAAGAGATCTTAAAAATATTGTTACCCATCTACCTTAGTCTTTGCCCTCTTCTGTTATCCATAATCCTTAGTTTTTCTATTTCTCCAAATAAATCAGATTATGTAAGATACTATTTTTTATACCTATAAAAGCTGGCATATTTATACTTGCTAAAGGCTGGAGTATTATTTATACTTTAAACATTTAAGATATATTTTTCAGTAGTTCATCAATGGATTATTAAAGTAAAAAACAAAACCTAAGTAGCAAACAACTCCTTTTTTTTTTTTTTTCTCTGAGACAGAGTCTTGGCTCTGTTGCCCTGGCTGGAGTGCAGTGGCATGATCTCAGCTTACTGCAGCCTCCACCTTCCAGGTTCAAATGATTCTCCTGCCTCAGCCTCCCCAGTAGCTGAGATTATAGGTGTCCACCACCACACATGGCTAATTTTTGTATTTTTACTAGAGATGGGGTTTCACTATGTTGGCCAGGCTGGTCTTAAACTCCTGACCTCAGGTGATCTGCTTGCCTCAGCCTCCCAAAGTGCTAGGATTACAGGTGTGAGCCACTGCGCCTAGTCAACAACTACTTCTTAAACTAGTGTTTACCTTTAATCCTAAATTTTCTAGATTCTCAGGATGTGAGACAATGGCTGTGAAAGAAATATAAATTATATTTATATAGTGAAAAACAGTTTATTTTCAATTCTTTGGTAAAAAGAATATCACACAGATCTAAATTTATTCTTTAGTTTGACTACCGTGAACCATTTTTTTCCTCAACTAATAAATTTAAAGAACTCCATAAAGCAAGGCTATTAATCCAAAGACCCTGATGTGTTGGTAGACCTTTGCTACTACAATCCCATTCCAGTAATTTGTCAAGAGCTGTTAGAGAAAACAGACCAAAGCTACCAGGGAATGATTCTTTGTCCAAGGTCTTGTCAGAGGTAAAATTAAAAGTTGTAGTGGAATAAAGTGGTTCCTTCCCAACTAGGGCTAAACTGTTTTGAAGTGTTCATAACCATAGCTCAAATTTTCCAACATTCTGTCTTTCCCTGGGTTCAGAGGGGAAGATGCAAAAGCATGGTGGGAGAGATACATATTTGTGTATATATGTATGTGTGACAGGGAGAGGAATCTGAGGAAACATCCACAGTTTTTGGATAAAGCATCTAGTAATTTAGTGACCGCTTTGCAGTTTCAAATTTTACTTTACAAATATAAAACATATTTTAATAAAGGCAATTTCCTAGAGATTCTTTTAAAAAAACATATCTGGGATTTATTTTTTTCTTTATATCTTTGATTTTTTGTGTGATTGCCTTATATTGACTTTCTTTTTTGATTATGGTAAAAAACACATGAACAAAATAGACCATCTTAACCATTTTAAAGGGTATAGTGATGTTAGTATGAAAATTATTGTTTAACAGATAATCTATACCTTTATCATCTTGCAAAACTGAAACTTTAAATACACTGACCAACAACATCCCTTTTTACCCTCCTCTCAGTACCTGGAATCTACCATTCTAATTTCTGCTTCAAAAGGATTATACTATTTTAGGTACGGCATATAAGTGGAATCATGCAATTTTTGATTTTTGTAATTGGCTTATTTCACTCAGCATAATGTCTTCAGGCTTTATCCATGTTGTAGCATATAACATAATTTACTTTTTTTAAGATTGAATAATATTTCATTATATCTATGTATCATATTTTCTTTATCCATTTTTTCATGGTCATTTAGGTTACATCTACCTCTTGGCTACTGTGAATAATGATGCAATAAACATGGGAGTGGAAATATCTCATCCAGACCTCAATTTCAATTCTTTTGGACACATACCTAGAAGTGGGGTTGCTGGATCATATGGTAATTCTATTTTTAAAATAATCTTTATTTATTCTTAATTGACAAATAATAATGGTATATAGTTATGAGGCATAATGTGATTTATGGACATATATACATTGTAAATGATTAAATCAGGTAAATTAACATATTCATCACCTTACGAATTTATCCTTTGTGACAAAAACTTTTTATTAAAATCTATTCTTTTAGCAATTTTAAAATCTACATCTTAACTATGGACATCAAAGTTGTACAGTAGGTTACCAGAACTTACTCCTCCTACCTGAAACTTTGAAACCTTTAACTTCTCCCCTTTCCCTGTCCACTTCCTCTCCCCATACCTTCAGCCTCTGGTAACCATTCTACTGTACTTCTGAGTTCAGCTTTCTTAAGACTGAAGAGTATTCCACTGTGTATACATCACAATTTCCTTATCCGTTCATCCACTGATGAACAGTTACGTTGATTCCATATCTTGGCTATTGTGAACAATGCAGCAATGAACATGGGCATGTAGATATCTCTTCTACATACTGATTTCAATTCCTTTGAATAAATCCCCAGAAGCAGGACTGCAGGATGATATAGTAGTTCTATTTTTAGTTTTTTGAGAAACTTCCATACTGTTTACCAAAATGGCTGTAACAATTCATATTTTACATTCCTACCAACAGTGTCCAAGGGTTCTCTTTTCTCCATATCCTCATCAACATTTGTTACCTTTCATCTTTTTGATCACAGCCATTCTAGCAGGCATGAGGTAATATTTTATTGTGGTTTTAATCTGCATTTCCCTGATGTTGAACATTTTTTCATATATCTGTTGGCCATTTGTATCTTCTTTCAAGAAATGTCTACTCAGGTTCTTTGCCCATTTTTAAATACAATTGTTTTCCTGTAATTTGCGTTCTTCACATATTGATATTAGCCCCTTGTCAAGATGTATGATTTTCAAATATTTTATAAAAATCTATAGGTTGTCTCTTCACACTGTTGTTTCCTTTGCTGTGCAGCTCTTTAGTCTAATACAATCCCACTTGTCTAGTTTTGCTTTTCTATCCTGTGCCTTTAGGGTCAGATCCAAAAAATTCACTGGTGTAGAGATCAATGTTGTTAAGTTTTTTCTGTATTCTTCTAGCCATTTTACAGTTTAAAGTCTTAAGTTTAAGTTTTAATCCATTTTCAGTTGCTTTTGCATATGGGGTAGGATTAAGGTTCAATTTCATTGTTCTGCTTGTGGATATACAGTTTCACAATGCCATTCATTGATAAGACTGTCTCTTCTTCATTTTATGTTCTTGGCACCTTTGTAAAAAATTGACCATAATGCATGAATTTATTTCTGGGCTCTCTATCCTATTATATTGGTCAAGGTATCTTTTTTTATGTTAGTACCATGCTGTCTTGAATACCATATCTTTGCAATATATTTTGAAATCATGTAGTGTGATACTTCCACGTTTGTTCTTTTTTGCTCAAAATTGCTCTGGCTATCCATGGTCTTTTTGTGATTTCATACGAATTTTTGAATTGATTTTTGTATTTCTGTGAAGAATGACATTGGAGTTTTGATAGGTAGGCACTGCATTGAATCTGCAAATTGCTTTGGATAGCAAGGACATTTTAATAATATTAATTCATCCAATCCATGAACACAGGGTATCTTTCCAATTATTTGTGCTGAGTTCAATTTCTTTCATCAATGTTTTATTGTTTCTGTGTAAAGGTCTTTTTCTCCTCAGTTAAATTTATTCCTAAGATTTTTTTCGTGTTATTGTAAATCATATTATCTTAATTTCTTTTTCAGATAGTTCACTGTTGGTGCATTAGAAAGGTTACTGATTTTTGAATGCTGATTTGTATCATGCAACTTTACTGAATTCACTAATCAGTTCTAACAGTATTTTGGCGGAGTCTTTAGGTTTTTCTGTATATAAGATCATGCATCAAGAAACAGACAGTGTAACTTCTTTTTCTATTTGGATGCCTTTTATTTCTTTTTCATATCAAATTGCTCTCGTTAGGACTTCAAGTACTATGTTGACAAAATGCTAGCAAACTATATTCAAGAGTATATTAGAAAGATCATTCACCATGATCAAGTGGGATTTATCCCTGGGATGCAACAAGGTTCAACATACACAAATAAATATGATTCACTTTATTAACAGCACAAAAGACAAAAACCACATCATCTCAATAGACACAGAAAAATAATTTGACTAAATACAAATTATTGATAAAAACTCAACAAATTGGGTACAGACAAAATGTTTTGCATCACAATAAAGGACATCTATGACAAGCCTACAGGTGACATCATTCTTAATGATGAAAAGACGGTGGTATTTAAGATTAGGGACAAGACAAGGATGCCCTTTCGCCACTTATATTCAACATAATACTAGAAATCTAGCCATAGTGATTAGGTAATTATATTTTTAATTTTCTGAGTAACCTTTAGAGTTTTTCATAGCAGCTATACCGTTTTACATACTGATCAACAGTACAGGAAAGTTCCAGTTTCTCCACATCCTGGCAAACATCTGTTATTTTCTGCTTTTTTTGGTAGTGGCAATTCTAAATGTGAGGTAGCATCTCATTGTGGTTTTGATTTGTATTTCTTTAATGATTAGTGATGTTGAACATCTTTTCATATGCCTGTTGGCCATTCATATACCTTCTTTGGAGAAATGTTTTTTTGAATCTTTTTTAAATTGGATCATTTAAAGTTCAAGTCTTTTTGAATCATTTTTAAATTGGATCATTTATTTTGTTGTGGTTGAGCTGTGGAAGTTTTTTTTTTTTAAGACGCAGTCTCGCTCTGTTGCCAGGCTAGAGAGCAATGGCACGATCTCGGCTCATTGCAACCTCCGCCTCTTGCATTCAAGTGATTCTCCTGTTTCAACTTCCTGAGTAGATGGGACTACAGGCATGCGCCACCATGTCCAGCTATTTTTTTGTATTTTTAGTAGAGATGGGGTTTTACTATGTTGGCCAGGATGGTCTCAATCTCCTGACCTTGTGATCCACCAGCCTCGGCCTCCCAAAGTGCTGGGAATACAGTTGTGAACCACCGTGTCCAGCTCTGGAAATTTTTTGTACACATTCTGGACATTAACCCCTTGTCAGGTATATGGTTTGCAAATATTTTCTCCCATTCTGTGGGTTGCCTTTTGACTCTGCTGACTTTCCTTAAAATGTACTAGTTTTAAAGTTTGATGTAGTCTCATTTGGTCTATTTTTGCTTTTATTGCCTGTGTTTCTAGTGTCAAATCTAAGAAATAACTGCCGAACCTAATGTCATTGAGCTTTTCATAGTTGTTTTCATTTAGGAGTTTTATAGTTTCCGTTCTTACGTTTAGGTCATACTTTGAGTTCATTTGTTTAAGGTCCAATTTTATTATTCTGCATGATATTCAGTTTATTGAACATCATTTGTTGAAGAGACTATCCTTTTCCCCATTGTGTAGTCTTGGAATCTTTGTTAAAGATCATCTGATGGATATGTGAGGGTTTTTCCCCAAGGTTTCCATTCTGTTCTATTGGTCTACATATTTATCTTTATGCCAGTACCATACTATTTTGATTACTGTATAGCACTGCAATACAGTTTGAAAAAAAGAAGTGTGAGACCTTCAGCTTTCTCAAGATTGTTTTTGCTCATTTGGGATCCTTTGAGATTTCATACGAATTTTAGGATGGTTTTTCTGTTTCTGTAAAAAGTGCCACTTAGATTGATAAGGACTTCATTGAATCTGTAGCGCTTCGGGTAGCATAGACACTTTAACACTATGAAATCTTTCAATCCATGAACATAGGATGTCTTTCTATTTATTTGTGTCTTTAATTTCTTTCTGCAATGTTTTGTAGAAAGAAAACATTCTGTAGTTCTGTCTTTGGCTTCCTTGGTTGTCTACTGAGGGTTCATATGAAAGGGATACTGTGCACTATATTAGCATATAGTTTATTTTGCACCCCTATATATTTATACAGTGCATAAGAATGCATGGTCAGGTGCAGTGGTTCATGCCTGTAACCCCAGCACTTTGGGAGGCTAAAGTGGGTGGGCTGCTTCAGCCCAGGTGTTCCAGACCAGCCTGGGCAATATGGCAAAACCCCATCTCTACAAAAAAAAAAAAAAAGAATCAAAAATACAAAATTAGCTGGGTGCAGTGGCATGCACGTGTAGTCCCAGCCACTTGAGAGACTGAAGTAGAAAAATTTCTTGAGCCTAGGAGATGGAGATTGCACCATTGCACTGCAGTCTGGGTGACAGGAGTGAAACCCTGTCTTAACAACAACAAGAATTCTACATCATCTTTAGCAACTTGAAAAATGCCCCCAGGTCAGGCGCAGTGGCTCCCACTTGTAATCCCAGCACTTCAGCAGCCAAGGTGGATGGATCACTTGAGGTCAGGAGTTTGAGACCAGCCTAGCCGACAAGGCAAAACTCCGTCTCTACTAAAAATACAAAAATTAGCTGGGTGTAGTGGTGCATGCCTGTAATCTCAGCTACTTGGAAGGCTGAGGCAGGAGAATCATTTGAACCTGGAAGGTGGAGGCTGCAGTAAGCTGAGATCATGCCACTGCACTCAGCCTGGGCAACAGAGCAAGACTCTGTGTCAAAAAAAAAAAAAAAAAAAAAAAAGGGGGCTGTTTGCTGCTTAGGTTTTGTTTTTTTAATTTAATAATCCATTGATGAACTATTGAAAAACATATCTTAAATGTTTAAAAGTATAAATAATACTCCAGCCTTTAGCAGGTGTAAATATATCAGCTTTTTTAGGTATAAAAATAGTAACTTATTTAATCTGATTTATTTGGAGAAATAGAAAAACTAGGGATTATGGATAACAGAAGAGGGCAAAGACTAAGGTAGATGTTTAATAATATTTCTAACATTTCTTGTTGACCTGACTAAAATGAAGATAATTTTTAAAATCTATCCTTTTATGCTTTTAAGAAAACATTTAAAATTAAATTCAAGTGCTGATTTAGTGTAAACTTCTACACTTTTATTATTGAAGAATCCCACTGATACCTTGATTTTAAACAACTGCCTCCAGAACTGTATAAATTTCTGTTGTTACGTCATCATGTTTATGGCAATTTGTTATGGCAACCCTGGGAAATAAATACACCATCACAAATTGTACACAGATATAAGACTATTTCATTAAGTAGCTTAACAGATGTTGCCTATCAAGTTATACCCTAAAAATCTGCCAAATTTTAACAAGTAGATTTTCATTTGATTAACCAGGTTAGCCTAGTATTGCCTCTACTCCTTCTCAGCTATGCAAATTGAAGACGGCATTTAACTGCTCAGAGTTCAGCTTCCTCCTCAATAAAGAAGACTGGATTAGTTTACTTCTAATGCTCTTTGTATTAATAAATGAAAGCACTCTATCAATCCCATTTAAAAATGCAAATATACATTCTTATCATTACTTTCATTTAACCTAATGAATACCTATATTTAATTAACAATGGATTATAAAAATAGGTGCTTTAATTTGGGACATTACAAGTCAAGTAAAAAGGAAAAAAAAAGAGGGAGAGCCAAAACCTAACCAGGCCCACTTTGTGGTCCTGATGGTGAAAGCGGCCCACAGAACTAATGTTTATGCTTTACGGGATAATCATAGAGTTTGACTCTCCTGCTCTTAAAACCTGAATCTTTTATTTGTCTTCTCTGAGTTCCTTTCTCAGGAAACTGACCCTCAGGCTTCCCAGATAGTATAAAAGAACTATAACTTACCAGATCATTGCTTCTGGACAATGAAACGTACAAAGAGGAGCTGGTAGGACTCCTTCTGAAACTATTCCAAACAATCCAAAAAGAGGGAATCCTTCCCAAATCATTTTATGAGACCAACATCATCCTAATACCAAAACCCAGCAGAGACTCAACAAGGAAAGAAAGCTTCAGGCCAATATCCATGATAAATACAGATGCAAAAATCTTCAATAAAATACTGGCAAACCAATTGCAATAGCACATTGAAAAGCTTATCCATCATGATTAAGTAGGCTTCATTCCGGGAAAGCAAGGCTGCTTCAACATTTGCAAGTCTATAAACGTAATTCACCACATAAACAGAACCAAAGACAAAAATCACGATTATCTCGATAGATGCAGAGAAGGCCTTTGACAAAATTCAACAGCCCTTTATGCTAAAGACTCTCAGGAAACTAGGTACAAATGGAACATATCTCAAAATAATAAAAGCTATTATGACAAACCCACAGCGAATATCATACTGAATGGGCAAAAACTGGAACTATTCCCTTTGAAATCTGGCACTAGACAAGGATGCCCTCTCTCACCACTCCTATTCAATAGTATTAGAAGTTCTAGCCAGAGCAATCAGGCAAGAAAAAGAAATAAAGGGTATTCAATTAGGAAAGGAGGAAGTCAAATTGTCTCTATTTGTAGACAACACGATTGTTTATTTAGAAAATCCCATCATCACAGCCCAAAATCTCCTTAAACCGATAAACAACTTCAGTAAAGACTCAGGATACAAAACCAATGTGCAGAAATCACAAGCATTCCTATACACCAATAACAGACTAACAGAGAGTCAAATCATGAGCAAACTCCCATTCACAATTGCTACAAAGAAAATTAAATACCTAGGAATACAACTAACAAAGGATGTGAAGGACCTCCTCAAAGAGAACTACAAACCATTGCCCAAGGAAATAAGAGAGGACACAAACAGATGGAAAAACATTCCATGGTCATGGTTAGGAAGAATCAATATTGTGAAAATGGCCATACTGCCCAAAGTAATTTATAGATTCAATGCTATCTCCATCAAGCTACCATTGACCTTCTTTACCAGAACTGGAAAAAACCACCTTAAATTTCATACGGAACCAAAAAAGACCCCACATAGCCAAGAGAATCCTAAGCCAAAAAAAAAAAAAAAAAAAAAAAAAAAAAGCTGGAGGCATCATGCTACCTGACTTCAAACTATACTACAAGGCTACAGTAATCAAAACAGCACGGTTCTGGTCCCAAAACAGAGATATAGACCAACGGAACAGAACAGAGGCCTCAGAAGTAATGCCACACATCTACAACCAACTCACCTCTGACAAACCTGACAAAAGGAAGCAATGGGGAAAGGATTTCCTATTCAATAAATGCTATTGGCAAAACTGGCTAGCCATATGCAGAAAGCTGAAACTGGATCCTTTCCTTATACCTTATACTAAAATTAAATCAAGACGGATTAAAGATTAAAAGAAAGATCTAATACCATAAAAGCCAAAGAAGAAAACCTAGACAATACCATTCAGGACAGGTATGGGCAAGGACTTTATGACTAAAACACCAAAAGCAATGGCAACAAAAGCCAAAATAGATAAATGGGATCTAATCAAACTCCAGAGCTTCTGCACAGCAAAAACAAAACAAAACAAAACAAAACAACAAACTATCATTATAGTGAACCGGCAACCAACAGAACAGGAAAAATTTTTGCAATCTACCCATCTGACAAAGGGCTAATATGCAGAATCTACAAAGAACTAAAAAAGATTTACAAGAAACAAACAAACCCATTCAAAAGTGGGCGAAGGACATGAACAGATAGTTTTTAAAAGAAGACATAAACATATGAAAAAATGTTCATCATCACTCGTCATTAGATAAATACAAATCAAAACCACACTGAGATACCATCTCACGCCAGTTAGAATGCCAATCATTAAAAAATCTGGAGAGGATGTGGAGAAATAGGAACACTTTTATGCTGTTGGTGGGAGTGCAAATTAGTTCAACCATTGTGGAAGACAGTGTGGTGACTCCTCAAGGATCTAGAAATAGAAATTCCATTTGACCCAGTAATCCCACTACTGGGTATATATCCAAAGGATTATTAATCGTCCTATTATAAAGATGCATGGACATGTACGTTCATTGAAGCACTGTTTACAATAGCAAAGACCTGGAACCAACCCAAATGCCCATCAATGATAGACTGGACAAGGAAAATGTGGCACATATACACCATGGAATACTACGCAGCCATAAAAAACGATGAGTTGTGTCCTTTGTAGGGACATTGATGAATCTGGAAATCATCATTCTCAGCAAACTGCCACAAGAACAGAAAATCAAACACTACATGTTTTCACTCACAGGCAGGTGTCGAACAATGAGAACACATGGACACAGGGAGGGGAGCAGCACATGCTGGGGTATGTTGGGGGGCACTAGGGTAGGGACAGTGGGAGGTAGGGAGGTTGGGGAGGGATATTATGGGGAGAAATGGCAGATATAGGTGACAGGGGGATGGAGGCAGCAAACCATATTGCCATATATGTACCTATGCAACAATCCTGCATGATCTGCATATGTACCTCAGAACCTAAAATACAATTTTGTGTGTGTGTGTGTGTGTGTGTGTGTGTGTGTAAATTTAAAAAAATAATGAGTTCATTCATTGCAGGGTCTGTATCTTTTCCAAGAGATACAAAATTATGTCCAGAAGCAAGTAGATTTTAGATAAATATCCACTTCTAAACTCAATGTTATTCCAACAGCAACAAAAAAAAGTTCATAAGCAGGCAAAATTAAGCTATATTGCTTAGGGATGTGTCAATAACTCACAAAACTACAAAAAAAGGCAAGGTAATGATTATCCTAATAATCTTGAAAATGATATCCTTTAAGGGGAAAGAAGGTTGATTGGAGACGGCTACACTGGCAACCTCAAGTGCTAGCAATGTCCTATCTCTTGATCTCTGTGAAGATTACATGAGTGTTCACTTTGTAATAAATATGTTAAAATGCACATACTCTGTGATGGGTAATATTAGGATTGAAGGATGCAAAGTATTTGTTCCTGGTTTATCTGGGTGCTGCCAGAAGAGATTAACATTTGAGTCAGTGGACTGGGAGAGGAAGACACACCCACAATGTGGGTGGGCACAATCCAACTGACTGCCTGCGCAGCTAGAAAAAAACAGACAGAAGAAGGTGGAAGGAGCTGACTTGCTGAGTCTTCCGGTCTTCATCTTTCTTCTGTGTTGGATACTTCCTGCCCTTGAACAACAGACTCAAGTTCTTCAGTTTCTGGAGTCTTAGACTTACAGCAGTGGTTTGCCAGGGGATCTTGGGCCTTAGGCCACAGACTGAAGGCTGCACTATTGGCTTCCCTACTTGTGATGTTTTGGGACTCGGACTTGCTCCTCAGCTTGCAGATGGCTTATTGTGGGACTTCACCTTGTGATCGTGTGAGTCCATACCCCTTAATAAACTCCCCTTCATGTATACATCTATCCTGTTAGTTCTGTCCCTCTAGAGAACCCTAATACATACTGTATGCACTTTTAAGCACGTATGCTATATTTTATACATGCAAATAAAGGGTAAGAAAAACTGTAAAACACAGCTTATTCTACCTAATTCTTTTCCTTTGAATTTGTCTTGTTCTTGGGGTATTCATTATTTCTTTGCTCATAGGAAAGTCTAGACAAATTTGCCACAGTATCACTCATGTTGAGGGTCTCCTACAGATTTCCTCAGTTATAGGATAATGAAATCATAAAACTTTCTTCAAAATGTCATCTCTAAAGCAGATAAAAGGTATTCTAGAAGCTGTTAAAAGAAATATCCCAACCAAAAGAGTTTGTAAAGAGGTATTAATGCAAAATGAGGCCAAGTTCAGTAAAAATGTCAGCAAACAGAGGAGTTACAGCAATCAAAGAAAACTTACTTAAAAAGATAATTAATAATCTTAATAGGATTTAAATAAAACCAAACAAACCAACCCACAAAACTTTATGCCAGCCTTGTGTTGCCCCACTTTTCTTTGAATCCTTGCTGTTATAGGGATATTTAGGTCCTTCTTTAATTGAACCAGAAAAAACTCAGAGAGCTGAAATAAGATAAATAGTGAATTCTCTAGCCACTGTGCAAGAAAAGCAAGTAGGGAAGGAAAGAGTGGAAAGGCAGGGAGAAAGAGAATTTAAGGCAACTACATGCTAATCATAAGCCATCATGAAGGGTTTCTAAATACAAGATAAAAACTAATGATGGTAAGAGAGATGCTAAGTTATGCCTTAGTCATGGTGATAGACTACTATTTATTTTAGAATACTACTAAAAAAGTAAAGTTAAAAAAAGTATAGAGAGTTACTGACTATAATCACAATTATGTACAACTATGTATAAAAAATGGAAAGGGTATTGGGAGTATAAATGGCATTCTTATCATTTTTACTTTCTGTGTTTTCTAAATTTTATCTATTAAGCATTTATTATTTTTATAATAAAAATAATTTATTTGAAAACAAGATTGTGCTGTCAGCTTGCTCTAAAAATAGTCTAAAATTAATGTCTTGCTAATGTCTTTTGAATTTGTTATTGTTATTTGTATAATTACAAAAAGGACTTGAGACAGTTTACCAAAAACTAAAAAAACAAACAAACAAAAACACCAACCAGAAATGGTCAAACACAGCAAATTCACTAAAAAGAGGATAGAAAAACAAGTACTAAGCAACAAGAAGAGCAAAGAATACAAGAATTGAATATCTAGGTTAAAGAATGTATCATAAAACTTAACTCAAAACCAAGGGAAGATGACTGTTTCCACAGCTTTCAAAATTTAAAGAATCAAAGAGACTTTGCTCTTATTTAGGTTTAGATATTGTGACCAGTTTCTTTTAATATAAAAGGAAATGAATAGTACACCAGCTTTGGTAATGATATTACATATGCCGATAAAAGCTATTGTGTAGATTATTCAAAATTAAGTTAGCTAAATATTGGTAAAGGCTTCTAGGAAAAAACATGCAACAGCTTCACAACCTAGAAAAAAATCACACAAGATTTCTAATAGAAGAAACAAACACACCAAAAAAAAGTGTCAACATCATTAGCCATCATGGAAATGTCATTGTGGCATCAACCAGAATGGCTAAAATTAAAAAGACAGGCTAGGCACAGTGGCTCATGCCTGTAATCCTAACACTTTGGGAAGTCAAGAAGATGCGTGAACTGCTCAAGCCCAGGTGCTCGAGACCAGACTGGGCAACACGGTGAAACCCTATCACTGCAAAAAATACAAAATTAGCTGGGAGTGGCAGCGCATGCCTGTAGTTCCAGCTACTTGGGAGGCAGAGGTAGGTGAGAGGTAGGGTTGAGGCTGAGACAAGGGAGGTTGAGGCTGCAGTGAGCCATGATCATGGGTCTGGCTGGTAGCCTGAGTAACAGAGTGAGATTCTGTATCAAAAAAAAAAAAAAAAAAAAAAAAAAAAAAAAGAAAAGAAAAAGATAGACAATAATAAATGTTGGAGTATAGGCCAGGTATGGTGGCTCAGCCTATCATCCCAGAACTTTGGGAGGCCGAGGGAGGTGGATTGCCTGAGCTCAGGAGCTTTAAACCAGCCTGGGTAACACGGCAAATCCCTGTCTCTACAAAAAAATACAAAAATTAGCCAGGCATGGTGATGTGTGCCTATAGTCCCACCTACTCAGGAGGCTGTGGTGGGAAGATGGCTTGAGCCTGGGAGGTAGCGAATGCAGTGAGTGGAGATGGTGCCACTGTACTGTAGCTTGGGTGATAGAGCTAGACCTTGTCTCAAAATGAACGAATGAGTGTTGGAGAGTGGGGAGACCACCCGTAAAATACTGGTGAACATACGAAATGGTAGAACCACTTTAGAAACTGGCACTTTCTTAAAATGTTAAACATACATCTACCCGGTGACTCAGCAATTCTACTCCTAAGATAAATTAAACCATATAACCACCAAAAGCAGTATTCAGTAAAAAATAATAACTAAAAACTGGAAACTGTATTGGTACCCATTGATAGAAGAATGAATAAACAGACTATCATCCACTGATATGCTGCAATGGAGTACTACTTAAAATGCACTGGTATACATAACAATGTGGAAAAATTTCAAAAACATTAAGCCAGACACGCAAAAAAATTCTGTATGATTCCACTTATATGAAGTTCTAGAATAGGCCAAAACTGATTTCTGGTAATAGAATCGAGATCAATAGTTGCTTCTGTAGGGAATGGGGTACAGTGATTAACTGGAAGGGAATATGAAGTAACTTTCTTGGGTGACAGAAACACTGTGCATGAATAGAGTGTGGGTTATACAAACATATGCATTTGTCAAAACTGATCAAACTGTACCCTTAAGAGCTGAGAATTTCAGAGTATCTAAATTATCCTTTAATTTAAAAAACGGAGTTAGCTTAATAGTTGATAACTTTTAGTTGCTAAGTACTGCTTACTAAAAGAAGACACATCTTTTAGATTTGACATTTGTGGAGACAAGGCTAGTGTTTTGTAACAAATCTTAAATAATGTAACATATTCTTACTCCTGTAAAGAAGACTTCAGCAGGCATTGCTTGATTTTTTTCTCAGAAACCATCATTCTTTTCAAACACTTTCACAGAAACTGAAGTCCAAAGCCCAGAACTACAGATTTACATACTGTGAGACATGAAAATGTAATCTTGGTCTATGTGGGGGAAAGGAAGGCTCATTAATGTCTCAACTGCTCATTAATGTCTTTTATTCAAAGAGCTGTACTTTCAACAAAGTTGTGAATTAGTGAAGAATCTCTAAAGACCTTGATTCAGATGAAGCTCATGTAAAAAGCTGTGTAGTTTGACTCAAACGCATGGTCAAGGCATCACAGTCATGGCTGTATATTTAAATCACAAATTCAGATGATAAGCCTAAATTATTAAGTAATAGCAAATAAAAATACCTAGTATCTTGGGTTGTGGAAAATGGAAATGGAGAAAAACGTGTATTTCTATTTATAATCACACTTCAGATCATGTAACACAATCAAAGTACATTAGTAAAGAATGCATTTGGTGCTGTTAAACTTACTTGATTATTGGAGGCAATGAATCAAGTCTAGTCTCCGGGCTCCAAGCTATGCCATCAACCCTGACTCCATGGTGAAATGTTCGAAGTGTTTTATACTGAATGCCTTCAACGTCTGCTTCCTCTTCCTAAGCACAGTAAATATTTTAGTAAGTTATGAAAACAAACAGTATTATTTCATTAAAATGAATTCATCAGGAGGCTATGTTTATGCTTTTGAAAAATTCTGAGATTTAATTAGTTCATTGAATTAAAAAAAATCCAAACTTACCTTAGCCTCACAAAATAACTCTCTAAGGCAACTAGAAATAAATGATAAACATGTCCTACTTTATCTTAGAAGGCATTTCATAACAAATTCAATGAAAATGGACTGCTTGTTGGGGTGTGGTGGCTCACATCTATAATCTCAGTATTTTGGGGGACTGAGGTGGAAGGACTGCTTAAGCTCAGGAGCTTGAGCCTGGGCAACATAGTGAGACCTGTCTCTACATCATAAAAAAAGAAAAGAAAGAAAATAGAATGTGCTAAAGCATCAAAATATTCTAGTAAATGAATTACCAGAACTGGATTATCTACTGACAGTATTAAAAATATATACTGAACATTTTGATTAAATGGAAAATACTTTGGGCCCTTATGATGCCTCTAAGTCTTTATAATCAGTGTCACGTATAATGATCTTTATGTAGCATTACATGGGGCATTATATGTGTGTAAGATGCTGCAAATAATTCATCTAGACTATTATAGTCTATGAATAGTGAATATGTAAGAAATAATCTGGTTAATTTAGTTTTAGATATTTTATTCTGGGAATAAATGCTTAATAAAGTTGGCTTATTTATCTAGTTCAGCTCTACAAAAATGATATCAGTTTATCCTCATGGGAAGGTGAGAAAAAAAATCAACTTTAAAAGTCAAGGCATCTAGCACTGTAAATGGGGACAATAACCTGAAAAGCTTTCCCATTACAACATTGCAAAAATCCAAATACAAACAAGCAAATGAGTACCAAGAAATGCAGCTGTTATAAATGCATCTGCCCACATGCAACAATTTAAAGCTTCAGTTTGTAAAAAAAAGGAGACAAATCCTAGTGCCTGCACAAGGAAGGATGACAGATGAGAGATCTCTGTATAGATCCAGGGCCCTTAAGGGGGAAGCAGGGAAAAAACCAAACAGAAAACCCTGCCATGCAAAATACCTACCATGAGTAAGGGAAGGATACTGAGCGGGCCTGAAAAGAACTGCTAATGTTCCATTTCTTAAACTAGGTAGCAGGTATATAGGGATCCATCTTATTATTCTTTAAGCCTTCATGGATAACATATATTTTATATGCATTAAAATACTGCCCAGAACAATAGGAAAGGTAAAAAAAGAAAAATCATAAAAAATGTTTGCAATTTTAAAAATAAGTAAATAATCATTGTTATTTAAATCAGTATCTGAACTGGGTCTAGAGACTAAAGCAAAATTTTCATGATAAATGTGTCCGAAGAATCTTGTGTATTAACCACAGTTTTTTTTTTTTTTTTTAATAAAAGTGTATGAGATTATAAAATACCAGGAAAAAAAATCCAGCAGGTGAAACTTGGTATTTAATGAAATACGTATGTCTATATTGATAGGAATGGCCTGATCTAAGAATTCCATTCACCCAGAATCTAAATGCAAAGTTTTATAATGTATACTCAAATGAAATCCAAGTGGATATGCTGATTTTTCTACAATAGCCTTTGAGATCCTAGTAAAGTCATTCTACAAATATATTACTCATCTTTCTCAATATAATTCAAATACCCTTTGAAAATAACTTTAAATTTCAGGTGAACTTAGAGTTAACAGTGAAAAGGTTTTCCATAAATGAAATAATAGAAATACACTTATTAAGGAAAGAAAAACACTGTCAAATTTTATTACTTTGTAATTTGTGTGTATAATAGTTGTACAGCTAACAGCCAGACATGCCAAAGCAGCAGCCACTAAGCAATTTTAAAATAAGTTTAGGAGCCTAATCATAGCTGATGTCGTAGTTTGGGTTATATCTATTTTTCCCAACTTGACAAATCAGTCTCTTAAAAATGAAGTTTTTACATGAAAATACACATCATCTTACTACTGAAACAATATTGTTAATCAGGTCCTATAATTTGTTACCCAAATTACATATGGAATTACTGGATAGTCATGGGGATAAAGAAATCCCAGGGATTATACAGTTTGAGTTTTTTATATTACCAGTGAAACATTTTTTTCCTGGCAGCACTGTTTGCCACTGAGCCAACTAAAAGGCCAGGGTGTGTGTGTGATATAGGCAGAGACAAATGTTATTTTGGATTTAGTTTGGGTGTAAGCAGGAATGGTATAGGCAGGAAATTAAGACACTTTGGAAAACTTACTATAATACAAATGATTATACAAGGCTTCAGCATATTTGAGGTTGGGGTAAAGCCAGGTTGATGGAAGGGTTATTATAAGAGTTTGAAACTGGCAGGCCCTCCTACCACACCCATTTAAGGCCAAACACAGAATTTCAGTTAGTCAAGACTGTGAAGTTTCTCTAGTTCAATTCTTTCCCCTAATGCTTGAATCCCTAGGAGAGCATCTGATAAAAAGAGTTTATACAACCCCTCTCTGAACACTTCCAGTGAGAGGGAACTAGCTACTTCTATGGTAGTCACCAGCCAATTATTCAATTGGGGGATAGCTCGAATTATTAGAAGAGTTCTTAACCTTAAGCCAAAATTTGTTTCCATGTAAATTCTATTCATTGCTCCATGTTCCATCTCTGGAACCCTACTAAGTCAGTCTAATTGAATGATGGCAAATATCTGGCCATAGTTATCTTCCGTAGGTGAATACACACTGAGCAGCAGATTCAGCCTCAGCCTGAAAGCATTATAAGCAACAACTCTGTTCATTCAAATAGAGGTAACAACATAAAATCTGTGAAAGACTAATACCTCTTTCACAGTTTTAAACATTTAGACACTACTCTGAAATTTATATTAAAATATATTATATCCTCTGAATCCTAATATACTGCTGAGAACTAAAGAGTATTATTATTATATTAAAGATTATTGCCAATTTACAGAGGACGATACAGAGAGAACTGTGCTGTCTGATATGGTAGCCACACAGGACCTTATGAAGCATGTGAAATGGGGCTAGTTCTATTTGATACGTGCACACTTTAAAAAGTGTAAAATACATACAAGATTTCTAAGTCTATTCAAAGGGTCTTCATTAGTGAATTGAGGCCCCTAGTAAAGCTTGCATGAGAACACTGATTTAGGCAAGCACCTATGTTCATGCTTCTCTTAACAAAGGTTTTTATAACATTTTTCTCATTGTACTGCTTTATATTTAAAATCTCCTTAAGGACATGGTCCATACTTTTTTCACTTCTTAGCACCCAGTATGCACTTAATGAATATTTGACAAATACATGACACCAGTTAACAGCACTACCATTTAGAAGCTCATATTTCCATCATAATCAAAAGGACAGCATGAGATTCTGAAAAATGCTTTGTTGATATTCAAATTCACTGTATCTACAACATTTTCTAAATAGCCTTAAAATAAGGATTGTCTTTCTGACAGGAATGTGGAAATCTTTCCACTTAATTTATCTTTACTTAGTTTTCTCTCAAGACAAGAGGCATGAAATTGGGTGCAATGGAACTTGAACTTCTAGGACAAGAGAACAGTAATATTTAACAGTGTTTAGTTACATTAAAAAATAACTTCAAAGAAAAGTAATAATTTATTTTGAAATGGACTTATTTAATTGTATTTCCAATGTCCAGTACAGAATATAATTTGTGTTTACTCTTGCCCAAATTAATAAAAATCTATTTTTTTTCCTTCGTAATGAGACCTACATTGCTAATCTCACAGGTATGAGGATCAACTGAGACAATACATGTGTCCGTCACCCAAAACAGAACACAAATGTTTATACTAGTTCTTTTTTCCATTTTGTCACTTTACTTCTCTTTCTCATCTTCTCCCTCTCTCATCTTTGCCTTTCCTTTTTTTTTTTTTTTTTTTTTTTGAGACGGAGTTTCACTATTGTTACCCAGGCTGGAGTGCAATAGCGCGATCTCGGCTCACCGCAACCTCCGCCTCCTGGGTTCTGGCAATTCTCCTGCCTCAACCTCCTGAGTAGCTGGGATTACAGGCACGTGCCACCATGCCCAGCTAATGTTTTTTTGTATTTTTAGTAGAGACGGGGTTTCACCATGTTGACCAGGATGGTCTCGATCTCTTGACCTTGTGATTCACCCGCCTCGGCCTCCAAAAGTGCTGGCATTACAGGCTCGAGCCACTGCGCCCGGCCCTTTTTCTTTATTTGTTCTCCATTTACTTTCTCTTTCAATATTTCTTAATCATGAGATAAACATTTTTCAGTTTTTGAATACTATTTTATGTCCAGTTATTAATTTTAAGAGTAATGAAGTTAAAAAGTTAGTTTTACCTGTAGGGGGCTGCTTTACTCTTGTGCATTTGTGAATTCCATTAAAGAAATGGTTTTTCCTCAGGTCTTGAAATTTCAAGGACGTTACACTGTCTTAACCATATGACTTTTTATGATCCTAAACAGAGTCCATCTAAGGGTGAGGGTCATACTTAGTCTAAAAGCTAGTAATTTCTACCCCCACCCAAAGAGACAGTATGGAATAGCCAAGGAGCTGTCATATTCTACTCAGACAGCAACAAAGTGAAATGTTAAATTAATATTTTCTCTTAGGATAAATATGACTATATCCCAATTTGTATAGCTTTATATATTTATTGTACTATAAAACACCAAACTGCATTTTTGATGCCAGAATACTGTAAGATACAGAATTGCCTTCTCAGTAAAGGAAGGAAAACTATAACAAATAATATCACTTCAGTGATAAAGTTATTTTAAATCTTTGAAAATTGGCCACTTCCAAATTACCGCATTAATTATAATTTGAGAAATACAGTTCTATTAATAATAATATTCAGATAAAGTACTAACCAGCTAGTCCTGAGGGTTGAACCTTCATCATTCAAAGTCTCTCTTACATGTAAAACTAACTTTCTTCTCAGAAAGCATGGTGTATGTACACCACAAAGCAATCTTACTTTGGTGATTAAATCTGAGAGTGTTACCACTGCCCATATCAATGACAACTAAAACATACATATGGATTACAATGTTGTCAGATGCCCTCTTGGAATTTTACATATGCTAAAATTCGAGCATTATTTTCCTCATGTTTACAGAAGTAGTTAAATATTTTATTCAAGGTTGCATACCTAGTAAGAAGTAAAGCCAAGCAGGAGTGAACATATAGGCATTCTGGTTCTAGAATTCATGCTTTTAATGGCAATGCTTAACTGCTTGCTCAATTAATATGGCTCATACTTTGTACACTCTGGATGCACAAACAATATGACAGCACACTAATAGGAAAATTAAATGTTATAAAAACTACAAAATCTCCTGGAAGATCATTTTTCAGGCTCTCAATATTAGCTGACTTTGCATGTCAAAGCAGAATGTAGAAAAAACATAATTGGCTCTCATTTAAATTGTTTTTTTTTCTGTACATACCAATGTTCAGTTAATCATAGCCTTCAATTAGCAGAACATTCCACTAATGACCATGAGGCAAAAGAGAAGCCTTATATTATTTTTTCACTATCTATATAATGTTTACATAAATCTCAGGCACATATAACTGGGAACATCTTTCTCTATGGGTGTTATCTCTCTTTAATATTCAAACTCAATATATTTTCAAAGTTTAGATTTGGTTTGTATAAGTTCTTTTATCGGTGAAATAGCTTCACTGTCATTCAGTGCAGTTTTGTAGACTAACCTGAAACGTACACGTGCCAATGACCACATAATTATTGCCACCATATGCAATTAGGTTTCCTGAATCCCCAGCCTCAAAGGGATTAAATTCTACCACATGCACATAATCTTCACAATCCACAGTGTAGGCAGCATTTCTTGAGGGATCTTGCTTCATCTTGTATGTCAAAATTCAAGCAGCTGCAAGAATTAAATAGCCTTCTACTGGACAAGGTCACGAAACTGTGGATTACAGCACAGATACAATTAGAACGGTCAAAGTATCAGTCATTCCACAAATGCATCAAAATAAGGTTGTGGTGTTACAATGAGATAGCTCAAAAGAAACATTTAAAGTACTTATCAAGGGATAAGTACTTTATTAAATCCAGTTATTAATGGTTCCACATTTGCTCCACAGCTGTTTTCCATATCTTTGATTATAGCAGACAATAACACCATAAAGCTCTGTTTAGATTATGTAAAAGAAACAGTATTCCATATTAAGATGGAATCATTTTAATAGCAAATACGTTAATAAAAATCAACGATAATCAACATTTGTGAAGCATTTGTAGGTGCCAAATTAAGCATCTTACTGACATGATTGATATCTGTACAAACATAAAAGCAGGTACTACCTCTTGTCTCCATTTTGTAGATGGAGAAACTGAGGCTTCCGTAGGTTAACTTGCCAAGCTCATAAGCAGAACCAGGATTTGCAAAAGTTCATTGTGTGTGGAGAACCAGTGCTAATGAAGAAAAACACAGCCTCCTGGCTTGAAGGAGATCACAATTTTAGGGATAGTTATGATTCAACGTGAAAAGTGCTATCATATAAACAGATACAAAATACAGGATCTGTTTAAAGGAGTGCCAAAATGTGTGATATAAAAATAATATTCAGGGGGCCAGGGAGAGGGAGAGCATCAGGATAAATAGCTAATGCATGCGGAGCTTAACAGCTAGGTGATGGGTTGATAGCTGCAGCAAACCACCATAGCACACATTTACCTTTGTAATAAACCTGCACGTCCCGCACGTGTATCTCAGAACTTAAAATTTAAAAAAATAATATTTTTTAAACTAGGCACGAGACCTTAACTAACCTGTCAAGGATTAGTGTGCACTCTGGAAGTAGCATTCCCTTATGAGAATTACGGGTTTTAGAGTTTTTGTTTTTTGTGTTTTAATTCGACACAAGGGTTGTCCTGAAAACAGTTGGGCTCAGTAACAAACATATCAAGCACCTGAAGAGTATTGAGAATCAGACGAGTCCCACCTGGAGACGCTTATAAACTAGTACCCTCAGGAATGGACATCCGGGACTGGAGACTTGTTAAAGGTGACCAGAAAGTGTTACGGACACGGAGGCAGAGAGGTATAAGAAGTGCAAGAGATTCCAGGTCAGGAAATTGTCCAGTCCCCACGACCACTGATAATTAAAGCAGTGCCCAGGGACCTCACCGTACACGTTGGGCAGGATTTGCCCCCGTGAAACCAAAGAGCAGAGAAGAAGGGAGGGAAAAAGAGAAGTCCCTGCAATGAACCCCGACACCTCTACCAGGACCAGGCGAGTTCCACAAGACCCCGCTCCCTCCTCCCGGAGCCCAAGGCGGGACAGAAGATCTCCCGGGGATAGAGTGGCAGGGCGGGACGGCCGGCAAAAAACCGTCGCGGCCTCCTGAGGCTCCCCGCACGATACGCACCGCAGAGCGCCGGGAAGCGACCAGAGGCAAGCTGGTCTCGGATGCGGGCGGCCGCGACGCGCGCCGGCTCTGCTTCCGGGTCGGAGGGCGAGCGCAGCGATTGGCTTCCGAGGCCTCCCGCGAGGTTTGAAATGTACTCGGCTGCTACTGCGGCGGCAGCGGTGGAGGGGCGGTAGGTGGGGGATCTTTCTGCACACTCTAGCTTGCGCCTTCGGGTGTACCCGTAACCAGGTAAGTCTTGCGTTTGTCCCACCTGTCCTGTCGCATGTTTAAGCGGCGATTCAGGCTGTACTTTTCGAGGGTGCTTTGCACAATAATATCTCGGTCGTAGCAAAGTGCAGTCCGACCGAGGTATTAAGGTGCAGTGACTTCGCCCTGGAGCTCTGGTTGGGCTGGGGGGTGTAGGTGGAGTTCACGGTATCTAGCGATGGAATTGCAAGGCCCTGAAGGTTCGTCTGCAGCTTGTAAGACAGGCCCATAGTCGCCTGCTTAACTTCCATTAGTTAGGCAGGAAACCAGGGTTCTAGTCCCATGATGTACTCAGACTCCAACTTTCCCCTTACTCAACTTTCCCCTACCCCTGATTAAAGCCTCCCAAGGAACCTTTGGGACTTGCGCTCTAACACTGATAATGACTTCGAGTGCCATTTTAAAATTGAGCACCTACTAAATGCCTGGCACTAGGTGGGTTATGTACTTGTTTCACTAACATCTCATTATTCTGTGAGGTAGGAATTCCCTTCCTGGTTTTGCAGGTGAAGAAACTTGTGCTCATCAGATTTTAAATACCATAAATGGGGGAGCCTGGAAGCGAACCCTGTGGTATCTGACTTGAAAGTGTAGTTCTTTCAACCATTTCACACTGCCTGCCCAGTGACAATTTTCTGTCTCACAGTTTGTGTTCTAGAGCAGCTTGGAATCCAATTTTTTTTTTTTAAAAAAAAAACAAGTGTTTATTATCGCTGCTGTCTTTTGCTACCTGTTTTTTGTATGGTGAAGCCTGCCATTCAGAGTGCTGGCATATTTATTGTCTCATTGACTCACAGCGGACTGGAATGTGAGTATTTCTGTGTGATGATGCCTCCAACTAGGCAACCATGGGTAAGGCTTATCCCATAGGCTCCCACAGCCAGCTAGCTACAGGAAAAGCGGGCTAGACCAGGGGTTGGCAAACTAGCTGTGCTGCCTGTTTTTGTGCAGCCATCTCCTGAGCTAAGAATGAGTTTTACATGTTTGTGTGGTTGGGGAACAAAGAGGAAAAGAATAATGTTTTGTGATTTGTAAAACTTACATGAAATTCAAATTTTAGTGTCCATTAAAAAAGTTTTCATGGAGCACAGCTATGCTCATTTGTTTGTTTGTGTGTGTCCGTGGCTGTTTTCACACTACAGGTCAAAGTGAGTAGTGTTATGCCTCAAATATTTATACTGTTTTTTCCTTTCCAAAAAGTTAGCTGATCCCTGAATGACACTCTTGGTTTTCTGTCACCCATAGTAATGCTTTGGTGTTTTTTTTTTTTTTAAATATATATGTATATAAGATGGAGTCTTGCTCTGTTGCCTAGGCTGGAGCGCAGTGGTGTGATCTTGGCTCACTGCAACCTCCACCTCCCGGGTTCAAGCGATTCCCCTGTCTCAGCCTCCCGAGTAGCTAGGATTATTGGTGCATGCTACCACACCCAGCTAATTTTTAGTAGTTGGGGTTTCACCGTGTTGGCCAGGCTGATCTCAAACTCCTAATCTCAGGTGACACACAAGCTTCGGCTTCCCAAAGTGCTGGTATTACAGATGTGAACCACCGTGCCTGGCCAATGCTATTTTACTTTTAACTCAGAACAACTTAGAAACTCATAATGCATAATAATAGCTAATGTGCTTTTATGCGTGCCAGGCACTGTTCTAAAAGTTTTACTTGTGTTTACATTGTTTATAAAACCCTATTGGATCGGGTTTTCATTTTCATTATGAGGAAGTTGAGACAGGGAAAGGTGATGTAACTCGGCCAAGATCTCACAACTAGTAAGTGGTGGAGCCACATTTCAGAATAGTCTAATTCCCAAGTAAGTCTTCATTCATAGCAATCAAATCTCATAATACTACCTTGAAATAATAGCAGTAAGTAATTTACTCCTAAAGATTTATTTTAGGAGTAATACCCAGACTATATACCCATATACCAAACATATACCCAGACTATAAATCTTGGGTATATAAAACATTGGCACTACCTACCTCCAATTATTTTTGAAAGACTTTTGTGTGCATCAGGAGAAGTTATTTAGCATGCTTTAAGAAGACATCTTGGGTTTATGCTGTTTGTCCATTTATAAACTGAGTGACATGGGATATTATTTTAGGTAAAATGAGGGTAATAATACGTCTGTCTTATGAGACATTTATGAGAATTGAATGAGGTAATCAATGTTAAGCTTTCAAAAAGTATCTGACACCAAATAGGCTCCTATTAGCTATTTTATTGGTTTTGTAATACTGTGTAACAAACCACTTCAAAAGTCACCGTTTTTAAATACCCATTTGCTTATGATTCTGTGGATCAGCAATTTGGGCAAGACACTGCTAGGTGATATTCTAGTGGTCACACAGAACACAATTCCTCCAGTAACAGGTTGTGACAACACATGTGAAATGTCTACTAGGGAAGCTTATTAGAGGTTCAGTGCCCAGGGTTTTTATTGGGGGCTGAACATAAAGGCATCCATTGTCTGACATGTACCAAAATTTCAGACTCAGAAGGAAAGCAAGTGTTTAACATAAACTATATTGTTTGTATGAACAGTTTAGCACAGTGAGCCACTCTTACTGGAAATGCTTCTGAAATCTAAGTTCCTGGACTGGACTCCAGCTTCAAAGAGGATAGCATTGAGGCCTATTGTGTTAATACTTATGCAACACACCACTTAAGGCCTAAGCTCAGAACTCCCGCAGCATCATTCTTGCCACATTCTGTTGGTGAAATCGAGTCACAAGGCTGGTCCATATTCAGAGGGGTAGATAAATAGACCACCTCTTTTGGGACAATATGGGATGGGAGGAAATTGGCTTTTTTTTTTTTTTTTTTTTTGCAATCTATCAGATATTATCTATCCTCAAAACAATTATACGTATTTAAATACAGCTTTAGATGTGTTTGTCTGTAATTACAAGTTTGCAATAAATTTGCATATCTTGTGTGAATTTTCAGAAGTAAAGCCTGGATTTTGTTTTTTCAAAAGATTTGGCTTAAGAAACTAAAGGCGAGGAAAATATGATTGTGCAGAAATTGTATTATTTTATTTTCCTAAATTTAATTAAAAGCAATCTTGGTAAATATGAAATGACCTCTCATTCACTGTATATTTTTCTTTATCTGTGCTCGCTTATACATGTTAAATGTTAATTTCCAGTTAACATAAGGTACTTTAACTTTGTATTCTGTCCTACTTTAAGATAATGGCTGTGCTTAATCAGAAGTCTGTCTTGGATATGATTAAAGAGTTTCGAAAGAATTGGCATGCTCTTTGTAACTCTGAGAGAACTACTCTATGTAGTGCAGACTCCATGCTCTTGGCACTGCAGCTTTCCATGGCAGAGAACAACAAACAGGTTGGTAAACTATATTTAGGTTAACTTGCGTTTTTAAAGCAAAATTTCATTGCTGACCATTTGAATAAACTTAAGCCTAAGAATATTAATTTCTTTATAATATGTGCCCTTCTATGATAATACACTATTTTCACAAGTGCCTCTATATATCTGTGTCAAAATATTACAATTGAATTTGAAATGAATTATTTCAAAATTAAGCCCTTCCCATGTATAATTATACATGGGATATGCACATTCGATGTTTAATAGGAAGACTTAGGATAAACATGTAACCATTATTATGGTGGTCAAATTATTTTTATGTAATAAGACTTCCTTTGTTCCCTAAACTTTTAAAAACTACTGGCTCTTATATCTCAATCCTGGAAATACTCCTAATCTGCACTGAGATGCTGGAAACTGCCTTTAAAAAATCTCCACGCAGTGATTCTTACTTAGGTAGCTTGAGCCAAACTAGTGGTTGGAATTAAGCCCTAGCTAAAGGGCTGGAGGTGTTCAGATGACAGAAGGATAATGTAGCATAGAGTGGTAAGGGGAGGATTTGTGATATTAGATAGATTTTAGATTAGGAAGAGAAGGCTGTAGAGGAGGGATGATGAGGAGGGTTAGTTCAGAAGAAGGGTCCAGGGGAATCAAAGTTATAGTTTGAATTTGGTAAAGTTACTGGCTTGACCAGAGAAGAGGATTTTTGAAGGGTGGAATTAGTTTCAATTCTAGGTCTTTTGGTCTAGATATTGAAATTACATTCTGATGAGTTATTTTAATTTTATGTCAGTAGTTTCCAGATTTTTAGATTCCATAGACCAGTAAAATTTCTAAAAAAGTATTAGACACTGACAGATTTTAACCATTTCTCATTTTGGCAAATAGGCCCATTGAGAAAAAATAGTTACTATATACTATGATCATCATTTTGTAAAAGGAAGAGTATTTTAACAGTTAAGAATTAAAAAGTGTAAAATCTTAAAACAGGGATGGTCTTTTCTACCCATGAATAGTTGGCAGTTTTGCATATTTTAAACACTGCATGTTAAGATAATTTTTGAATATCTAAAAAAATGACAAAATGTTATTTTACTTTATGTAGTCATTTTTTGAATGAATATTGTATTTTTACTGTGTGTTAGACATCATTGTAAAAATTGGAACTATAGTAATGAAAGAAGTCTGTTCTTATATAGTTAAAACTTTCTGGGAAAAGACAGTACTGTAAGATATTTAGTCTTTTGGGACATAATAAATGCTACAGAAAAGAATAAATCGGATGCAGCAACTAAGGAATATGCAGAGTTCGGGGTGAAAGTGTTGTTGGAATTTGAAATAGGATGTTCAGGGAAGGCCTTATCTGGAAAGTACCATTTAAGCAAAGATTTGAAAGAGGGGAAGGCATTAGACATGAGGATTTTTATGGGAAGGGACTACCTCAGGCAAAGGGAGGAGCCGGTGCGGCGGACCTGAAGTGGGACTATGCCTGACATGTTCCAGGAACAGTAAAAAGGCCAATGTAGCTCTTTGAATAAATGTTAGTCTCTTTCCCTACACTGATTACTTTTTTCTCTTTTTCTGTTTTTGAGTTTCTGCTGTATGTCAGGCGTTGTGATATCTGTTGGGGTTAAAATGGTGAGCAAAACCAGATTTGACTCCTGCCATCATGAAGCATATTACCTAGTAGATAAGGCAGGCATTAAGTAGAAGATCATACAAATAAATGTAAACTAGTAGCCATGAAACGAATATGATGCTCAGACACAAGACAGTTGACTTGATCAGAGAGATCAAGCTGAGCCCTTAATTGTACTCTTTGGTCCAGAGCCTCTTTTTTACGTTCTTCAGGGAATGAACCTTCAATTTTCTGCCAAGATAGATGATTATTCTCCCCTACCACAATAGAAATTAATTGTTAGGCAAAAATCAAAGCAAAGATTACCCCGAGAGATAAACACAATACTGGAATGACTTCAAGAATCGCTTCATTGGCAAGTCTCTTCACCATTGCCTTCCACTGGGCAGATTGTTTTTTTAGAAGTCATATTAAGAGTGTTGCCTTTAGAAGGCTTCGGCTTTATGTGCCAGAAAGGGTCTCTGATTCAGCTTTCTACCTTTCTTGGGCTCTCCTTTGTGTTTTAAACTTTGCGCTCAGGGTTTATAAAAACCAGGTTCTAGAGTTTCAGGGAGTAGTGGATGCCTTGAAACAAACACAAGTCCTAGCTTTTGCTAACCCTTCCATATTAGCACTTTCTCATCATTTTTGACCTTTTGTGGTTTCTCTTCTCTTATAGACTATTTAGGCCTGCTTTTAAAAAGTTTTTCTATTTTCTTTTGTGGTTTTAGGTATTCTGTACCAGGTTGTTTTTCTGCATATCAAATCAGCTATATTACACTGTTGGTGTGTCTGTTTTAAAATTGTAACAGATGGGGCTGGGTACAGTGGCTCACGCCTATAATGCCAGCACTTTGGGAGGCTGAGGCGGGCAGATCACGTGGGGTTAGGAGTTCAAGTCCAGCCTAGCCAACTTGGTGAAACCCTGTCTCTACTAAGAAGACAAAAATTATCTGGGCATGGTGGTGGACACCTGTAATCCCAGCTACTCTGGTCATATCAGACTGCTACATTTTATTTATTGGTGGATCTTCAGACTGACGTTCTTTTGTGTTAGTTTTGTCTTGAAATGAAGTGTTTGCACTGAGCAAGAGGTTCTTTAGGCTCCTTGTTTAAGTAGTTACATGATAGACACATCTTTATCGTGCATGTGGCAGTTAGAATTTACATTTATGGGCCAGGCACACTGGATCAGACCTGTAATTGCAGCACTCTGAAAGGCCAGGATGGGCAGATCGCTTCAGTCCAGAAGTTCCAGACCAGCCTGGGCAGCATGATAAAACCTTGTGTCTACAAAAAAATACAAAAATTAGCTGTGCGTGGTGGTATGCGCCTGTGGTCCCAGCTACTTGGGAGACTGAGATAAGGATCACTTGAGCCTGGGAGGTTGAGGCTGTAGTGAGCCGAGATCATGCCAGTGCACTCTAGCCTGGCCAACAGAGTGAGACCCTGTCTCAAAAAAAAATAAATAAATAAATAAAGAATTTACATTTTTGTCAGCAATGGAAGAGAGTACCATTTTTTTTAAATCCCTCTTTCCATATTAGATGGCAAATTTTATTAGAAAAAAGTGGTATTTCATTTTAATTTTCTGGACAACTACCATGTTTAAAAATTTATTTAAATGTTTATTTGATCATACAAGTATCTTTTTTTCATAGTAGATTCATTTTTAATAATGAAATAAACTAGAAATAATCTAAATGTGTATCACTTGGAGTTTGGTCCTATATAGCATTGTAAATCACCAGTGGAATAGTATACAATAATTAAATAGCTTGTGTAGATGTACATATATTGACATGGAAAAATATTCAAAATATATTATTAATAAAACAGAGCAGTTCTGTATTATAGCTAAGAATAAATGCTCAGGAGTCAGTTGGCTTGGATTCATAGCCTAGTTCAGCCTTTCAGCTGATGGCCTTAGGCAAATCACTTAATTTTTAAAAAATTTAATTTTTTAAATTGACAAAAAATTTTATTTATCATGTATAAATATTTTGAAATATGTATACGTTGTAAAACGGCTTAACAGAGCAAATTAATATACATTACTTCACATTCTCAGCATTTTTGTGATGAGAACACTTAAAATGTATTCTTTGAACAGTTCTCAAAGATACAGCACAGTGTTATTAACTATCAACACCATGTTGTACAATAGATCTCTTAAAATTATTCCTCCTAAGTGAAATTGTATATACTTTGATGAGTATCTCCCCTTCCACCCCACCCATTGTGCCCCCACATCCCCTAGTAACCATCATTGTCTTTCTAATTCTGTAAGTTCTACTTTTTAACACACTACTTGTAAGTGAGATCATGTGGTATTTGTTTTTCTGTGCCTGGCTTATTTCTCTTAATATAATGTTCTCTAGGTACATCTATGTTGTTACAAATGGCAGGCTTCCCTCTTTTATAAGGCTGAATAGCATTCCATTGTGTATATATACCACATTTTCTATCCATTCATAAACTGATGGTTACTTAGGTTGATGCCATGTCTTACTTTTGTGAACAATGCAGGAATGGCCATAGTAGTACTGATCTCTCTCTACTACTATTTCATTTCTTTGGATATATATACAGTATTGGGATTGCAGGATCATAGGATAGTTTTTTTTTTTATTTTTTGAGAAACTGTTATACTGTAATGCTTATACTAATTACATTTCTACCAACAGTGTACAAGGGTTCCCTTTTATTCACTTTTTTAAAACACTTTTGTTTTTTCAATAAACAAACTTTTTTTTTAAACACTTTTGTTTTTTCATTCTAACAGGTGATAACTTACTGTGGTTTTCGTTTGCAGTTTTCTGATGATTAGTTATGTTGAACATTTTTTTATATACCTCTAGGCAATTTGTGTATCTTCTTTTGGGAAATGTCTATTCAGATCATTTGTTGAATTCTTAAAAATTATTTTTAAAATTTATTATTTAGAGACAGAGTCCCAGTACGTTGCCCAGGCTGTACTTGGACTCTGAGGCTCAAGAATCCTCCTGCCTCAGCCTTCCAAGTGATTGGAACTGTAGGCATGTACCATTACATCCTGCGTCTTTGCCCATTTTAAAAAATGTGGTTGTTTTCTTATTATTGAGTTTTAAAAATATATCTTGGATATTAACCTTTTATCCAATATATGATTTTGATGTATTTTCTCTCATTCCATAGGTTGTCTCTTCACTATGTTGATAGTTTCTTCGGCTGTACAGAAGCTTTTTAGTTTGATATAATCCCATTGATCTATTTTTGCTTTTGTTGTCTTTGCTTTTGAGTTTATGTCCAAAAAACCATTCCCTGGATCAGTGTTATGGAGTTTCTCCTCTATGGTTTTTTTCTAGGACTTTTACAGTTTCAAATCTTAAATTTAACGCTTTAATCCATTTTGATATTCCTTCTTCCTAGCCATGAGCATGGACAACTGAGTATCCAGTTGTCCTGACATTTATTGATTAGACTGTTCTTTCCCCATGAGCCATGAGCATGGAATGTTTTTCCATTTGTTGGTGCCATCTCTGATTTCTTTTAATTGTAGAGATCTTTCACCTCACTGGCTGACTGTATTTCCATGTATTTTATTCTTTTTATGGCAATTGTGAATGAGGTTGCATTCCTGATTTGCTTCTAGACTTGACTACTGCCCAAAGCAATTTATAGATTCAATGCTATTCCTGTCAAATTACCAAGAACGTTATTCACAGACCTAGAAGAAGCTATTTTAAAATTCATATGGAACCCAAAAAGAGCCCAAATAGCTAAGGCTATTCTAAGCAAAAAGAAGAAAGCTGGTGGCATCACACTACCTGACTTCAAACTGTACTAAAGGGCTACAATAATCAAAACAGCATGGTATAGGTACAATAACAGACACTTAAACCAATGGAACAGAATACAGAGCCCAGAAATAAGACCACACACCAACAACCATCTGATCTTCAACAAAGCTGTTAAAAACAAGCAATAAGGAAAGGATTCTCTATTCAATAAATAGTGCTGAGATAACTGGCTAGCCATATGTAGAAGATTGAAACCGGACCCTTCCTTACAGCGCAGATAAAAATAAACTCAAAATGAATTAAAGACTTAAATGTAAAACACAAAACTATAAAAACCCTGGAAGACAACCTAGGCAATACCATTCTGGACATAGGCATGGGCAACAATTTCATGATGAAGACGCCAAAAGCAATTGCAACAAATGCAAAAATTGACAAATAGGATCTAATTAAAGAGCTTGTACATAGCAAACAAAACTATCAACAGAGTAAACAGACAACATACAGCATGGGAGAAAATGTTTACAAACTATGGATCAGACAAAAGTCTTATATCTAGCATCTATTAAGAATTTAAACAAATTTACAAAAAAAACCCAACCCCATTGAGAAGTAGGCAAGGGGCTGGGCACAGTGGCTCATGCCTGTAACCCCAGCACTTCGGGAGGCTGAGGTGGGTGGATCACCTGAGGTCTGGAGTTTGAGACCAACCTGGCCAATATGGTGAAATCCATCTCTACTAAAAATATAAAAATTAGCCAGGCTATGGTGGCTCATGCCTGTAATCCTATCTACTTGGGAGGCTGAAGTGGGAGAATCGCTTGAACCTGGGAGGTGGAGGTTGCAGTGAGCCAGGATTCTGCCACTGTACTCCAGCCTGGGTGACAGTGACAGAGTGAGATCCTGTCTCAAAAAAGGAAAAAAAAAAAAGAGAAATAATTGATACAACAAACCCTTATGACGTGAATTTACCTATATAACAAACCTGCCCATGTATCCCTGAACTTAAAAGTTCAGAAGAAAAAATTCATTTTGAGTTCAGGATGAGATAAGAGTTTAATTTCATTCTTCTGCAGGGGATACCCAGTTGTCCCAACATTTATTGATTAGACTGTTCTTTCCCCATTAGGTGTTCTTGATATCATTTTTTGAAAACCAGTTGCCATTAGGTGTTCTTGATATCTTTTTTGAAAACCAATTGCCTATAAATTTGTGGATGTATATCTTGGTTCTCAATTCTGTTCCAGTGGTCTTTCTGTATGTTTTTATGCTAGTACCATGCTATTTGGATTACTGTAGTTTTGTAGTATATTTTGAAGTTAGGTTTTTTGTGATGCTTTCAGCTTTGTTCTTTTTGCTCAGGATTGTTTTGGCAATTTGGGGTCTCTTGTACTTCCATACAAATTTTAAAATTGTTTTTTGTATTTCAAAAATGGCATTGGAATTTTGTCAGGAATCACATTGAATCTGTACATTGCTTTGGATAGTATGGACATTTTAACAATATTAATTCTTCATTTCATCAATATGAGATAACTCCATATATTTGTATCTTCTTTAATTTCTTTTATCCATGTTTTATAGTTTTCAGTGTGCAGATCTTTCATCTCCTTGGTTAAATTTATTTGTAAAAATTTTGTTTTTTAGTTGTTGTAAATGGGATTGTTTTCTGGATTATTTTTTCAGATTGTCTTTAGTATATTGAAATGATACTGATTTTTGTAATTTGATTTTTGTATCTTGCCACTTTACAGAATTTGTTTATTTTATAGTTTTTGGTGGAATCTTTATGTTGTTTCTGTATATGAGAAACATGTTATCTATCAACAGGAACAGTTTCACTACTTTCTTTCTAATTCAGATGCCTTTTATTTCATTTTCTTACCTAACCACTCTGGCTACACCTTCTAGTACTATGTTGAACAGAAGTGGGAAGTATAAGCATCCTTGTCTTGTTCCTGATCTTAGAGGGAAAGCTTTCAACTTTTTTCACTATTGAGTATGATATTAGATGTGTGTTTGTCATATATGGCCTTTCTCATGTTGAAATATTTTCTTTTATATCTAATGTGTTGACAATTTGTATAAAGAGAGGATATTTAATTTTGTCAAATGTTTTTTCTGTATCTTTTGAAATGATTATATTGTTTTGTTATTCATTCTGTTATGTGGCATATTTTGCTTACAGATTTACATATGTTGAATCATCCCTGGTATGAATCTGACTTTACCATCATGAGTGGTCCTTTTAATGTGCTGTTTAACTTGGCTTCCTAGTATTTTGTTGAGGGATTTTGCATGTGTGTTCATTATGGATATTGACCTCTAATTTTTTTTCTTGTAGTGTTCTTGTGTGGTTTTGGTATCAAGGTCATGCTTGTTTCATTAAATGAGTTTGGAAGTATTCCCTCTTCAATTTTTTGGAAGAGTTCTTAAGTGCACACAAAACATTCTTCAAGATAGATGATATTTTAGCCCACAAAACAATTCTTAACAAATTTAAGAAGGTAGAAATCATACTGAGTGTCTTTTCTGATTACAATGGTATGTAACTAGAAATCAGTAACAGGAAGATTTTTTTTTTTTTTGAGACGGAGTTTCGCTCTTGTTACCCAGGCTGGAGTGCAATGGCACGATCTCGGCTCACCGCAACCTCCGCCTCCTGGGTTCAGGCAATTCTCCTGCCTCAGCCTCCCGAGTAGCTGGGATTACAGGCACGAGCCACCATGCCCAGCTAATTTTTTGTATTTTTAGTAGAGACGGGGTTTCACCATGTTGACCAGGATGGTCTCGATCTCTCGACCTCATGATCCACCCGCCTCGGCCTCCCAAAGTGCTGGGATTACAAGCTTGAGCCACCGTGCCCGGCCAGGAAGATTTTTTTTTAAATTAACAAACACGTGGAAATTAAACAACATGCTCCTGAGCAACCAATGGTTCAAAGAATAAATGAAAAGGAAATTTTAAAGATCTTAAAAAAAAATGGAAGTACAACATACCAAATCTTATGGGATGGAGCAAAAGCAATCTTAAGAGGAAAGCTTATAGCAATAAACACCTACATGAAAAAAAAATCTTAAACTTAACATTACACCAAAAGAAACTAGGAAAAGAACAATACACTAAGTCCAAACTTAGCAGAAGGAAAGAAATAATAAAGATGAGAGCAGAAGTAAATGAAATAGAGACTAGAAAAACAATAGAAAGATCAGTGAAACTAAGAACTGACTTTTTGATAAGATACACGAAATCAACAAACCTTTAAGTAAACTAAGAAAAAAAAGGCTCAAAAAAACTAGAAATGAAAAAGGATACATTACAACTAATACCACAGAAATAAAACAGATCATAAAAGAATACTATGAACAATTTGTATGCCAACAAATTGGATAACCTAGAAGAAATGGATAAATACTGTGGCATATACTATCTACCAAGACTGAATCACGAAGAAGTAGGAAATCTGAATATACCAATAAAAAGTTAGGATATTGAATGAGTCATAAAAGGTCTTTTATTAAAGAAAAGCCCAGAACCTGATTGCTTTACTGCTGAATTGTACCAAACATTTAAAGAACTAATACGATTCCTTCTCAAACTCTTCCAAAAACATGCAGAGGAGAGAACTCTTTCTTTCTTTTTTTTTTTTTAAATTTTTTTTTGTTTATTATTTTTAAAGATGGGGTTTCACCATATTGGTCAGGCTGGTCTCGAAATTCTGACCTCAGGTGATCCGCCCATCTCAGCCTCCCAAAGTGCTGGGATTCCAGGCGTGAGCCACCGCGCCCGGCTGAAAACACTTTCAAACTCATTTTGTGAGGCCAGGAGGTATTCTCCTCGTAGACTTTCTGTTTATATCCTTTGCTTATTTTACTCTTGAGTTGTTTTTGTCTCCCAATTTTTGTTTTTGTTATGAGACAGGGTCTCGCTCTATTACCCAGGCTGGAGTGCAGTGGCACAATCTTGGTTCACTGCAACCTCAGCCTCCTCAGGCTTAGGTGCTTCTTCTACCTCGGCCTTCCAAGTAGCTGGGACTACAGGGATGTACCACTATGCCCAGCTAATTCTTTTATTTCTTATAGAGACAGGGTTTCTCAATGTTTCTCAGTCTGATCTTGAACTCCTGGGCTCAAGGGATCTGCCTGCCTCCACCTCCCAAAGTGCTGGGATTACAGGCATGAGCCACTGTCTGACCTCTTTCTTACTTGAAATTTTTTTTTTTTTTTTTTTTTTTTTTGAGATGGAGTCTCACTTTGTCAACAGGCTGGAGGGTAGTGGCACGATCTTGGTTCACTGCAACCTCCGACTCCCTGATTCAAGCAATTCTCCTGCCTCAGCCTCCCAAGTACCTGGGATTACAGGCACGCACCACCATGCCCAGCTAATTTTTTTTTATTTTTGGTAGAGATGTGATTTCACCATGTTGGCCAGGATGGTCTTGATTTCGTGACCTCATGATCCACCTACCTCAGCCTCCCAAAGTGCTGGGATTACAGGTGCCTGGCGTATTTGGAATATTTCTATATGTATTTTAGATATTCTCTGTTATAAATTTCGTTGGTACTGTAAGGGAGGCAAAATTGTACCTCCACCCTTTTAGAGCTTTTTTTGTCTGGGCCTGAGAATTAAATTGACATCAGACAGATCAACAGGAGAAAATCATGCAAATTTAATATGAGTTTTACATGGCACAGGAACATTCGTAAGGAAATGAAGACCAAAAGACAAGTTAGAGTTGAACACTTGCATACTGAATGGGAGAATGAGTAGTAAAAGGCAAAGAAACTTGGCCTGGGATGTTTAATTGGATGGAGTAGTGGCCAGGAAATAAAGCTTAGTTTAATAAGGTTTGTTTGTAGAGATTTTCCTGGACCTCAGCTTACACTCTTTGATGATAAGACTGTTACTTGTATAAAGAGGGTATCTTCACATGGGAATTTTGTCTTCTGCTTTGAAGAAACAGAAGGAAATTCATAGTGATCATCTTACACCTGCTATTTTTCAAGAACTTTTAACTTAGATTTTCATTTTGCCAGAATGGCATAATTTGAGCGTGGGGTGATCTTCTAGTTTTACCTTTAATTTTTACCTTTTCTCCATTTTACCTACTTTCACTGGATGCATTTCCCTTACATTGTTCTACCTGCATTTATGTGAGCTACCATTCTACTGGGTCTTAGGTCTAGTATGATCTTCTTTACCTTGGTTTCCCAGCGCTGTTTCCACATCAGTTTTTAAAGTAGAGCACGTTGTTTGCTTTTTCAGCTTACTTTCCCATTCATAGGCTTACTGGTTTGTGCTGTTGTTAACTCAGTCACTTAAGCTAGATACCCTATTTTTATTTTATTTTTTTTATCCTTTAGCAATGTAAAGAAATAGTACTAAGGTAAATGATGGATTATGAGAATGTCGAAGAAACAAAATAGACTAGGTAAGTGTTAACCTTGGTGACTATACACTGGAAAATAATGAGAGAAAAATAGAGGCAATTTTTAAGAATCAGTGTTGTATAGTGATTGAAGACTATTATTTTGGAATGAGACTATATTCAAATCACCTCCTTTCATTTATTTATAAATTACTTCTAAGGATATAAATAGATTTTATCAACAAGCTAAGTGAAATGTACCCTGAAAAAACTTTAACCCTCATTGTAAAAATTCTGACATACTGAAATATTCAATCCACGTCAGTTTTTCTTCAGGATTTGTCTATGTAGCTGTCACTCAGGGTCTCTATCTACTTGCTAATTTTCTACTTACTAATTCACTTAATTCAGTGTGAAAGTTCAGTCTCTGAGTGAGAAAGAAGAGGTTAGTTGTAACTGAGTTTTTCACAGTTAGTATATGTGTGTACACATGTGTAGTGGTGTGGTAGGTTACAGTTCAGTTTTATTTCAACTTTTCACATGCAGAGTTAGCTCAGACCTCCTCGACTGCTCAGACTTCCAAGCACTCAACAATGAGACGACGTGCATATATGTCTGCAGGTGCATTCATAAGTAGCATATAGTAATAAAAGGTAGTTAGAGTTTGTTGTATATATATCCATTACCTATATTTTTTATCCTATGTTTGAGCTCTATTTAGATTTTGAATTCTCTGAAGTTTGAGAACTTGAGTCTTTTTTTAAAAAATGTATTTATTATGATTTAAGTTCTGGAGTACATATGCAGATCGTGCAGGTTTGTTACATAGGTATACATGTGCCATAGTGGTGGTATGCTGCATCCATTGCCCCATGATCTACATTAGGTATTTCTTCTAATGCTGTCCCTCCCCAATCCCCCACCCCCTGCTATTCCTCCCTTAGCCTCCCACCCCCCAGGCCCCAGTGTGTGATGTTCCCCTTCCTGTGTCCATGTGTTCTCGTTGTTTAGCACCCACTTATAAGTGAGTACATGCAGTGTTTGGTTTTCTGTTCTTGTGTCAGTTTGCTGAGAATGATGGTTTCCAGTTTTATCCATGTCCCTGCAAAGGACATGAATGCATCTTTTTTATGACTGCATGGTATTTCATGGTGTATATGTGCCACATTTTCTTTATCCAGTCTATCACTGATGGACATTTAGGTTGGTTCCAAGTCTTTGCTATTGTGAACAGTGCCACAATAAACATATGTGTGCATGTGTCTTTATAATAGAATGATTTATAATCCTCTGGGTATATACCCAGTAATGGAATTGCTAGGTCAAATGATATTTCTATTTCTGTATCCTTGAGGAATTGCCACACTGTCTTCCACAATGGCTGAATTAATTTACACTCCCACCAACAGTGTAAAAGCATTCCTGTTTGTCCACATCCTCTCTAGCATCTATTGTCTCCTGATTTTTTTTTTTTTTTGAGACGGAGTTTCGCTCTTGTTACCCAGGCTGGAGTGCAATGGCGTGATGTCGGCTCACCACAACCTCCGCCTCCTGGGTTCAGGCAATTCGCCTGCCTCAGCCTCCTGAGTAGCTGGGATTACAGGCACGTGCCACCATGCCCAGCTAATTTTTTTTTTGTATTTTTAGTAGAGACGGGGTTTCACCGTGTTGACCAGGATGGTCTTGATCTCTTGACCTCGTGATCCACCCGCCTCGGCCTCCCAAAGTGCTGGGATTACAGGCTTGAGCCACTGCGCCCGGCGTCTCCTGATTTTTTAACGATCACTATTCTAACTGGCGTGAGGTGGTATCTCAACGTGGTTTTGATGTGCATTTCTCTAATGACCAATGATAATTAGCCTTTTTTCATATGTTTGTTGGCTGCATAAATTTCTTTTGAAAAGTGTCTGTTCATATCCTTTGCCCACTTTCTGATTGGGTTGTTTGTTTTTTTCTTGTAAATTTGTTTAAGTTCTCGGTAGATTCTGAATATTAGCCCTTTGTCAGATGGGTAGGTTGCAGACCTTTTTTTCCCATTCTGTTAGTGGCTGGTTCACTCTATTACAGTTTCTTTTGCTGTGCAGAAGCTCTTGAGTGTAATCAGATCTCATTTGTCTATTTTGGCTTTTGTTGCCATTGCTTTTGGTGTTTCAGTCATAAAGTCCATGCCCATGCCTGTGTCCTGAATGGTATCACCTAGATTTTCTTCTAGAGTTTTTATGGTGTTGGGTCTTAAGAGTATGAATCTTAAAGTATAGTTCTTACAACTGACTTTGACTATGGTAAAACTTTTGAATACCCAGTAGAGTTGTTAGTCTGTCTAATGACATACATGTTTTTCTTAACTGTTTAAGTGGGAGAAAAGAAAAGATATATTAAAATACACTTTGAGTTTTAGGTTTCTAGCATGTTTTTTGAGAGGGGAAATTTTTTAGTTGGAATCATGTAACACCTTTCTAGTAGTTTTATACTGCTAAAGATTTAACCTTTATAGATTCATAGGACTTTCGACTTCATCATATGGCAAATGTATATGACTTGATTAGGTGGCAAATAATATCTTGGCTTTCTTTCTTTGGATTAGCTTCTTAATTTGCATCTGACAATTGTGTTAATAGAGGCTATTTTTTGCCTTAAATTGTCTTATTGAGAAGCTTACACTATTCCATTGCATAAAACAGATGAAGGTATTAATTTTATACCTTTATGGAAAGCAATTATAGTACCTGTGATTGACTGTCAGATTTGAAAATGATGTAACTGTGATATAACAAGTAAGAAGAAACAGATTTTTAAAATTGTATTATATTTATCACCACTCTTTCCCCTCAAAACAGTGATTTTACTTTAAATAGGAAAAGTGAAAGGAAATTGACATTTCGATTACCTGTCATTTGTGAGGTGTTATTTCATCTGTGTAATCTCATTTTATAACCAACAAAACTGACTCAGGGGTTTCAATATCTTACCAAAGGTCACATAGTCCATTAGTGCCCTTAAGTAGACCTATCTTTAATGACAACAAAACATCTAGTTAATTAAAAATGTAAAATTTATTTAAAATTTTGCATTATTAGAAAAATATGATATAATGTACAAAGTACAAATGCTCTGGAAAATGTGTAACTCTTGCTTTTCTCATTTTATTCTTGTGAAATACGATTCTTCTTATGTTCATCGGAGAATTAAAGTGCTGAACATTTTGAACTTCCTTAATATGTTAGCCAGCTGGCATATTTTCCTAGCAAAATATTTTCTGATTTGACCACAGACTCTCTAAATCAGTTGTTACTGGTTTGAATAATAGAATATGCTGTCATGGTGGGCACCTGATCATGAAAACTGATATCTGGAGTGCATTTTTATTTGGATTTAAAATGTTTTTACAATCCCAGTATAAACACTGTTAATCTAGTCAAAACTTTTTCTCACAAGATCAAGAGCTTGCATAGTTTTACTTTAACTAGTTATAGTCAAAAGGATAAGAATAAGTCGTGCATTTACGTTATACAAAATCTTAATTTATTTTAAACATGAAGGATGTCAGACTAAAGATAGTTGTAGGAATTTTTGAGATAAAACAGTTTAAAAACTCTAAATAACTGGATTGATTTAATTTAAATACCATTTGGAAATTTTCTGGTATGTAACCTTTGTGGGGTTGGGGAGTAAAGTATGTAGTTTTGGTGCAATGCTGGAAAATTACAACTATGTCCTACATTTGGAAAATAGATCCAATGTTTGAGAGTTACTGATTTTTTTTTTTTTTTTTTTTTGGTTATTTGTTGAACTAGTTTAGGTATAGAATTAATTTCCATTTTCATGACACAGCAGGCCTCTGCGCTAAGGACAATGAGGCTACTTTATTTATTTATTTATTTATTTATTTGAGACAGAGTCTCACTCTGTTGCCAGGCTGGAGTGCAGTGGTGCAGTCTCGGCTTACTGTAACCCCCGCCTCCCTGGTTCAAGCGGTTCTTCTGTCTCAGCATTCTGAGTAGCTGGGACTACAGGCACGCACCACCACGCACAGCTAATATATATATATATATATATATTTTTTTTTTTAGTAGAGATGGGGTTTCACTATGGTGGCCAGGATGGTCTCAATCTCTTGACCTTGTGATCTACCTGCCTCAGCCTCCCAGAATGATGGGATTACAGGCATGAGCCACTGTGCCCAGTCAAGGATGATTTTTTTTAGTTGTCTTTATATAGATGAGTAAAGAGCTACTTATTTTAAGGCAGTTTGGATACCTTGTCTTAAATTTGGATAGTAAGTAGTAACAGTGGCTAATTATTATAAGAAGTATAAAGATGTAGATTTAAAAGGTCAAACATAGTGAAAATAATATTTGGGTGTGTTTGATTTCTCTCTATTGGTTTTTGCTGGGTAAAGGTTATATTGCAGTTTAGTTATAGTGAACTATAGTTGTACTTTAACACCCACCCATCTTTAAATGTAGTTAATGGACAGATCTTGGTGTTAGCAGAAACTACGAAAATATTAAAGGAACTTTACTATGGAAGGCAGCAATGTATTACATTTTGTAAACCGTATATGGATACTTAAAAATATTTGGTACTCATGCTATATTAGAAAGGAGTAGTTGGAATTTTTTGCTAAATTAGGGCTGGCCATTTTTGGAAGGCACCATTATTAATTTCTAGAATATTAATGAGGGAGCAGAATTGAATCAATAAAAAAAACCTTCAACTTGTTCACTGAATTTATTATGTAGATATTGAAGAAGATTTTAAAGAAAGCTTTATAGTTAGATAAAATATTGGCATACAAACATGTTGGTAACATTAGTGGGTCTCTAGCAACTGTATGTCACTGTAGATAGGTTATAATCTGTTTCATTTTTTGTGGGAAAAATAGAAAGTCTGTCAAAAAAGAGAAAGAAAAAGAATAATTTTGCCTGATTAGTAACATCTGACAACTTATAGAAAGAAACCTGACCACGTCTTCTTAGTTCTTGTTTGTTACAGTTTCATGCGTCCATGAGCTGAGAAGAGTCAAAATTATTCTCTGGCTCAAGGTTTTAGCACTGATGTTTTGCTTTCCTTGTAATAGCTATGAAACATTATTTGAAAAATTAATCTTTATGACCGTATTTTAAGACAAAACACTTAGAATATTATGTTATGTGGGAATTCACTATGGCATTGAGAATTTTAAATACGAGATTAAAAATAGATTAACCAAAAGAACTAAAAGGAACTAAAAAGAATAAAAATTTTCCCCCCTCAATAGTACTTAAGTATAGTTTACTGCCCACCCATTCATCCACTTTGGATGGAAGAAATCTGGTGAATTTCAAGAAATGTAACAGTGACTATATAGTTACCAGTTTTGCCAGGTACAAATTTGCCTTAGTTGTTTATATTTTATGAAGTCATGGAAACCTTTTTCTTTTATATCTGATTTCTAAAATTGTCTCATAGTTCAACTTGGGTGTTCTCTTCAAACCCATAAAAATTGAATGTAAACTTTACTATAACAAAATTTAATTTGTATTTCTTATCTCAGTTGTAAGTTATTGAATATTCTGGCACCCAACTTTATCTTTATTTTCTTCTTGTTGGCATCATCTTTTTCAGCACAATGGAGAATTTGCAGTCTCTCTTAGTGATGTTTTATTGACCTGGAAATACTTACTCCATGAGAAATTGAACTTACCAGTTGAAAATACGGACGTGATTGACGATTATGAGGACATTAGGAAGATTTATGATGATTTCTTGAAGAATAGTAATATGTTAGATCTGATTGACGTTTATAAAAAATGTGGAACTCTGACTTCTAATTGTGAAAATAATAACAGAATATCCCCTGTAAGTGTTTTTTAAACAATTCTTTTTTGGAATTAAAATTTAGCTCAATTTATTTTGAATTAAGGTATCCCCAGTTATAGTAACTTGGTAATGTTTTGCTTAGTGAATCATGATAAAATGGGAAAATTTAGCTACCTGAAAGCTAGTTATTACTTGAAAGAAATCTTCTGGTGGTAAATTTTGTTGGACTTGTATTATTGTTATTTGGTTGCAATAAGACTAGCTTCTTAGACCAAGAAATTGTAACAAAGAAATTAGTCCCAAATGCCTGATTTCTTTTTGAATTATATCAAAGATTGCTTTTGTATTTAACTTTCTTTCTTTTTTTTTTTTTTTTTTTTTTTTTTTTTGAGACAGAGTTTCACTCTTGTTACCCAGGCTGGAGTGCCATGGTGCGATCTTGGCTCACCACAACCTCCGCCTCCTGGGTTCAGTCAATTCTCCTGCCTTCGCCTCCTGAGTAGCTGGGATTACAGGCACGTGCCACCATGTCCAGCTAATTTTTGTATTTTCAGTAGAGACGGGGTTTCACCATGTTGACCAGGATGGTCTCGATCTCTTGACCTCGTGATCCCCCGCCTCGGCCTCCCAAAGTGCTGGGATTACAGGCTTGATCCACCATGCCCGGCCTGTATTTAACTTTCTTGGTTGAATGTGCGTTTGTTAATTTGGCACATGTTTGATAAATGATTGGTATGGCTTTTTGTAATGTTATTTTACTACATATAGGTACCAGTTATGAGAATAGTATTATGCAATATACATAAGGTAGTAGACTATTCCTTTTTTGAACCAGCATTTTTTAATGGAGTAAAAATTTAAAAATTAAATGGAGTAGTACCCCTTGCAGTTTGCTTTTGTCTACGTTAGAATTTATAAACTGTTTTAGAACATATTTGGGCATATCTTGTTATTTTTACAGTGTTGAAAATATTTTTAGTTATTTGAACATTTACTGAGTGCCAATAAAGTAGTAGTTAAATAGTGGTAATAAATAACTGTACATGAATTAGAAGAAAATGTTTAGTGTATTTTCTAAGATATTCAATTATTTTATAAATATTTTAATATAATACGTGGGAATAGCATTTTAGCTGATTATAACAGAAACCTCCACTACAATAGTGGTTTGGAGAAAGTAGAAGTTCAGCTTTTATGTAAGATATCTAAAGATGCAAACAGGACTGATAGGATAGCTCCATGGTTATCAGTGACCTGGGCTTTTTGTGTCATTCTGCTCGCTGATTTTACTCCTTGGTCTCTACTGTCAAGACCATTTTATGGTCCAAGATGACTGTTGGAGCTCCAGCCATTATATTCATTATACTGGTATTCCTTGTACCAGGAAGTAGTAAGGAAGAACAACACTTTGCTTTTCTATTAAGGGTACATAGCTTTTTTCTTTCATCTTATTGCCAAAAAGTTAGTCACATGGCTGCAACAAGCTGCAAGGGAGGATGGAGAATATAGATCTTATTCTGGGTAATAACTTGCCAGAATAAAAACAAAAGCGCCATTACTGGGGAAGAAAGGGAAAATGGATATTGGCAGGCGGTTTGCTGTCTTTGCCTCATTGAACGGTCACAGAAACCTTTGCCTTGTTATAGCTTCCTCAAAACACATCTACACACATATACAACTACACTATGGTTAGGATACTCGTAAAGATAGTTTTTAAAAATTCTTCCTTAGCTGTATTTTATTTGCCTACTTACGGAGATTATTTTTGTCTACTTTTTACATAGTTGATTTAGAGAGGCTTATTCATACATGAAGAGCGGATTGTAGAAACAATACAGATCTTAAAAGCCAGTGGTAGTATAATCTACCTGCGGTCTTCGGGCACAGTGTTTTCATTCCATTCCTTGCCATTGTCTAAGTCCTCTACTAAGTCTCTTCATTTGAGTGGGTAAAGTCATAGTACGATATATATCAGGGTACATGTTTGAGGTTGTCTACGTGGGGGACTCTCTCCAAATGTCAACATGTCACCAGGAATAAAATTGAAGCTGCTAAGATGGTAGTACGTGAAGTAGAAAATGTTCTGCATTTTAATCCTGGAAGACCAACAGCTTAATCTCCGATACTGTTTGCTCTAGGGAAATTTCCAGTGCAGGGAAAAAATAGACAGGAAAATATATCCCTAGATTGATTTCTCAAAAATGTACTAATTATCATCTCAATTTATGCTAAAGTCTCTTTAAAGATACATATTAGAATATTCCAGACAGTTTTGAATTCCATGATCCTGAGTTTTGATGATCATGATAAAATTTCTTTGTTTCATATTTGTTGAAGCTGAAACAAGGCAGGGATTATGAGAAATTAAGATAAAGCTAAGTCAGGGCAATTCTGGGAATGTGGTCGCTTGAGCATTGCCTCTTTCCTCTTTCCTCCCTGTTATTCCTCTTCTAAGGAAAATGGATACAGGGCCCATGGGCATCTCGGAGCATACAAAGCCTTAGATTGTGACTGGAATCTTAAGTAGAAAGATTTGGTGCAGGGCTTGCTTTCTCATGAACTGAGCAACTATCTGGAAGATGGGATCAGAGACCCGAGGTGAGCAGCAGAAATGGTTGATCCTAAGAAGAGCTTAGCCTCAGAGATCTGTGGACCTCTTTGGGGGAAGTTCAGCAAATGCCCTCTCTGGGTACGCTCAGATTCCCTGACCCTTACGCCAAGAAGTAGCTGAATGGATGGGCTCACTTCCTGTTGGTAAGGCTTGGAAGAACACAGGACTCTTTTTTAGCCTCAGCAGATGACTGGTAGCTTGCTTGTTTCTCCACTGATGCTCTGTAAGTATAGAGACCATTTCAACTTCCATTACCTGTAGAACTGTCATCACTTAAGATACATCAGCAGTCAGATCTGAGTCCCAAAGAGCTCATGAAGAAAGCAACATTGAAGGGTTTCCAGCAGCCAGAGTAGGACGAGTTAGCTGACAACACACATGCCTAACAGAACAGAGATACTAGAGGGGAATAACAGCAACTTGAATAATATAAATGTTAGTTACCTGGGAAAATTCAAGCATAGCACCTCAACATAAAACTATGGAGCTGACAGAAAAAAGAAAAAGGCAGCACACCTGCATGGGCGTGGGTCTGGGTGGGGGTGCTGAGGGTGCTTCATGGTGCTGGGCTCTCTGGGATGGGGGGATGGTGGAGGGTGCTGCAGTTACCCAGGGCAGAATGCAGCTGGAGGTGTAGGTTCTTGGCCTGAACTTTTTTTGTGATAAGAAGGCCACCCTTGAGAAAGCTCATGAAATATAACACCTCTGCAGAAGCAGTCCTCAGCTGGAGGCTGAGGCTGCTGGGAGATGCATCGACATCAGTGAATGCGGTCCTGCAGGTGGGTCCCTGATGCCTGCACACTTTTTAGGATCTTCTGATCTACCTGGCAGGGGTCAACTTACTGCCACTTTCAGAAAGAGAAGGCTTGCTGCTGTCCAGGCCTCCTGGGTCAACGAGGCTGACACTGTCCATTGGGCAGTGGGGGCCAGACCCAGATCTCTTGGCTCCTGGGGAAGATCCACCATTGTCAGCCTCGTTGACCCAGGAGCAGCAGAAGGGAGAGTCCCTCTGAGCATGGAGCTGGTCTCTAAACTCGGGATTGCCTGGGATTCCCAACAGAGTCCAGAAGAAGAGACAAGACCTGAAAAAGATGGCAGCTGCCATGCGACAAGTGAGACAGTGGGACAGCCACCTGCTTCAGAGCATTGAAGCCACCTGGCACCAACTCACTGTCCAAGCTGAGAGGAAGAAACCAGGGACTCAAGGAGCTTCATTCAGTTTAATATAAAGCCAGCAGCAAACCTCTGAAGTCCAGGCATCTCAAAGAAATGCCTTTTTTTGTGGACACGTTACTAAGCACAGAGCTAGATTTTAGTTTTGTAAATATTTGCATCTCCTACTTTATCAAAAAGTTTTCTTTTTTCTTCCTAAAAACCAAAGAATGCTTTCATTTCCAACTGCATCCCTTGCTCTGCTGCCTCCCTGCTCCTTTTCTCAAATTTTGGGCAGGTGGGCTGACTCTTCTGAGGGATGCAGATGAAAGCGTATTGGTAGAGTGGAATAAAAAAGGGCAGCTCCTCTTCAAAATCTCAGAATGAATTGAAAAACACAGGACATAATATATTCTAAGTCCATCTAGGATGTTCTGTTTTAAGAGACAGGTGTAAAGCCGTACTCTGAAACTGCAGGTTGGGTGGACAGTATTCTAGATCAAGGATCTGGTTCTCCCTGGGAGCACCCACATTTCTTTTAAGGTTTCCAACAGAGATGTAATGATGAAATTACTCACAAGAGGGATTAGATGCCGGCTGCTAGTTGCAGTTACTGGGTTTCTGTAAATTTCATCTGTTGATGTTCTACATATGTGGTAAGAATTTATTTACTGTGTAGTATGTTTAAACATTTCTAAGTTTTATGAGCTATTTCCTCCTGTATAAGCTGACAATTCAAGTTGTTCACTGTTTTCCTGTGCCAGTTATTATCTGGTTATAAAACTATCAGATTAAAACATTAAAGTATAAATAAGCAGACTTTTTCCTGTGTAATTGCATAACTTTGAGATAAATACTTCGGGGTAATTTTATCTGATTTTTATTAAAAATAAATCATTTCTAGACACGGTGGCTCACGCCTGTAATCCCAGCACTTTGGGAGGCTGAGCCAGGTGGATCATAAGGTCAAGGGTTCAAGACCAGCCTGGCCAACATGGTGAAACCCCATCTCTAATAAAAATACAAAAAAATTACCAGGGTGTGGTGGCAGGTGCCTGTAATCCCAGCTACTTGGGAGGCTGAGGCAGATAATAGCTTGAACCCAGGAGGTAGAGGTAGTAATAAGCCAAGATCACACCACTGGACTCCAGCCTGGGTAACAGAGTGAGACTCCATCTCAAAATCAATCAGTCAATCAATCAATCATTTTATGACAACTGAAAAAAGAAAAAAAGACCGAATTCCCAACACAGTGGATGAATTCAGACCAAAATTAGTCTTGAAAATTAGGCATAGTAAATATTTAAAACACACAAAAAAATATTAAAGAAATCATGAAGTGCTTAGTACTTTTCCAAGTAGGAGAACAGAAAAAAAAGAGTTAAACAGAAACAGATGCATAAAAGGCTATAATTAAATACATAATATATTTGATATAAATATATTTGTTATAATACATATTTTCCTTAGCTGAAACAAGCAGATAACACCATTATTGTAGGTTGGCCTTTTGCGATAGCTCTTCAGGGATTTTGCATGTCTGACACCCATGGCTCCACCTGAACCCACCCAGAAGCAATTCAGCATGCAGGATGACAGCTTTCATCCCCTATGATTTCATCTCTGCCCCCAACAATCAGCAGCAAGCCTAGCCACCCTCACCCCTTCTTCCAAACTTCCTTTGAAAACTCCCTAACCTATGAGTCTTGGATGATATTGGTTTGAATATTAACTCTGTCTTCTACATGGCATGGCCAGCCTCGTGCCTATTAAACTCTTTTTGAGACAGAGTCTCACTTTGGTGCCCAGGTTGGAGTGCAGTGGTGCAATCACAGCTCACTGCAGCCTTCCTGGGCTCAAGTGATCCTCCCACCTCAGCCTCCTGTGCAGCTGAGACTACTGGCATATGCCACCATGCCCAGATAATTTTTTGCAAAGACAGGGTTTCATCATGTTGCTCAGGCTGATCTTGAACTCCTGGGTTCAAGCAGTCCACCGACTTTGGCCTCACAAAGTGCTAGGATTACAGGCGTGAGCCACATTTCCTGACCCTAAACTCTTTCTTTACTGTGGTTACGTAGTATTTATTTGTGCAGCAGATAGGAAGAACCCACGGGCAGTTACATTGTGAAGTTTAATGATATGTCTGCTTAATGACTGCTAACAATTGTCAAGTAACACTCTGCACTGAAACATCAATGACACTGAGTAGAGCTTTGTGTGAAGTATTTTTTATAGTCAGCATAGCATTTTATTAGTAATACCTTATATTTTCTACAGACTCAACTACTGGATTTTCTGTCTGGCACACAGTATGCAGTAGGTGATGAAAGTGATCTTTATAAACCGATATCACCAACGAGTAAATACACCCAGGATAATGAAAAGGTACTGATAAACTGTGAGTAAATTAAAGCAGGTTATAATCCCTTTCAAATCACTGAATTTGGCAGTACCTTAAGGTGACTAATGTTTTGTAAAAATTTTTTAACAAATCTTTAATTTGTTTAAAACTGTACTTGCAAAGAATAATATATTGGAGGCTGGTGAGAATGTGATAATAGAGTCTTCATGGTTTGGGGCCAAGGTAACAGGCATTGAACAAAAATAAGTATCATTCAGACTATCAGGAAAGTAATTGAAGGTCCAGTTTGTCAGAGTTCTTTGAATCTCTTTGGTAAACTTCACATTTACTGTTTTAGATGGTTGATCCTAGGGAGCATATGCTCAATTGAAAAATCTCATCTGTACCCCTTGCAGTACTACAACTCATGTATCAGGAGTTTGGATAATAGGGTTTGTCGTATAAACCACAGAAAAGTAGTGCCTCATACAAGTTTGGTCTAATATAATTTACCTTCAGCTGAATGCTATGCTGGGTACTTAATTATGTATGATAACCTCCCTAAACATAGTAGTAGTGCTTATGAAAATGGGGACCAAACTATGACCTTTTTTCTCTCTTGCCCAAACTCCTATTTAAGTGGCCTGGGAAGTCATACCTTCTAAACCATAAAATCTCATCAGATGGGTTTTATTTAACCCTCTATAATGTGATTTACTTTCCCACCTGACTCTGGTATAACATCACATTACAGAGAAGGAAATAAAAATATTTTCTCCCAAAATATGTTTTTTTTGCCATCTTTTGAAATGGTCTTACAAAGCTCTTTTGTGGAAGAAAATTTGTATCTGTAAAGGATCTCTATTAATGTAACTAAATCTTTCCCCTTCCAGACCCTCTCAATCCTGAAGAGGTAACTGAGAGTCTAGCACCTTTTAAAGGTCTAAATAGGAAGCCTTTGCCATCTATTGTTTCTTTTTTTGTTTTTGTTTTTTTGAGAGAGTTTCGCTCTTTTGCCCAGGCTGGAGTGCAATGGCAAGATCTCAGCTCATCACAACCTCTGCCTCCTGGGTTCAAGTGATTCTCCTGCCTCAGCCTCCTGAGTAGTTGGGATTACAGGCATGTGCCACCACGCCTGGATAACTTGTATTTTTAGTAGAGACAGGATTTCTGCATGTTGGTCAGGCTGGCCTCGAACTCCCAACCTCATGTGATCTGCCTGCCTTGGCCTCCCAAAGTGTTAGGAGTACAGGTGTGAGCCACTGCTCTGGCCTGCTATCTAAGGGTGGCTGCCTATGAGACTTCATCTGCATAGTAAGAACCTTGGTCTTTATAATCCCCTATCTTAAACCAGAGACTCCTTTCTCCTGGTTCCAGGTCTTTAGATAATAATTCTTTCAGCCAGTTGCTTGCCAATTGGAAAATCTTTGAATCTACCTATGACCTGTAAGCCCCATTTCAAGCTATTCTACCTTTCCAGGCTGAACCAATGTATACCTCACATGTACTAATTGATGTCTTATGTCTCTCTAAAACATATATAACCCCAGCTACTCAGTAGGCTGAGGCAGGAGCATTTCTTGAACTAGGGACGTGGCGGATGCGGTGAGCTGACACTGCACCACTGCTCTCCGGCCTGGGTGACACAGCGAAAAAAAAAGAAAAAACATATGGAACCAAGCTATAACCCAACCACCTTGGGCACATTTTCCAGGATTTCTTGAGACTGCACCTTAGGCCATTATCACTCATATTTGGCTTAGAATAAACCTTAAATATTTTACAAAGTTTAACTCGACAAAAGTGTCTGTGACTAATAAAATCACCATTGACAAGATGAGAATTTGAGTATCACAAAAAATAAAATTATATTTAACATTTTAATTATTTTTATTTTATATATTTTGATTATTATTATTTTTGAGGCAGAGGCTCACTCTGTTGCCCAGGCTGAAGTGCAGAGGCATGATCTCTGCTCACTGCAACTTCCACGTCCCGGGTTCAAGTGATCCTCCCATCTCAGCCTCCCAAGTAGCTGGGATTACAAGCGTGTGGCACCATGCCTGGCTTATTTTTGTATTTTTAGTAGAGACTGGGTTTTACCATGTTGGCCAGACTGGCTTCAAACTCCTGACCTCAGGTGATTCGCCTCAGTCTCCCAAAGTGCTGGGATTATAGACATGAGCCACTGCACCCAGCCAACATATTTTAGAAATATGATATATAAAAGGTTTAAATATATTTACTTTCAAAATCACCTGCTCCAATAAGTTAACACATTTGGTGAATCACCTTCATTTTTTAACAAACATTGCTGAGATAGATTCTCTTATACGTCCCATGTTATATAGATTGCACTTAAAATATGTATTTTATCCGTGCCCTCAAATACCTGTATGTCTCCTTCCTGGATTTAATGAAGTGTTTTATATGTGCATCTAATATTATTTTCTGTACTATTTGAAAGTAAGTTGCTGACATCATGTGGATCCCTAAAGTTCCTTAGCATACATTTCCTAAAAGTAATGACATAATTGCAAAATAGTTATCATAAATGAGAAAACTTAAGTATTTTCAAATATCATATACTAACTTTCATATTTAGATTTCTCCCTTTCTCCCCAAAATGGCTTTATGTATCTTTTTTTTATTTTAACTAACCTTCTGAAAGATTTATGTTGCTTTAGACTACTTTAGAGAATTCCCCTAATCTTAAAAAAATTTTTTAAATTAATTTTATTTAACTTGTTTCTTTATTTGCTGTATTTCCAATAAACTGGAAGTGGCATCTAAAATGTTGCTTAGATTTTAGTTTAATATTTCCTAAGAAATACTTCTGAACTGATACAGAGTATTTCATTTTATATCATATTTTGAGAAAACTCAGGGGTTGGGGAGAGCAGCAATGGAGGAAGGGTTTACAGTATGCCTACATAAACTATAAAAAAGAATAAGTAATATAAGTAATGTATAAAAGAAATCAGGAACAATAAACTGTGGAAGGCCACAGGAGGCCTCTGGGGAGGAAGGACTCTTTATTGCCAGCATGTTCCCAAGTGCAGAGTGTCCTAAGCTCAGATATTCTAAACATAGTGCCTAAGGACGTAACACTCCCTTGAAGCACTGGAATGTAACCAGACATGCAGGCTCCTTGCTAAGCCTGCTCCTAGGAACTACATTATCTATTGATAAGCATGCCCTTTTAGCTCTTGAGAAACTGACCTAAACCGCCACTGCTATCAATTTTATGTTTGAGGCACAGCCTCCCTTTCACCAGTTCACCCTACCATCTATACTATAGATAAAAGTGATTGTATTCAATAAATACTGTGGAAACCAGAACTCAGGGCCTCTGCAGCCTCCAGTTTATGTGCTGGTCTCACTTTATGCATTCTTAACCTGTATTTTTCTCATTCCTTTGTCGCCACTGAACTTGGTATCCACAGGTGGTTTGTGGGGGCTGGCACCCTACACTCAGGTTATCCTAAATTGCCGGGTCTCCCCAGTAGAAAGATGTAGTTTTTCCTTTGCTGTCAGCAAAGATCTATGAGGTGACACTTTGACACTGTATAAATATCCTGTTTCTGAATAACCTTTTACTTAATGGCTTTAAGCATGCATTGATGATCCCTGCTTGAATCAGTTTTTTCTATAGTGAGCTAATTATCTCATGTCTTTACATGAATTACTTGCCATTTCTCAGTAAAGAAAAGCTTTATCTTCTCAAATGAGATGAAGTACCATTTTCTAAAAATCTCAGGGTCACTCCTTAATTCTCTACCAACTTAGGGGTTAATGTAATAGTTATATATAATATAAGCAAATTATATTTTTTCTATTTATTGTTCTTTTCTTTGTGTTTCTATTATAAGGACTCATGAATTTATACTTATTCAGTGTTTTAAATCAGTTACACTCATTATTTTTTGAGGCTAAAATAGAGGAAGCTGCTTCAAGCAGGTTTTTGTGTCTTTTTTATAGGTCCTAGCAGACTTTTCAAGCATTTTCTTCTTTTCTGGTACAAGAAAATATTCCAAGCCCACCTTGAATGTTTCCTGCCCAGACCTGGTTTCTTTTAGTGATTTGTAACTATTTTCTCTTGCTTGAAATTAATTTTTCACTTACGTTTCCTTTCTTTTCACTTGATGCCCCAAATCTTAACAAAGTGATTGATTGCCAAGTTGCCTGATCTTAGTGGCATTTAAGCAGTGTATCTGTATATCAAGAGGGTAGAAAGATCTCTTTTATCTATTCTATATATGCTATAGGGAGGAAATTATAATTGTAATGTGTGTATTTTTGAAGAGGAATGAACTAATTTGCATATGCAAAAAGAATTAAGCTTTAGGAACTTCAGCTTATAGATATAAAGTTTAAAGGGGTGTATGTGACTAAGGATTATAAACATATAGTTTCCTCATTTAAACACCACTGATAGTTTGTTTCATTGTGTTAATTCTCTAATTTCTATCTTTTGCTTTCTTGAATTGTATTTTCTAATAGAATTTTATCTACTAGTTCAACTAATGGATTAGATTTTTCTGAGGACTCTTAAATTGGCAGCCGTCTTCTTAGCTGTGCTCCTGTTACCTGCAGTTTCTAATTTTTCTTTTTACAAGGTCTCTTTAGAAGTCAATGTATTTCTTCCCCCAACCCCTGAGATGGAGTTTCACTCGTCATCCAGGCTGGAGTGCAGTGGTGCAATCTTGGCTTACTGCAACCTTCACCTCCTGGATTCAAGCAATTCTCCTGCCTCAGCCTCCTGAGTAGCTGGGATTACAGGCACGTGCCACTACACCTGGCTAATTTTGTGTTTTTAGTAAAGATAGGTTTTCACTATGTTGGCCAGGCTGGTCTTGAACTCCTGACTCTGCGATCTGCCTTGGCCTCCCAGAGTGATGGGATTACCGGTGTAAGCCACCATGCCTAGCTGGAAGTCAATGTATTTCTAATTAAAATCCCAATGTGAATTTTTGGGCTGTAGTCTTGCAAAGATATATTTTGGCCATCAAATGTGTTTACTAATACCACACCAGAATCTTCAAGTAGGTGAATGGAATGAATTTGAGAAACAATATTTTTGTTTCTTCATTTTATGTTTCCTAAGGTACTAAACCAGGCATCCCCAAACTTTTTACACGGGGGGCCAGTTCACTGTCCCTAAGACCGTTGGAGGGCCGCCACATACTGTGCTCCTCTCACTGACCACCAATGAAAGAGGTGCCCCTTACTGAAGTGAGGCGGGGGGCCGGATAAATGGCCTCAGGGGGCCGCACACGGCCCGCGGGCCATAGTTTGGGTACACCTGTACTAAACCATTGCTTTAAAAATTCCAGAGTAAGGAAGGGCATAGTAAAATAAAGGCCAAACAAAGAAAATTATCAGTTAAAAATAAATGTAAGTATCTTAGTTTTAGTCTAACTTTTTGTTGTTGGTGTATATATAAGCATTTATGCATTGGCAAACAAAGTTTAAAAAAACCATATAAATTGTTAATCTTCTAAACTTAGAAAAACTGACTTTCTTCAAACTGAGGTTGAATATTTGCATCTCAGTAAGAAAAGATAGGAAAAAAAAACTTGGAATAGTCAGAAAGCTTAAATAAAATTGTCCAATTTCTAAACAAACATTGGAAATATTTTGTGGTATGGATAGTATCCGTTTATTAAACAAATAAACAGAACAGTATCCTTATTTTTGGTATCTTGGTAAAGGCTTCAATCTTGTGGATTTTTTCAATTTAGGCCCTTGCTCTTGGACATCATAACTGTACTTATGTGGACTTCTTTTCCAGGGAGTCTCTTTAAAACTCACTTGTAAATACAAGAGAAAGGAAACCATAACAGCCATGTTATGTGACCATAATGATAGGGATAGGTTTCCAATTGCAGCCATGAGTTAAAAGAAACACTCTTAACTGTGAGGACTCCAAGATGTTTTTCCCTGGTGTTAGCCCAACATCACAGATCAGAAGGACAAAATTTGCTAGCCTTAAAGAGCAAGTTGTAGATATGAGAGTTGAAGCCCTGGTTTTGTGCCCAATTAGTATCAGGTATATACATATTTGTTAAGTTCTTGTTAATTCTGAACAGCAGAAGAACAATGACATAGAGATTTCATTAAGTTAAATGTAGGAAAAGTTTCTGATTACAATATGAATGTTACTTTTTCTCTGCTTTGATTTTTGGTAAATTGTGTAATTCTTCCAAAATGTCAAAGGAATAATAAGAATTGTGTTTTAGATAGACTATTGCACTATGAAGTTAAAATGGAGACTTGTATTATACACTTGTCTAATAGAAGTATTGTGATTTACTGTAAAAATAAAAATAAAAGGACATTTGAAATATAAGCAGAGACCGGGTGCAGTGACTCATCCCTGTAATCCCAGCACTTTGGGAGGCTGAGGCTGGAGGATGACCTGAGGTTGGGAATTCAAGACCAGCCTCACCAACATGGAGAAACCCTGTCTCTACTAAAAATACGAAATTAGCCAGGTGTGATGGTGGGTGCCTGTAATACTGGCTACTTGGGAGGCTGAGGCAGGAAAAGCACTTGAACCTGGGAGGTGGAGGTTGCAGTGAGCGAGATCACACCATTGCATTCCAGCCTGGGCAACAAGAGTGAAACTCCATCTCAAAAAAAAGAAAAAAAAGAAATATTAGCAGAAAACTATATTATACCTTATTTTATAAAATTTTAGGACAAATCTTAAAGCTCATTTTTATTTGATTGTGCCTTAGAATTCTCTCTTTGTAAGGCACTGTAATAAGAAATATAAGCATTTATTTATCCCAGGTAAGTTTTTTTTTCTTTGAAGACAGTCTCATTCTGTCCCCCAGGCTAGACTGCAGTGGCACTGTTTTGACTCATTGCAACCTCCACTTCCCAGGTCCAAATGATCTTGTGCCACAGCCTTCCGAGTAGCCAGGATTACAGATGTGTGCCATCACGTCCAGCTAATTTTTTGTATTTTTTAGTAGAGTTGGGGTTTCACTGTGTTGGCCAGGCTGGTCTTGACCTCTTGGCTCAAGTGATTCACCTGCCTTGGCCTCCCTGTGCTGGGATTACATGTGTGAGCCACCACATCTGGCCTCAGGTAAGTTTTTATTAATAGATTTTTAGTTTTGAAATTTTTAAAATGCCAAATTCATGTATTAATTTTTCTTTCATCATCATTGGACAAAACTCATTGAGAACCTATTGACAAAAATAGATTGATTACCTGCTATAATGCAAATCATTCCGTTAGGATCTAAGGACATATTATTTGGTCGCATGGAACTCATAAAGTAATAGGAGGATTAAGAAACATATCTGAAAGTGGCTGGGCACAGTGGCTCATACCTGTAATTCCAGAACTTTGGGAGGTCAAAGCAGGAGGATCACTTGAGGCCAGGAGTTTAAGATCAGCCTGGGCAACATAATGAAATCTCATCTCTAAAAAAATACTAAAAAGAAAAGTATCAGGAAGTGTTTAACACTTAGGCAGAGAATAGGGTGATATGCAGAGTTATCACAAGATGGCAGGAAAAAGAATACATGAATGTCTATTTTGGATTGGGGAATCAGGGAGCATCTCTGAAAATGTGACATTTAGCTAGTATATTTAATAAGCAAGAAAAAAGTCATGGTTAATCTTTAAACTTTGTTTTCTTTTAATTTTGCTTACATTCTATCTCAAGTCCATATTTAAGGCAACGCTTTCTTGTCCAGTGAAGTTTTTCTTTTAAATTGACCCTGATTGCCTCCTACTTTTTAATAATTATCTTTTACATGGAAATTTAAATAGTCAAAATATATTCTCTTTAGAATTTCTTTTAAGATGTACGTCCTTAATGTCTAAGAGGCTTGCTAAGGATTTGTAATTTTTTATTGCTGCCTTTTTTAGTTTCTTTCCTGCTTCAAAAATTTAAAATGTGAGTGGATTGAATATGTGAAGTTTTAGTTTTAATTTGGCAAATATTTTCTTAGTGTTTACAGATGATAAATTCCTGGGACATCAGTTATGACTGAAATTACTGAAGGATTTTTGAATTTCATATGTTTTGAGAGTGAATTAAGTTTAGAATTTGTGATTCTGTTACCTGAGGGAATAGGCAAGAAGATGATTTCAAGTGAACAGTTTGGGAACAACATTTAAGAATTAAAAACAAACAGGGTTCTAGAGCCGAAGGTGGGATGGAAGTAGTCGAGAAGGCAAAAACAGGAATAAAATTCCATGCAAGGAATTTCATTTTGAGCTGGTCATGGTGGCTCACGTCTGTATTCCCAGCACTTTGGGAGGTCGAGGTGGGAGGATTACTGGAACCCAGGAGTTTGACACCATCCTGAGCAGCATAGCGGGACCTTGTCTGTACAAAAAAATAAAAAAAGGTTAGCTGGATGTGGTGGCACATGCCTGTAATCCCAACTACTAGGGTGACTGAGGGAGGAGGATCACTTGAGCCTGGGAAGTTGAGGTTGCAGTGTGCCCTAATTGTGCCACTGCACTCCAACCTGACAGCAAGACTCTGTTTCAAACAGAAAAAAAAAAAAATTATTTGATTTTGACAAAATCCAACTTAGTTTTTTGCTTCTGTTGTCCTGTGTAAGAACTCTTTGCCTTACTTATTCAAGGTCATGAAGATTTTCTACTATGTTTTCTTTTAAAAGGTTTTATAGTTTATATTGTACATTTTAAGACTTATGATCCACTTTTACTTTACTTTTTAAAAGGTGTGAAGTTTAAGTTGAAGTTCTTGTGTCTTGCATATGGATGACCAATTGCTGCAACACCAATTATTGAAAAGACTGTCTTTTCTTTATTGTTCCTTTGGCACATTTGTAAAAAATCAGGTTGCTATAATTGTGTCGGTATATTTCTGCACTCTATTCTGTTCCATTGAGCTGAGTAGTCTTTCACAAATACTAGTCTATCTGAATTATTGTAATTGTATAGTAATTTATATTGTTCCTCAGCATGTTTAACATACTGTTCCAGTATCTTCTGGCCTACATACTTCTGGATGATTTGTTAGTCATTTTGTTCTGGCTGCACTAGAAATTTTCTCTTACCTTTGGTTGTCAGAGTTTGTACAAGTTTTGTTTGGTTTTCTTACTTAAATAGCTTATTGGATCTATAAATGAATGTTTTCTACTAAACTTGGGATGCTTTGGAACAAAATTTATTCATATATTTTTTCTACCCTTTTCACTCCTCTTCAGGGATTCCAATTACATGTATGTTTGATCTCTTAAATTGCCTCATAGATCTCTTTGGTTCTTTTGTCTTTTTTTGTTATTGTTCTCCTTTATTTTTCAGAGTGGGTAATATCTATTGTTTTGTCTGTAAGTTCCCCAATACTTTCTTCTACTCTCTCCAAGTTTCTGTTGAACCAACCCATCAAGCAAATTTTGTTTCATTTATTGTACTTTTCATTTTCAGAATTTATTTTGTCTACTTTTCTGTTGACATTCCTTCTGATAATTTGTTGATAACAGATATTCTTTTAATTCATTGAACATATTTCCTTTCAATTTCTTGAACATAATTTGTAGTAACTGCTTTGATGTTTTTCTCCTAAATGCGGCATCTAGGTCTACTTGGTGACAATTTCTATTGAGTACTTTTTACCCTGAGTAGGGGGTCACACTTTCTTTTTTGCTGATTTTTGGATAAAAACTGGATATTATAGGTAATATTTGGTAACAACTCTGGATTCCTTTATGTTCTTCTGAGAAATATTGTATTTTTGTGCTAGTAGGCAACTGACTTGCCTGAATTCCAACTTTATACTCTGTCTCTGTTCTATGTTGGTATACAGCTGCTGATATCTGTTCTTGTGGCCTCCTTTGCTGCTTTTTTTAGCTGGGTTTTTGCCTGCCAAATCTAGTAGCCAGCCAAGAATTTGGGGAGAGATGGAGTTTATTGATTGTCCAATCTGTTTTTATATGACAGTTCCCTTTTTCTAAAGAGTTAAATGAGGTATTGTGATTGAATGACTATATACATTTTTACTGCATATGAAAAAGATTATGGATTTAGAACAACTGCAATAAAGAAATTAACTGAATATTTTATTGTACAGGTACAACGGCTAGCAAGGAAAATTATCTTTTCATATTTAAACCTGCTAGTGAATTCAAAGAATGACCTGGCTATGGCTTATATTCTCAATATTCCTGATAGAGGACTAGGAAGAGAAGCCTTCACTGATTTGAAACATGCTGCTCGAGAGAAACAAATGTCTATGTTTTTGGTATGGATGTGTGACATGTTCAAGATTAAGACTCCTTGCACAGTGGATTCATGTACCATAATATCCTTGTAACTAGGATGAAACAACTTTTAAGTGGTTAATATATGTTCTACCTCTGGATTTGAAAATCCATGGTATTTGAATTTTTTACCATATCCTTCAAGTTTGGTGAAGGAGAATTTCTCTAAAGCAGTGGTTCCTCATATGTTCTGTATAGTGCTAGCCCTGATCAATTCTCTGCAAATAAATCTTTCCAGTGTCAAAATGTTTCTGTTCAATGTTATTTGAATAAATGTTCCTGAAGGCAAAATGTTTAGAAGTAGTATTTACCCTTATTGGTTATACATAATCCATGATTGTTTATCAAGAGCTCTGAGAAGTCCTGCCATAAAGAAATCTGCTTGTAGCAAGTTAAGCTTGTTATTTAATCTGTTGTTTCCTAGTTTATTTGACTGTGGAACTTTCCCCTAAATTATTGACATTTCACAGGATTTGTCTTTCTTAGAATGTACTTTGGAAAATAGTGCCATAGAACATTTCATCTTTGATTGAACCACTCTTATGTACAGCTATCACATATGTATTTTTATCATTATAAGGACAAGCCTTTTGAACTATACATGATTCTAGGATGCAAAAGCTGGATGGAACTTAATGATTATCTAGTCTGTATTTTTATTTTGCAAACAGAGAGGCTGAGGCTTAGAAGTATTAAATTGCCCAACCAATTCACCTGTTTAACACAACAGATCAGTTGAGACTAAAAATTCCTTTATTCCATGTAACAATTTCAATAGCCAGTAGTCAATCTGTGTTAAAATATATTCATAATTTCTTGATAGTCAATAATACATTCTAATTAATATATACTTTAGCTCTTAATTTGTCCTCTAACTCAGCTCCTCAGTCTTGATCTGCAGCTGAGTCATTGCCAACGCACTTGCTAGCATGAATTCTTCATGGTATTTGTTTCTTTGGTTATTTGCTTCTGATTCAGTGTTTCATGAGTCATAAAATGTGCTTCATGTTAACTATATACCCAGAATTATATGGATGTACTTAGCTTTATGAAGTAAATTATAGTTTTAACTTAATTATCACTGGACATAACTAAACCGTTTGTTTTAAATTATAGGTGGCCACATCATTTATTAGAACAATAGAGCTTGGAGGGAAAGGATATGCACCACCACCGTCAGATCCTTTAAGGACACATGTAAAGGGATTGTCTAATTTTATTCGTTTCATTGACAAATTAGATGAGATTCTTGGAGAAATAACAAACCCAAGGTAATGAATTTTCATATATTATGAATATCTGTTATTAATCTATCTTTAAAACTTTACAGAGTCAGTAGAAATAAGGGATATTGAAATGACCAAGCATCAGACCAAATGGTGGGGAGAAGAAACAAAATCTTGATGAATGAATTAAAATCACATGACCTAACCCCCTAAATTTCTGCCTGTGTTTCTGAGTTTTTGCCAAAGTCAAAAGTCCCGTTCATGCTAATTTGATTAGAGAAGAGAGTTGCCATTTTTTTTTTCTGGAAGAAATAGATTTTTGAGGACTGGAAATGTTCAAATAGATAATTTCTGTATATTTTTTATTTAGCAATAAAGGAAACTGGTATCAAGAATGAGTAAGAAAATCGACAAAGATATGAAATCTATCCTATTGTCTTATTTTTCATTTTCTTATGTGCAAATCTTTGGTTCATTTGGGATTTGTTTTTATATGATATTGGAGGTAAGAGATTTTTAAAATCTGATAGAGTCCCATTTATAATATTAGTATATTGATTAGTGAGTAAGTTTGGGGGGCAGAAGTGGATTGTATATGCTAGCAATTATGGTGGATCACTGTCAATTGGTTGGTATCCTATAACATAAATAAACATAATCAAGATAGCTGATATTTATTGAACACTTGTTATGTGTCTGACATTGCGCTAAGTTCTTTACTTGAATTATCATTTGATCATTACAATAACCTTACTTGATAGATATTATTACTATCCCTAATTTAGAGGTGAAGAAACTAAAGCACTGGGATCAGGTGACTTGATCTAGGTTATATTAAGTAGCAGAGTAGGGATCTGAACTCAGTCAGTTCTGACCCCGGCATCCAATCTCTTAATGACTGTATCTTGTTCCATGAAACTTCATTCCATTCTAAGATGCTAAGAGGGATTTTTTTCAGGGTTTTATTCTGAATTGCATTCTGTCTTCTCACATGGATATTCATTACAAAGAAGTAAATTTGGAAGAGAGTTTTGAAAATAACTTACAGACAAAATCAGTGACATCTTCTGAACTTTCAGATAATATATTTGGGGGCCATTTCTATTGAGATATCAAATATTTAATTTTTAAAAATATTTTTTTATAAGGCAATATAGATACATTTTGTTAAAGTCAGGTGTACTTTAACAGTCGTCTGTCAGTTTTTTTTCTCCTTGAAGACATTCCTTTTGGAGAGTCTCCTGTTGTCTTTATTCAATCTTTGCTTTTGCTTGTTAGGCCTGTGTCAGAGTGGCAATCATAAACTTTCACCATCACCTTGTGAATTTTCTGTCTCTGCCTGTTTCCTGGCTCTTATGACTTTATTTTTAACTGATAAGCCCCTTATTTTGCTCAAATAGCTTTCTCAGAAAAAAGTAAATGGTAAGCAAATATTTGTATGTTAGTCTCACTTTGACTGCATATGATTTTGTCATGTTTCATTTCTCTAAGGTTATTATATTTAATGTAAAAATATTGTTATCTGCTTCCTGAATGATCTTTGTTTTATCTAGATTGGATGATTTTCTGTTTTTTGCTTTGTTTGTTTTGCTCTCTTTCATGGTAGAGGCGTTACCACAATGTTGTGGTGATTCTGAACTGTCCTTTCGTATTTAAGAGCGAAGCTCTATAGAGCTGATTAGTAGCTCTATGTAGTGGGCTTAATTATAGCATGATGCCCAGTTGGCTCTTTTGTTGGGTACTTACTCTCCAAATGTCAGAAACTTAAGGTCTTTTCTTTGGGACTTTCCCAAAAATTTCCACAGAGGGATCTTTTAATCTCTGAAAGCTGTAAATCTGGCTAGCAATATTATGGGATTTGAGATAGGTCCTGGTTGATGCTGAGTTCCACAGTTCGGTATGTAGACTTACTCAATTCCTTTGTAGTTAGTTCTGCTGCCCCTGAGTCTGGAGCCTCTCTGGCTGTGTTTCTTTAGAGCAGTCCTGCTTCCCATGCTGAGATGGGAGGGTAGCACTAGCCTGACTGCTCAGAATAGAGGGAGAATGGGGGTGTAAGTGTTCCTTATGGAGACCGTCAGCTAGCTTTTCTGTTTTCCACCCGACCTTTACTGTAGCCTTTAGTATTGCCTTCAATTTGTGATAATTTCTGAGTTTGCTTCTTACCGACGTTTCTCTTAGCAGTTACTTAGCTTTTAGCTTTTGTATTCTGGGTGCTTAGTTATGACTCAACCATCTGTTTTTATTTTTTTTTTACTTTCACGAAATATCTCTACTCTCATCACCTGTTGTTTCCTCTCCATTCTCTTTTTCTTCATAGATTGAACTTTTTTGTTTTTTGCTTTTTTGTCATTTTAGTGAAGTTTTAGAAAAGAGCAGAAATAAATGTGTATGTTCAATCCAATATAATTTGTTATAATTACATGCCTTTTGGAGGAATTTCCAGTTGGGGTCAACAGGGTAGACGTACATTTGTTTAGAGACATCAAGGGTGAGGGAATAGAATTCTTCAGCTTAGCAGCCATTTATTTTGGATATCCTATGTGGTTATAATGAGCAAGTACTTTCTAGAGAAGGTCTTGAGGAAGTGACTAAGTAGTGAATATCTTCAATTGGGTGTCTGAATAGTCCACTTGAGCAATTTTTGTTATCCTTTTTGTGGTGATTTGTTTTTTTATATTTGTTCTGCAGTAGGTATAGGTTTGTTTTATAAATAAAAATAAAATTATTATAATAGATATTAATAGAAGGTATACAGAGGAAAGGGCAATTGACCTGGGTTTTGGGAGCCAGGGATGAGGGTGTCAAGAATGCTTATCTGGATGAGTGTTAACAGTTAAGCCTAATTTTGAAGGATGAGCTTGAAGGAGTTAACTAGACATGGTGGGTGGGAGAGTGGATAACCCATTGGGACATTGCTTCACTGTTTATCCATTTTATCTTGTAATTTCAACCTCTCCCTTTACTTTAGCCACAATCTATAAGCTTATAAGAAAAAGACAACAAACTGCCTTCTCTGTTTCTTCCAGTTTCTTCTCCTTCCATTTGCAGCTCAGATTCTTAAAGAAAATATTTTCCTTTTTTCTGCTTCCCTTTTTGTAATTATTTAATGTGTATTTCTCAATAGACAGTGAACTCAATAAGAGTTTATTGGTTTTCTTCACTAATATTCGCTTGCTCTAGTACAATTTTTGCTGGAATAAGCAGTCAATATTTGTTTGATTATCTGTACTTGACTGATTTATGCTCCTTCACTTTTTCCCTCTACGGAAGCTATTCTGCCAGTGATCACTTGTGATCTTCTAATTGTCATAGTCTTTGGTCTCTTGATTCTTCAAATTTAGTCATTTCCTATTGGAACTCTTTTTTCCTATAAGTTCTGAGATGTCATTCTCTTATTTTCCACCTACCTCTTCATCTACATATAAGCAAATTCTTCTATATTTCAGTGAAATTCAAACCTCTTTCCTGAGTTTCAGAAACATTTCCTCAACTATCTTTAAGGTGGTGCTTCACAAGCAACTCATGTGTCCTCAACTAACTCTTCATCTTTCTCTGCAAAACTGCTTCTCCTCCTGAAGTGATGAAGCCTGTCTCCTGCCAGCTTCCAAACAAGACTCCAGGGCATATTTTAAATGCATTCACTCACTAATATCCGTCACTTCTTCACGTTTTTTTATGTTCTTTCTCCTCATCTTTTCCTATAGCTACTATTTTATATCTAGTGTTCACTGTTTCAGACTTTCGTCCTTTCTTGACTGGACTTTTTCACCTGTCACTGACTTGTCTATTCTGCCTGCAGTCTTGAGTTGCCTTATCCTGTCAACCTCAATGCTGCCAGAGTAATTTTTCTGAAACAGCAAATGTTCCTCCCATAATTAACACTTTTCAGTGATTCCATATTTGGTACAGGGTAAAGCCCCAGGAATCTCAATATGATACACAAAATTGTACTCTAATTCCTGCCCATCTCACTCTGGCCACTTTATCTTCCTCATCTCTCTCAGCCTTGAAACTTAGAGATAAAAATGTGTTTAGCTCTTATATCTAAAGAAAACTTTTTACTATCTGTCTTAAAATAGAAGAATTAGAGTAACCTTTGAGTTCAAGGAAGGATGGGATAGACAGACTGGGAAGAAATAAAAAGAATTGATTCTTACACTCATTGTCCTACTGCCCATTTTTCACGAGGCCATCTTAGCTGTAGGGAGCTGCATTTCTGCACTTTGCCAGTAGGTGACACCATCAAATACATAGCATACTTTCACCTGAAAGATGTCTTAAACGAGATGTTTCAAGTTAATAGTTTCCTGTTGTTTAGAAGTTGAAAATTCTGTATTTCATGTTTATCACACAACTTTTTAATGCACATCTACATTATACTGTCATGTGCCACTTGATGAGGATATGCTCCAAGAAATGCATTGTTAGGCAATTTCATCATTGTACATACATTATCGCATGTACTTACACAAACTGGGATGATATAGCCTGCTACACACATAGGCTATATGGCATAGCCTATTGTTGCTAGGCTATAAACCTGTATGGCCTGTTACTGTATCAAATGCTGTAGGCAACTGTAACACAATGGTATTTGTATGGCTAAGGATATCTAAACATAGAAAAGGTCCTGATCAGAATGCAGTATAAAAGGTCAACATAGATAAGTATATGGTACTTGCCATGATTGGAGTCTGCAGCATTTGAAGTTGCTCTGGATGAGTGGTGAGTGAATATGAAGGCCTGGAACATTATTATAAATTACTGTAGACTTTATACACATTATAAACCTAGGCTACACTAAATTTATAAAGCAAATTGTTCTTTCTTGAAGAATACATTACACTTAGCTTAGTGTAACTTTATGAACTTAAAAATTTTTTTGACTTTGTGAATTTTTAAAAATTCTGCAACTTTTTGACTTGTAATAACACTTAGCTTAAAACCAATACATTGTACAGCTGCACACATTTTTTTCTCTGTATCTTTATTCTGTATGCTTTTTACTATTTTTATTTTTTTAGCTTTTTAAATTTTAATTTAAAATTAAGAAACAAGCATACACATAACACAGGATTATCAATAGCACTGTCTTCCACCTCCACATCTTGTCCCACTGGAAGATCTTCAGGGGCAATAACACCCATGGAGGTGTCATCTCCTATAATCACACCACTTCCTTCAGAAATACCTCCTGAAGAAACTGCCTGAGGCTGTTTTACAGTTAGTGGGTTTTTTTTTTTTTTTCGTAAATACAAGGAGTACACTCCAAAATAATGATAAAAGATATAGCAAATATATAAACTAGTTAGATAGCTATTTATTATAATCTTCAAGTGTTATGTGTTATACATAATTATATGCACTAGACTTTTATGTGACTGGCAGCACAGCAGGTTCGTTTACACAAGCATCACCACAAACACAAGTGATGTGTTGAGCTATGATGCTACAATGTTACATCATTACGCAATAGGAATTGTTCAGCTCCATTATAATATTACTGAGCCACCATCCTATGTGTGGTCTGTTGCTGACTATAATGTCATATAGCACGTAACTATGTATATTGGACTAAATATACATGTCTGGAGTGTTAAATCTCATTGAAATTATTTAGTCTAATCTCCTAATGTTAAAACTTTTCATACTTAAACATTTTAGAAATATTTTCATGCATTTTATGTGGCACCTTTAAAAACATTTAATTTTTAAAGGTAAAATTTACTTCAACAAATATTTATCAAATTCTTGAGTTTGGTACAGAAAAACCAGTCACTATATTTAGGAAAGTGAAGATAGTAATTACATTGAAGTATTACCAATCATCTGTCTGTATTATTGCTTAGTGTTCTCTTCCGGTTACTTTATTTTGGTACAAGCTTGGGGATTCAGTTGTGCTTTTCCTCAGCAGCCTCATGTTTCTCTTTCTGTCCCAGGGCACTGGTGTGATGCAGGTAGTGTCAGGTGCTCAGTTTGCCTATTTCTCATCTAAATTCTCCTATTCATGTTTATCCAGAATAGCCATAATATATCTTCTGGGAAGCACTCCTGAATACCTCCTCCTTCTCTCTACTTCTTCACTCAAACTCCTTTATACTTTCAGCAGTTTATTGCCTCATAATCACTTGTGAGCTCTTAAAGAGAAAGATTTTATTCATTTTTGTATTGCCAGTGAACAGCATAAATATCCTGATGTCATATTAGTTAAAACTTCTGGAATTTCTAGTCTCTAGAAGCAAGAATTTGAATTAAGCCACTGTGTTGCTGAGCAGATATTAGAAGCCAACCTAACAGTGGCTCTAGAAGTGAGTATATAGTAATAGAGTAGTCAGAGCACTACTGTTTGGGATATTTTGCCAGGGGTTCAAAATGTTGACCTTGGCAAGTCTCCGAAATACAAGTCTTATTTTTTAACTAAAATACAATTCAGCCAGTGAATTACGTCATCTTTAAAATTTAGCATTTTTGTCTTGTAGAAGGAATGAGAAAAGGAGGTCAAAGGTGACTTTCCTATTATCATTTGAAGCATTTTTTTTTTGTTCTTATAATTAGCACTAAGACACTTTCAGATTTTATTAACCATTTGAATCTTTTCTAAAACTCTATTCTATTAGAGATTAATTCTCAGGAAAAGCATATAATGTTAATTACGTTTTCATTTTGGCTACATTTCATGTAGTTCACAGCTGAAAAGGGAAGTCTTCATATATGTGAAAGAATTCCTAGGGTTTGCTCAGACTTCTAATTGCAGAAGTATGGCAGACTAGGCCCTCAGCTTGTTTCTTCCATTGAAAATAATTAATAATGTTGGATAGCATATTTCAAAAATGCTTCTTAAATGCATTGGTAAGTAGGCAAATATAATGAAAATACAGGTCAAAAATAGGTGAAGGAGGAAAGCTAGAGAGGCAAGTCAAGAAGGGAAGCTAGCTTTTAGACAGCCCAGGAACTGGCCAACATGGGGAGATGAATAGGAAACACCCACTCTACAGGGCTAAGCCCTCAGTTTAAAGATAAATTAAGAATAAGGACTTTAGCTTGACAAAAGGTCTTCTATAAAAACCGAGTTAATGGTAAAATGTTTTAGCATTCAGCTTAAGAATAAGACAAGAGTTTCTGTTGTCATTGTTTCTTTTCAACATAGCATCAGATATCCAATTCAATGTAATAAGACAAAAAGAAATGAGATATAACAATTGAAAAAATAAAATCCTACTTGATGATAATATGGCTAATTATATATAATCTAAAGGCAAATTATTAGAATTGGCAGTAATAAGAGTGTTGCTGGACACAAGACCAATAAATGAAATGCAACTAGATTTCTGTATCATTACTAAATAGAAGGAAAAAAGCTTCAAAAATATAATCTAGTAAAATAAATCTAGTAAAAACCATATTTGCTTCTTCTTCCTTGGAAGGTTCAGACTGAATGTGAAAGTCCCCGCTTGTCCTCTTCCATCTTGTTTCTAGACCAGAGCTTTATATCCTGATCACAGTGCTACTAGAGATGTTTGTCATTAGGATGTTATCCTGCTTGTTTACTACACACAGCTTTCAACTTACCACGCTAGCTCTGGTTGGTTCCTTTTTGAGGGAGAGATTGGGTGGTACTTGGAGATTTTTCTCTATTCAATAAGATGTTCTTCAGGGTATCTAGTATACCATTGTGTAAGTAGACACCTCCTAAGTACTTTTGTATTACAAATAATAATGTGAATAATAGTAAAATACATATCATTTGTCTTACTATTAAAAAATTTATATTGTTGCATATGATAGTATTCATTTATTCAACAGACATAGGTCAATCATCTCTTCTGTGTGCCAAATGCAAACTGACAATGTGAAGATTAGTAAAATACGATTGCTTTCTCAAGGAGCTGATTTCTTCATGACTTTTTTCTCACCCTTACCTAATCATAAGAATCACCTGTGGTATTTTTAAGACAATGCAAACATTCAGTGCTTTTCTCTGGAGATTGTAATTTTGTAGAAGGAGATCTGAAGTTGATGTTTTAAACAAATGTTGGATATGAATCTGATGATCATGAAAATACATTGTCATTATACACTAAGTCTCTCTGCAATTTTCTTCTAACTTTCCTCTTTTATCTGGACCAGCTATTTAAATGTGAGCAATCATATTTCTAGTGCTTGTTAGGGAACCTGGCATTTCATAAAACATACAACGTGGCAGTAAGGCAGTGAGGGTGAAAATTTTATTTCGTAATTTAATAGCATATCTAAGGTTAAAAGTGGCAGAGCTGTGATTTGTGCTCAGGCAGCCTCACTTCATGCTCTGTAGTCAGACCAGACCAAGGGCTGCACTGTGCAGCTTTTCCAGTGATATCCCTAGGGGTGCGATATCTTGGCTTTAAAAGGAAATCCTCTTCTGTTGGTCATACCTCATTTCTTTCTTAAAATGGACTGAAATCCTTCCTCTTATATGTTTCTCACATTTGTCCTTTAAAGCAGAATCGGCAACCCAAACTCTTAGATTGAGGTGTGGTATAAAGAAACATCAATTTCAGGTTTTTTAAAAACACTTGTCTGTTGGCCATACTTGGTCCAATTTCTTGTTTGCTTTAGATCAGTACTAACTTGCTTGGTTTCCTCTTCCATAGAATAACCTTTCACTTATTAGAATGCAATATCATGTTTTTCAGGTCAGTTTCCTTTCTCCCTGTCTCTTCCCTTCAGAACACCATGTGTTCTTGGACAAACCATTTAAACTTTGTGGGACTCAGTTATCTCATTTGTGATTTATGGATAATAATATCAACTTACTGAATTGGTTTTAAGATTAAATTGATGTAAGAATCTAGGTATTCAATGAGAGGTAACTGTTTTTGTTATTTTAGTTGTATCTAAAGGTATATATTTTAAATATATTGCATGTATATAACCACTTCTGAATCTGTTATCATATTTCACATGTAACTGAATTATGTCTCTTCAGCTTTCAAATCAAGGAAGAAGTAACTCGTTGAAATTACTTGCTTTTAGACAGACTTTTACAATTTTTTTCTAATAGTCCTCATCTTTTTCTTAAATGCTTTAACTGGTTTGTAAGATCAAAGCTATATTCTCTGAAAGGTGTTGATTAACTCTGAAAATTATATTTTCAAGTCTATAAGCATATTGTCATTTGCAATACTGTTATAAGGCAATCTTATTTCTATTTGCAGCCTTGCAGGGGGTCAAATATTATCAGTGATAAAGATGCAGCTGATTAAAGGCCACAACAGCAGGGATCCTTTTTACAAAGCGATAGAGGAAGTTGCTCAGGATTTGGATTTCAGGATTCAAAATATTATCAATTCTCAAGAAGGTGTTGTAGCTGTTAGCACTACTGACCTCAGTCCTGCTCGGGTAATGAGCTTTTTATTTTTCATTATCCTTTTATACAAATCATTGTCTTTTCTATTTATTGTAGAAATGATTTATTGTTGCTACTTAAGTCAGAAGAGTGTGTTTTCTGTGCTCTAAAATCATGTTGAAAATGTAAGTTTCTCAATAGGATTACTTAGAATTATATATTCAACTTGGGTAAATTATCACATATTTTGGCCAGATTTCTGAATTTGTTAAAGTAAGGCATTGGGTAATCTCTGGTATTCCTTTTAGTACTAAAATCTTATAATTCTTGATGGATATTCAAGTGTTTTATGATTTTTTTTATAGATACTGTTAAAAATAATTACTTTCCCATTTCCTCAGATATAAGATATTTCTATAAATACTCTTATAAACAATTACTTTCCCATTTACTCAGATATAAGAGCCTGTTTTTTCTGTTTCTGACTTTAATAGTAAGCATCGTATTAGGACAACAACAGTCCTGTTAGAAATTGCTTCCAGTCAGCAGTTTACTTTCATATATCTCTGTGATCTCTTATTTTCTACCTCCATTCTCGGTCTATTACAACCTGTAGCTGGCAGTTTTTAAACTGTATATTCCCAGAACATTTACTTATTCTTAATTTTTTTATGCAGATAATCAAATAGAATGCATTCTAACCCACTGCATTATAGGAGGAATTGACTACTGTGTTTTTAGAACAGAATTTTAGAGTAGAATAGTTCATTCATTGCAATTTATTCAATTTTTCTGAAGGCCCCTTATCAGGTGTGATTATGATAGCCAATGTATGAAGAAAGACTTCTGCTTAGTTTTTATTGTTTATCATTCATTCACTTACTCACAGCCCTCTGGGACCACTTTTAGCTATTTTTCTATAACAGTGCTTGTTTTTAGATTTACTTTGAAGGTGGGGAAGATCCAGGGATGTTGCCCTGTGTGTTTCATGGGTGTTAATACTTCCTGATGAATAGTTTGGCTCAAATAACAACCAAGTTATTACTATAAGTATAAATCAGGAATTGTCAGCTTCAAATAATTAACAACATCAATTGCTTCCATTTCTTGGCAGAAGAAGTAAAGATACTAACAATCTGGTTCTTAGTTTCATGTTTTTAACCAAATCAGAGATCTTTGAAAGATATAATCAAGTAGTACTCATGAAGTTACTATTAAGCAATGTGTAATTCTCTGGTACTAACGAAAAATATGTGTGAAGCACCAGATTGTGATAGGCAATTTGTTACAGTTCCAGTGGAGCCATATACATTATAGTTCACCTGGCAGCCTGAGTCTGCCAGCAGAGAAATAAGGCCAAGATGATATTGATGAAAGCTGAAGAAACTGGCACAGCTTACAACAGATGGTCCCAGAAGATGCAGCTTTAATATCTAGGCATAATGTCCAGCAACCCTCTGGGTTAGGCATTATCATTGCCTCTATTTTTTCAGGGTGTTTAAGAACAGAG